>NW_020837956.1:6989873-7205255 GCF_003676395.1 Aethalodelphis obliquidens
GTGTATTGTCCTTCAGAGCGGACCCTTGGACCACCTTATGCTTATGCCCAGAAGGCCATCACTGACTGCTCTGAGAGGGCACTTTCCCTGCGGGGTTCCAGGAGCCCAGCCCTGGAGTCAGGGGAAGAGGGCCTCCCCTGCTCCATGTACCCCTACCTGCCGCGGGCTCATAGCACAGTGCAGGCCTGTTCTCTTGGTTAATTCTGGTGGGGGAGTTGGGGCCAGGCAGCCTTTATGTATTTCCTGCTTGCTAGGCTCTCACACTCATCCCCAGGGGCCCTGCAGAAGCTCATCTGAGGGGCCCTTGGCAGCCACTCCACTTCGGCCCCACCCCAGGCTTTCCCCGTCAACCTTCTGACCCTCAGCAGAAACGGCTTCTCCATCACCTAATCCACCTGTCTTCATCTGGCCCTGCTTTTCCTCACTTTGTTTCCCAAGAAGAGAATAGGTGACACTGTTCTATTCTGCTGCACTGGCATTTTCTCCTGAGGACTTGCTCCAACAAGGAGAATCATGTAGACCTCCCTGGAGACAGAGCAAGAGTCTACCATGATCATAAAAATGAGCTGAGTTCATGGGGAATGTGGTGGGTGGAGGCTCATGGGAGCCTAATGTTTGGGATGCAGGATGGAGTCATGTTACAAAGGAAGATTTAGGCAGATGTGATGGAGGCAGCAGATTGGAAGGCGTTACATCCTCCAAGGTCTGCTAAACCTCTATCTCAGTGAGGAACTCCTAAATCTCATCATTGGTCATGGGGGTGCCTTGTCATGGTTGAAGACATTTTAGAAGATAAAAGTGAAAAACTGGGAACCAATAAAAAGTACAGTTAACCTTGAACTACACAAGTTTGAACTGTGCGGTTCCACCTACATGCAAATTCTTTTCAGTAAATGCTACAGTACGACACGATCTGTGGCTGGTTGAGTCTGTGGATGCAGAACTGTGGGTCCAGAGGGTTAACTTATAAGTTATACACGGATTTTTGACTGTGCTGGGGTTGGCACCCCTAACCCCTGTCATTTAAGGGTCAACTGTATATAAAAAGAAGAAGAAGAGGCAGAGGAGCAGGAGGAAGAAGGAGGGAAAGAAAAAAGGAAGGAGAAGAAAAAAAAAAGGCTAGAAGACTTTGGTGGGTTATTGAAAGGCTGAGCACTGCTGTCACTGGCATCAGGTTGCCTGCCTTCCCCATTCTCACTATCTGCCTTTCACCTCAGCTCCATTCTGTCTCGGGGACAGTTAAGAATGCGGGACATGTCACGGATTACTTGTGGCAGACAGCTGTGGGGAGCCTGTGCCGGGTGTGGCAGGGTGGGGAGCTTCGCCAGCGGGTGTGGGCTGGCCTCCAGTTCTGTTGGAGGCTCTCTGCGGAGGTTCAGCACTGAGTGGTCTCCCTGCCGCTTGAGTAGTCAGATCGCATGCTTCTCAAATGAGGGTCCGGCTGCCCCAAGCCAGGAGGCGGTGTGCCAGCTGACCACAGAGTAGGCAAGGCACGAACAAAGCATCGGGTGGTAACTGAACACCTACTTTGTGCTGAGAACTGTGCCGGGGGCACAGCAGTGACAAAGCGGATGCCTCCGGCATCCTAGAGCAGTGGTTCTCAAAGGGTGGTCCCCAGACCAGCGGCATCGGCCCCACCTGGGAACCAGGGAGAAATGCAAGTTTAAACAGAAACTCCGAGGGCGTGGCCCAGTGTTTTGTGCTTCAGCAAGGTCTCCACACTAACATTTGGGAAGTCCTGTCTAGATGCCATCGCCGGCATGGAGTGGGTGCTCAGTGGAAAGGAGTTGGCAACGGTGCGAACAAATAGCAATAAATAGTGCTCCGTGGTCCCAGCTCCCTTTCCCCACCGGCTCCAGGCCCATAAGGCCCAAGATTGCACATAAAAGGTAACTGTCAGTGGAGAACCCAGAGCTCACCCAGGGAGAATAACGATGATGATACTAATACAGTTGACCCTTGAACTTGAGGGTTAGGCGCACTGGCCCTCCACACAGAGGAAAATCCACGTATAACTTATAGTAGGCCCTCCGTATTCATATCCTCAGCTCTGCCTCCTCAGATTCAACCAAGCCTAGATGGTGCAGTACTGTACTGTTTACAATTGAAAACAATCTACGTATAAGTGGGCCGGTACTGTTCAAACCCATGTCGTTCAAGCGTCAGTTGTAACACCAACCACAACAGCTGACATTCAGTGAGTAATTGCTGTGTGTCAGCCACTGCTCCAGGTGCATCACATGAAATTTAATCGTCATAGCCCTGAAGGAAGCACTGCTACTATCTTCACCATTTTACTGATGAGGAAACAGGCTTAGAAAGTGGACAGATCTTGGAGGCCATGCAGCAAATGAGTGGGGTAGACAGGGTTGTGTTGAATTGGGGTGAAGTAAGAATCATCTGGGTGGGCTTAGCATCATGGCAGCAGGAGGGCCATCCTGGGGTGAGTGCAGGTGGCATTTGAGATAGAAAAGCCAAAAGCCTTGGGAGCCTTTCCTGCCTCCCCCTGGATTTCCCAGAAGACCCCTGGCCCAGAGCTTCCCACCATTAAAGCCCCTTCCTGCTATGAATTGGTGCCTGTGGACTCTCCACCTATGTTTATCTGGGAGCTTAGGGGAGAGCTCCAAACCAAACCATGACACCCTGGTTCAATGAGGGGCCTTAGAACATGGGGGTGTCATTTCCCCTGACTCTTAGCTTGGTCCACATGGCCATGAGAGCCTAGGAACTGGAGTTCTCTCTGAGGAGTGGGGGGGAAAGGCGAGGACATTTAGGCGGGTCTGCCCTAGGTCCCAGAGCCTCCGCATTCCCCATCGGCTCCTGGCAGGCTGAGGGAGCCGCACCCCCTCAGTCTGACTAGCCTACAATGAGGGGGGCAGGGGGTGGGCTGAATTCCCTGTCCGGCCTCAGCTGTGGAGCGCCTGGAGCGAAGGCCCATCCCTGAAGCCTCCACTGCTTGGAATCTGCCTTCAGGCCTAGCGCTGAAGCCGCAGCCCTCCCCCCTTGCACCTCATCCCTTCCCCATGCCTCTGAGTTCTCCAATTGCGTGAGACCCCAGAGGCTGGAGAGCCCTGGGTGCGGGCGGGGCGAGAGGAGTGGAGGGGGAGAAGGACAGACATGCTAAGCACCCCTAGTTAAGCTCTGTGGACTTCACAGCTTCTCTCGGGCTGACTGCTCCTTGAGGGTCTCTGTAGGGATGACAGAGTGGGGTGTATCCATCATATGAAGTTGCTTGCCAGTGTCAGAGCAGAGTACTTTTGGAAGGAAGGGAGGAAGCGTTTGAAAGTAAAGAACAGTAGAGGCAGTAGGTACCCCCTTGTTCGCTGAGGTATTTCCAGGGTGTAGCTAATAAGAGCCCAGTGAAAGATTTGCCTGTGTGAGCAGCGTGCGCCCTGCAGCGAAACCAGGAGATCCCCCGCTATGCAAAAGCACTGTGGAGCGGAGGGGCTACGGCTGCTTCCTGCCCAGGAGGAAGAGGGTCCGCCTGAGCCTGGGAGACTCGGAGGCTGGCAGGGGTTCCCACAGATGAATGCCAGGAGGCCATGCTTCCCAGGCAGGGGCCCCAGCCGGGAAATCGCAGGTAAGAACGGACATCGGGAATGAGTGACCCACCCTGAGGCTCCCTGGCCCTCCGAGCCCGGGGCCAGGGGCACCTGCACATGTTCTGGGTCTGCGGCAAACTCCCCCAGGGTCATTAACTGCAGCAGGGAAACACCTGCCCTGGCTCGTGCTGGGATTTTTCTGTCGCCTTCGTGGCTTCGCGCTTGTCTCATTTATGATCATAGAAAAGATTCTTGGCGGCTGTGGTCAGATCCTAACAGTGCCTTTAACGTCCCTCATGTATCCTGAACGTGTCAGTAATTCCATCCTGCCCAGTTATGCATTTCTCTCACCTGCAGTAAAGGTTGAGGAAAATGTAACTTCAATAGAAATGCCTGTGAGGACAGTGAAGAACATAAGCCGTTGCTCTTCGAATGCCTGAGGTGGGTGTGTGCACACATCCAGGAGCACACGCACTCAGCATGGGCTGAAGTCGTTGCCTAAGAGAAATGCGGAGCTTGAGGGGGACGTCAGGCCGCGGGACGGTGAGATGGTGCGTGCGCGGCTGGCCCGACCGGGGCTCTCAGGGTTCCCTTGAAGGCGCGGGTCATAGGTGGTGTGTTTACTTTCTGGCCTCTCTTGCGGTCAGTCAGTGTGGTTCTTTGGCTCCGACTATTGAAATGATTTGCAGAGGCCCTGCTGCCGCGTCCCTGTCACCTTCCTGCAGGGGCCAGGAATAGAGCCTCCAGCTCAGGCTTACCTGGATGCCAGGGCGCACGCTGCTGCAACTCAGGGGCTCTGGACGAGCAGCTGGGCCGCAGGCCGTCTCTTCTGAGGCTCCTCTCAGCCCCTGGAGCTTCAGTCTCTGCCCTGCCCCGCCTCACTCAGGGCCCAGTTCATCTGGAGTTGCAGCTTGCTCTGGGCTCCCTACCGAGCCCTCCCTGGGATCCTAGTGGCGCTCCCAGAAAGGTCCCCGTGCCTGCTCTGCCTGCCAGTCCTCTGTGATGCTGGCTCCGTGGCTGCCTGGGTCCCTTCACGGGCTCAGCAGCTTTCCAGGTCATGCTGGGTGCCGACCTCCAGACCTCCAGCTGCCCTCATTCTAGATCTCCCATCACCCATATTATTGCCTGCCCTGCTCTGTTGACTCGGCCTGTTCCCTGGGAAGGGGAGCATGGGGGTGCACTGTGGTCCCTCTCATGGCCAGGAGAGGCCTGTTTGTGGGTCTCCTATACTGAGGTCACTAACAAATCCATTTAGAGACTGATGCATTATAATCAGCGGGTCTTTGTTGAGTACTTATCGTGTGGCTGGCCCTGTGGAGGGTGCTGGAAACAAGATAGGCTCTCCTGCTCTCAGAGCATTGCGTGCAGTCCAGTGATTCTCCACTTTTCTACATGGCAGCGATGTCCACAGGGGATACACGTCCCCACTGGTTACGTGCAGGTCTCTGGGCCTAAGAGCCTCGCTTTAGCCCCAAGAAGAACGAAGCACAGAGCCTTGGTGAGAAATTCTGAAGCATCACGGCACCTGCAGAGCAAGCCAAGTTCTGGTGATCAGAACGTTTCCATATGTCATGCAGCTTTTCAGGGTGGGTACACTCATAATTTCCCAATCTCGGCTGCCCCAGAGCTGTTCAGAAATTTGTTCAGAGTCTTGCCGAGTTTCGAATGTGGATGGCCCTTTTGAATCGAGGCTGTGAGCTCAAACCTGCCTTTGCCACTACAGCCTACTTACTATGTACACAGCACAACCGGGAATATTCCCACAGAGCCAGTGGGGTCTCCAGAGAGGAGAGAGGTGCTCTCCTGAGTGCTGCCAGGGGCATAGAGGGTGCAAATCACCACGCTTGGTGCCTGGGCTTGGGAGATGCTTGGCCTTTTTCTCCCTTTCCTCCCCTTGCTCCTGGCTCCCTTCTCTCCTGAGTGCGGGGCCCTCTCATACACCAGGGCTTTAAGAGACCCTGGCAGTAGTGAAGGAGGATGGCCCCTGAGAACGCCAAGGACAGCTCTGGGGGATCCCAAACATCACAGCAGCTTTAGGGGTTGGCCTTCCTGGAGAGCCTGAAGACCCATCCCCCTCACAGCACAGAGGGGAGGTGAGTGGATGGTGAATAAGCTGTCACGCATGCCTCTGTTGGGGTCCCTGGCGGCTCCACCATCTCTGGGACAGCCAGAGCAACCCCCCAAATGCCAGCAAAGTCTGGAGCTGACCATAGCCTTCAAGTTTCCTAATGGGTTAGTACCCGTGCTGTGAAGTCTTCTAAGGGCCTGGGTAAAATTGAAAGTGAGTCAGGGATGAGCCCTCAAAACCCTCAAAACCACATCAGGGTTCCACACCTGGGTACAGAGACCTCTGAGAAAAAGACAGCTCTAAGGCTCATCCCTGTGACATTTGGTGAACCTGGTTATTTCAGTCTAGAAGACATTACTGGGGCCAAGAGGGAGGGGTCCCGGAGATAGGTGGGGTGTAGCTTAGAGGAGCACTGTTCTCTCGGGCCCGTCGGGTCTAGGCCCTGTAGGATCTGAGATGCTGGGTAAGGGACCTGATGCTCCCTTAAAGAAGGTCGGAGAATCCTAGGCCTGATTTCAGGGCTATGGCCGGCTTCACTGAGCATTCCCAGCAATAGTCTACTGGTGGCCCAGGGAGCACCTGTGGGCCAAAGCCTAGTCTCTCTCCTATTCCAAACACGTTCTTTGGTTGATGCCATGGGGCTGTCACTCTGTGGGCAAGGCACCCATAGCCCCATGGAAATTCAAGAGAGTTAGGATAACAGGAGTGGCCTTGTGGTAAAGAAGGTCAAGAGGCCAGATACAACTGCAGAAGCAGGGCCCCTCCTCCCCTTCCAGCCATCCCTCACCCAGTGTCTCGCTGTTGACCAGCACTGAGGTCTCTGACTATAAGAGGAGCCTTGGGAAGCCAGAGGGCAGGACCCAGGGACAGCCTCTAGGCCACAGGAGGTGGAGTCTTCTGAGATTATGCCCTGGTCTGCTGGCTTGGTGAACATGAGGGACCAAACTTTGGCATGTGTGGGCTCTTTCTAGGAGCTTTGTGTGTGTAAAGAGCATGGTGTCATGTTCGTTCTGAGGTCTCCTGTCCTCCCTGCCGGGAACTCACCACTGCTCAGAGGCCCGCCTGCCTTCCCTGCCCTGGCTGGGGCCACTCACAGCCATCCTTGTCCGTGCAAGAGCTGATACAGATTAGGGAGGTCTTAATCAGCACCTGTTTTTGCAGAAGTTCCTGGTTGGAGGCCTCTTTCTGGAGCCCCAGGTTAAATGACCTTACTGGGATTGGTTTCTGAGCAGACCAATTGATTCATTCGTGAAGAGAGTTCTTAGCAAGGAGAAACCCATTGACAGGCAGTGCATGGAGCCCCGGGTGTGTGTGTTGCGGGGAGGGGGCCTCACCCTTTGAAGTAATTTTTATTTGGCTTATTTTTATTTTTAATGGACATAGGTGAATGCTAGGGGTAGAGAGAAGGGATAAGAAATCCAGGCACCAAGCTTACAAAATACATCTCCTTTGAAGTCCTCCAGTGTGTGTCTGTTAACTCAAATTGACAGTTAATTCAATTCTGACACTACCTAGAAATAGAGTTAGATCCCACAGGTTAAGGGCTCAGTCCTACAGGACTGCCTCCAACCCCCCTCAGCACATAAACACTTCAGAGGTGATTGCGAGTCTAAGTTGTCACCTGTGCTTCTGATCAACTGGCTATAGTTTGGAGCCTATGACCTCCTCCTCGGTGTTGATTAATTTGCTAGGGAGGCTTACAGGATTAAGAGGAACGTTTTACTTATTGGATTGCTGGTTGATTATAAAAGGATATAACTCAGGAAGAGCCAGATGGAAGAGAAGAATAGGGCAAGGTATGCGGGAAGGGGCACAGAGCTTCCATGCTGTCTCTGGGTGGACCACTCTCCCCGAATTTCCTCTGTATGGTCACCAGTCTGGAGCTATCCGAACCCATCCTTTTAGGTTTTTGTGGAGGCTGCTGTTACAGAGGTGAGAATGATTAAATCACTGACCATTGCTGATTGAACTCAATCTCCAGCTTTTCCCCTCCCCCATCCCAGGAGGTCAGGGGTGAAATGGAAAGTTCCACCCTCTAATCACATGATTGGTTTTTCTGGCAACCAGCACCCCCATCCTTAGTTTACCTAAGGGCTTTCCAAAAGCCACATCATTCATGGAAAAAAAGACACCTCCCTAGCTCTCACCTCTTAGGAAATTCCAAGGGTTTCCCAGCCTCTGTGCCAGGAAAGGGGCCAAGACCTAACATACAGGCATACCTTGTGTTATTGCACTTCGCTTTGTTGTGCTTCACAGATATTGCCCTTTTTACAAATCGAAGGTTTGTGTCAAACCTGCATTGAGCAAGTCTATCGGTGCCATTTTTCCAAAAGGATTTTGCTCACTTTGTGTCACTGTATCACAGTTTGGTAATTCTCACAATATTTCAGACTTTTTCATTATTATTAATTTGTCATGGTGGTCTATGACCAGTGATCTTTGATGTTACTATTGTAATTATTTTGGGGAGCCATGAACTGCACACATAAAGATGTTGAACTTAATAAATGTTGTATTTTGACTGCTCCCCCACGTTTCTCCCTCTCCTTGGGCCTCCCTATTCCCTGAGACACAATGATACTGAAATTAGGCCAATTGATAACCTTACAATGGCATGTAAGTGTTCAAGTGAAAGGAAGAGTTTGTACATCTCTCACTTTAAATCAAAAGCTAGAAGTGATTCAGGTTAGTGAGAAAGGCATGTCAAAAGCCAAGATAGGCCAAAAGCCAGGCCTCTTGCACCAAACAGCAAAGTTCTGAATGAAAAGAGAAGTTCTTGAGAGAAATGAAAAGTGCTACTCCAGGACACACATAAATGATAAGAAAGCAAAACAGCCTTACTGCTGAGACGGAGAAAGTTTTAGTCATTTGGATAGAAGATTAAACCAGCCACAACATCCCTTTAAGCCAAAGCTTAATCCAGCGTGAGGCATAACTCTCTTCAATTCTTTGAAGTCTGAGAGAGACGAGGAAGCTGCAGCAGAAAAGTTTGAAGCGAGCAGAGTTTGCTTTATGAGGCTTCAGGAAAGAGGCCATCTCCGTAACCTAAAAGTGCAAGGTGAAGCAGCAGGTACTGATGGAGAAGCTGCAGCAAGTTATCTAGAAGATCTAGCTCAGATAATCACGAAGGTGGCTACACTAAACAAGAGATATTCAATGTGGACGAATCAGCCTTATACTGGAAGAAGATGTCATCTGGGACTTTCATAGCTAGAGAGGAGAAGTCAAGGCCTGGCTTCAAATCTTCGAAAGACAATCTAACTCTGCTGTAAAGAGCCAGTGCCACTGGTCACTTTAAGTTAAAACCAATGCTCATTTACCATTCAAAAACTCCTGGAGCCCTTAAGAAGTATGCTAAATCTACTCTGCCTGTGCTTTATGGACGGAAGAGCAAAGCCTGGATGACAGCACATCTATTTACAACATGGTTTACTGAATATTTTAAGCCCTCCTTTGGGACCTACTCTCAGAAAAAAAGATTCCTTTCAAAATACGACTGCTCATTGACAATGCACCTGCTCACCCAAGAGCTCTGATGGAGATGTACAATGAGATTCACGTCGTTTTCATGCCTGCTAATACAGCGTCCATTCTGCAGCCCATGGATTAAGGAGTAATTTTGACTTTCAAGTCTTATTATTTAGGAAAAACATTTCATAAGGCTATGGATAGTAATTATTCTTAGGAATCTGGGCAAAGTAAATTGAAAACCTTCTGAAAGCATTCACCATTTTTGATGCCATAAAGAACATTTGTGATTCATGGGAAGAGGTCAAAATATCAACATTAACAGGAGTTTGGAAGAAGTTAATTCCAACCCTCATGGATGACTTTGAGGGGTTTAAGACTTTAGTGATGGAAGTAACTGCAGATGTGGTGGAAATAGCAAAATTAGAAGTGGGGCCTGAAGATGTAACTGAATTGCTGCAGTCTCATGGTAAGACTTTAATGATGAATTGCTTCTTATGTATGAGCAAAGAAAACGGTTTCTGGAGATGGCATCTACTCCTGGTGAAGATGCTATGAAGATTGTTGAAATGACAAAGATTTAGGTTATGTTGTAAACTTAGTTGATAAACTTAGTTGAAAGAAGTTCTACTGTGGATAAAATGCTGTCAAACAGTATTGCCTGCCACAGAGACATCATGCAGGAAAGGAAGAGTCAACTGATGCGACAAACCTCGTTGCTGTCTTATTTAAGAAGTTGCTACAGCCACCCAGCCTTCAGCAACCACACCCAGATCAGTCAACACTGAGGCAAAACCTCCACCAACAAAAAGGTTACAACCCACTGAGGGCTTAGGTGATGGTTAGCATTTTTTGGCAGTCAAGTATTTTTTTAACTAAAGCATGTACATTTTTTTAGACATAATGCTATTGCACACTTAGACTACAGTATAGTGTAAATATAGCTTTTATATGCACTAGGAAATCAAAAACATTTGACTCACTTTATTGTGATATTCAACTTATTGTGGTGGACTGGAACTGATCCCACAATATCTCTGAGGTATGTCTATGTGTTTCCTATTATATATCACAAGACTCTTATAGGTATATCCCCCTAAGCAACCAACCAGCAAGTCTTTATTGAACAATTACCATGGGCTAAGCTCTGTGCTAGAGCTTTAAGAGAAGATAGTTTCAGGCTTCAAAGAAGCTTACAGTTGACTGGGAGTGTGGGTAGAGGGGAGACCAAAAGGGAGTGCAGGATTCATTCATGAAACAAAAAGAAAACACAAGACATAATTGTCACACAGTATAGAATAGGCTGTCGATGGGAATCAGGAGGAAGAGCAGTGTGGAAGGAGACGATAGAGACTTTATGAAGGAAGTGATTTCTCCTTGGCTTTAGAAAAAGAAAAGAATTAATTAGCCAACAAGAATGTATTGAGTATCTAGCATAAAAACAGTATGGCTAAAGCTTAAGTAAAGTCCTAAGGCAGAAGTCTTACAGCTAGCTAAAGACACAAGACGTGTATATGAAACAAGAAATACAAGACTCTGTGTATGTGTGTGTGTACGTGCGCACGCACACACACGTATCTGCATTATGCACTTTGTACATTCATTTACCCATTTTTCAGCCCCACATTCACGTCCTTGTTGAGGGACTACCCTGTGCCAGGTGCTTTGTCCTGTGGCTGATAAGGCAGCAGTTGGGCAAAATCAGCAATAAAAAGAAAAGGGAATCAGACAAGAGGCATGTGTGGTGGGCAGGTATGGGTCGAGGATGCCTTTGACTTGCATTCTGAACTGCATGTGTTTGAATCGGTTGGTGGAATGGGAGATATAAATAGTTACTGGGTTGGACAAGTTAAAGGACCAAATATGGAGAAAATGGATAAAGAAATTAAGATCCATAAGACTAAGGTTTTGAGGGAGATGCCGCTCCCCACACTCTGGGTCCTACTTGCGTGGCTTGTTCACAAGTCTGTTCCCTTCCCGGGTTAGACCCCCTCTAAAGGTTGGTCATGTCCGATAGAAATATAACGTGAGCCACACGTGTATCTTAACACTTTCTAGTAGCCACATTAATGAGTAAAAAGAAACGAGTGAAGTTAGTATATTTTATTTAATCCATTATATCTAAAATATTATCTTTTTGTTGTATATTCAATATTAATGAGCTATCTTACATTCTTTGTTTTTCTGCACTAAATCATTAAATCCAGTGTGGATTTTACACTCACAGCATGTCTTCATTTAGACTGGCCACAATCCAAGTGCTCGATAGCCACACGCGCTTAGTGGACTGGGCACGGGTATGCATCTCCTTACAACACCTTCCTCCCCTTATGTCACACACACACACACACACCTGTGCATTGGTGCCCAAGATATAGATGTTAAATGGATTGGTGTTTATCTAGCAGTCTGGAAAGTCATAATATCAGGGAGGCAAGTAGGTAGGTTGAATGTGATTAAGGAGACGTTTGTAGGTACATGACAGGCATGGAGATAGGGCGTAATTAGAGAGGCTAGCCCTGTGTTTTAAAGACCTCCAAAGAAAGTGTCTATGAATTTAGGTAGCAATAATATTTAAAATCCTTTTAACATGCCCTTTCCCTTTTGACGTCATCTCTGCACTAGGCCTACCAATCAATGAATCTGTGAGTCTACTGAGCGCCTTCTAGATGTTGTGAGAGATAAAAGAAGCACCTTGGGAGATAAGACACAAACCTTGAGAAAACAGCTGCAGGGGCAAGGCCATTCATGCAAAGTGCCCCATAAGTGGTACTTGGCAATAACTAAGTTGCCTTTAAGACAAGGGAGGTTGGGGAAAACCTTGGAGCTATGCAATTCTCAGCTGCTGAACTGTATGGAAGCAAGATCAGAGGTGGAGGACCCAGAAACGCTTGGTGATGCCTGGGCTCTGTCACTTAATTGCTATGTGAAGCCAGTCAGGGCACTAATCTCCCCGAGTCTTCCCTGATCTGGAGAATGGCTGTGTGACATTTGCTCTGCCTGCTTTCTGGGGTGTTTGTGAGTATGCAATGAGATTGGCCATGAAGCATCCCCGAGAGGTGAGGAGGTACTATCAATATTGCTGATTCAGAAGCTTAGCTCACGGTCACCTTGGAGAGTGCCAGAAAGGAACAGCCAGCCCAGTGTCACATGTCCTCAAAGACTAAAGTTGTCTTGAATCTCTGCTCTCTCTGCCTGGAGGGTTTATCCGTCCCTTCTCGGCCTATGATGTCCTTCTCACCCTCTAAGACTTTGGTCAGACCCCCCTGCTCCAGGAAGCCTACCTGAACCTGAGGCTCCTTAATTTCTGGGCCCCCAAAGTACGGTACCCATGTCTTTCTGCCTCATAGTCCAACTAACCATTTGTATGAATCTCCTCTGTTGGACCAGGAATGACTAAGAGGTGATAGCTTTGTTTTAGTCACCTCTGAATTCCAGGACATGCAGCAGGTACCCATTTGTGGATTTGAGCTGACTTGTAATGACCTGTTTGTCCCCGGAGGCTCTTTGGGCAGAAGAGCTTCTAGGCTCTCGTGGCCTAGACAGGCTCAGCCCTTCTGAGATCTTTTACTCTCTGCTGAATAAAGATTTGGAGGCTGTTTCTGATTTGGAAATTGCAGTTAGAGTGTATTTGGTGCCGTTTTCCAAAGTCAACATTCCCAAGCAGAACTGGGGTGGAGAGGAAACAGTGCCCCTGGACCTTGGAAGAAAGGATCAGTGTGGTTCCATTATTTAATTAGGCTGAAGAATGCTCATGGGCGTGTCCTGAACATGAGGTGGTGGAGGCACCAGGGAAGGGGATGCTACGTGTTATTGCACCATCTTCTGGACCTGGAGAGGGAGCCTGGGGTAGGAGGGAGAGCATGGGGTGAAAGGGTGCTGGCCTCAAAGATGCCACTAATTGTGTGTGTTTAGTCATTCAGGGCCTCAGTTTTTTCATCTGCCAGCTGTGGATATGTTGTTATTTCCCAGAATTATCATGTGACTTGATTTTAGGCAATCTTTATTAAAAAAAGGTTTGAAAAGCTCTAAAAACTGCACTGTGGTCTCATGGAAAATACACTGGGTCGTTCATGGGCTGTGTGGTCTTGATTAAGTCTCAACCCTCTCTGGACCTCAGATTCTTCATTTGAAAAAAATAAGGTGTTGTATTGGACAGCCCTGAAGGTTGCTTAGAGTTCCAAGTATTTATGTTTGCTCTTCTGATCAGCAGAGGCCCAGGAGACACATTAGTTTACATTTCAAGACACATTGGTTGGCCAGCATTTGTGTACTAATAAGCTACTGCCATTTTATTCAGTGTATAAAAATATTACCATTTCATCATGCGTTTAGTATAAAACATAGTAACGAGATATGTTGGCATTCTTGTTTTGTATTAAAGCGCACACACTCCCTAGTGTGTGTTATATACTTGCAGCCTGTGTAAATTTTCATCGGTCACATTTCAAGTGCTCAGTAGGCACACGTACCTAGTGGCTACCATATTGGACAGTACAGACCTAGACTGTAAGCTGCTTAAAGGTAGGGATTGCATTTTGTGGTATCAATATTTAGTACTTGGAAATTGCTTTAGAGTTTATGAGCCCTTTCTGATATGTCACCTCCTTTGATCCTTACTGTTGTCTGGTGAAGTTGATACAGTTATTAATGCCAGTTTTTAGATGAGAAAACTGAGGCTTTGGAGAGATCAAGCGGTTGCTCAAGGCCATGGAGTAAGTAGTAGTAGAGCTGGGATCTGAACCAAGATATTCTGGTTTCGAATGTAGAGGGAGTTCTAACTGAGCAGCTACCTTCATGTATTTGTCCATTCACTTGTCAGTTCATGTGTTGATTATTCTGGGTGGAGGCTGTGTGCCTGCTGCTGACATTAACTAGGCATTATCCTCCTCCATTTTTTAAAAAAATTTTTTAAATTTAATTTTATTTATTTTCTTATACAGCAGGTTCTTATTAGTCATCAATTTTATACACATCAGTGTATACATGTCTCCCAATCGCCCAATTCATCACACCACCATCCCCACCCCCCTGCGGCTTTCCCCCCTTGATGTCCATACGTTTGTTCTCTACATCTGTGTCTCAACTTCTGTCCTGCAGACTGGTTCATCTGTACCATTTTTCTAGGTTCCACATACATGTGTTAATATATGATATTTGTTTTTCTCTTTCTGACTTACTTCACTCTGTATGACAGTCTCTAGATCCATCCACGTCTCAACAAATGACCCAATTTTGTTCCTTTGTATGGCCGAGTAATATTCCATTGTATATATATACCACATCTTCTTTATCCATTCGTCTGTTGATGGGCATTTAGGTTGCTTCCATGACCTGGCTATTGTAAACAGTGCTGCAATGAATATTGGGGTGAGTGTTTCTTTTTGAATTATGTTTTTCTCAGGGTATATGCCCAGTATATGTGGGATTGCTGGGTCATATGGTAATTCTATTTTTAGTTTTTTAAGGAACCTCCATACTGTTCTCCATAGTGGCTGTATCAATTTACATTCCCACCAACAGTGCAAGGGGGTTCCCTTTTCTCCACACCCTCTCCAGTATTTGTTGTTTGTAGATTTTCTGATGATGCCCATTCTAACTGGTGTGAGGTGATACTTCATTGTAGTTTTGATTTGCATTTCTCTAATAATTAGTGATGTTGAGCAGCTTTTCATGTGCTTCTTGGCCATCTGTATGTCTTCTTTGGAGAAATGTCTATTTAGGTCTTCTGCCCATTTTTGGATTGGGTTGTTTTTTTATTATTGAGCTGCATGAGCTGTTTATATATTTTGGAGATTAATCCTTTGTCCGTTGATGCGTTTACAAATATTTTCTCCCATTCTGAGGGTTGTCTTTTCGTCTTGTTTATGGCTTCCTTTGCTGTGCAAAAGCTTTGAAGTTTTATTAGGTCCCATTTGTTTATTTTTGTTTTTATTTCCATTACTCTAGGAGGTGGATCCAAAAAGATCTTGCTGTGATTTATGTCAAAGAGTGTTCTTCCTATGTTTTCCTCTAAGAGTTTTATAGTGTCCGGTCTTACATTTAGGTCTTGAATCCATTTGGAGTTTATTTTTGTGTATGGTGTTAGGGAGTGTTCTAATTCCATTCTTTTACATGTAGCTGTCCAGTTTTCCCAGCACCACTTATTGAAGAGACTGTCTTTTCTCCATTGTATATCCTTGCCTCCTTTGTCATAGATTAGTTGACCATAGGTGTGTGGGTTTATCTCTGGGCTTTCTATCTTGTTCCATTGATCTATGTTTCTGTTTTTGTGCCATTACCATATTGTCTTGATTACTGTAGCTTTGTAGTATAGTCTGAAGTGAGGGAGTCTGATTCCTGTGATCCTCCTGCATTTTAAAATGAGACAGAAATGGAGGTGGTTTCTCTCTCTCTCTCTCTTTTTTCTTTTTTTCTTTTCAGTTTGAGAGAAAGTTGAGGTTGCTGGAGGATGACTCTAGCATTATTGACAGCATCTTTATCTTTTTATCTGTAAGCCTGCTTCAACATATCCAGTGAACCAGAGCTGGGTACATTCCTGCATTTCGGACTGTGTTTCCCCTCCTCCGTTATCTTCTGATTCTTTGAGTCCCCTGCCCAGCTCCTCTTTCCTCTTCGATCTGTATCCCCTAGCCAAGCCTGGAGATAGTTATCACACACACCCTCCATTAGACCTGAGTTTAGCCAAACTAAACACAGTTCTGTCTCTCATATGGTGATCTTGGCTCCTTGTTTTTAAGAAGGGACACCCTCATTTACTTTCCTGACACGGATTCTCATTCTGGGTGCCTCAGGCCCTCCTGCTGCAAGGAAAGATTGGCCTGTGCTGGTCTGGAGGGAGACTTGATATCCCAGCCAAGCTCTTGGCCAAATGCTACTCATCACAAGTGTCAGGTGATAGTTGTAGAGAATGAGTGAGGCGGTCCCAGCCTTGAAGGCAGGTCAAGGAGACACGGGAGGCAGAGCCAGAGCCCGTTACCAAATGTTGGTGGTCACTTGGTAATGCTAAATGGAGACAGTCTGGGAGCTGAGGAAAGAGCGAGGTGCAGAGTTTGAGTCCCCTGAGCTGAAGGAGACATTACCACAGTCAGGGCCCTAGGTGGGAGCTGAGGCTCAGGAAGGGGGGCCCTTCTGCCAAGAACAAGGACCCATGTTCTTTGTACCCCCCACTCTTAGTGTGTTGGTATATAAGAAATCAGAGTCCTTGGGATGAAGGACTCTTGGAGGTCAACTGTTGTGATCCCCTAACTGAAGCCAACATTTCCCACACAGTGGGTTCAGTCAGTGCTCCTTAGGGCTGTCTCAGGGGTAGGGTTGCCCCATGCAGTATTTGGAACATAATTATACTAAAAATTATTCATTGTTTATCTAAAATTCAAATTTAACTGGGTATCCTATATTTTTATTTGCTAAATTTGGCAACCTTATTCAGGGGACCTGCCAGCAGAGAAATGGAGGGTTCGAGGGGCAGGGATTTCTACCACCCATCCACCATTTTAAAAAGACCAACTCTGCTTTTATCTAGTTAAAACAGACAGACAAAACAACTCCTCCCCTCTCTATGTTCTGTGACAAAGGAAGAATCCTAGGTGTTACAGGAAGAGATTTGGGCATGGTGCTATTCATGGCCAGGGTTATTAACTCTCCCCAGATAAGTCAAAGTTGCATTAAAGGAGAAGTATAAATCTCTCTTGAAGACCAGCCGAAGTGTTTTGTTGTTGTTGCTATTGTTTTAGGGAATTGATCCTCATGGTGGTGAGTTATTGTTGAGAAGACAGTTGCATCCAGGAAAGGACGTCTCCACTGTCCATCCTGCCCCCACGTTGTGGGAAAACCTTAAGACCAGAGTGCACCCTCCCTCACTCCATAGAGCAGCAGATACTGGGCTGGGAAGAGGCTCCGGGACAGTCAGAGGATGCTGCTGAAGTCTGTGATGTTTGCAAGATATGGAGAGGGACTTTAGGGGTTAGAAACTGATACATGAATGGGGAAGGGTGGGGCTGGCAGGGAAAGGACGGAGATGGTTAGGGTTGCCACCCTCTGGGGAGGAAAGGGTTAAAGGAATTGAGGGGAGAAGAGGAGAGTCAGGGAAGGAGGAAGCATCCTCATCACCCTTTCTGAAGGCCCAGGCAGTGAAGTGTGGTCCCTTGTGTGATGCAGAGAAGAAAGTGTGAAACACGAGGCTCAGAATTGTATTGCCCACCCCATCCTTCACTGCACTGCCTGGCTTTGTATTAGCTTTGGATCAGTCGACTGATTTCATCAGAAAATAACAGCTTTGGACCTTCAGAAAAGTCAGTGGGGATTCAGCCAGGAGAAAGCAGGTAAGGAGGGGTTCAGAGTAGGTTGAGGGCAACTACTTTCCTATGGTCTTGACGGGCATGGAGGGCCCTCTCTCTGGACTACCAGGTCATGTGGAGTATCTGCTTGTAGAAACAGCAGGGTACAGCCTTCCAACCCCCCAGCCCCCTTCCCAAGAAGCAGCCAAAAATGGGCCCCTAAGGAACCAAAAAGGAAGGGGTCCGTCCTGTAGGCCTTGGGTTTTAAATCCGGGGCTTCCACGTGAAATTTCAATTTGAAGAAAGGATTCTGTGACTAAAACGGTCTGAAAAAACATTGCTCCACACAGCATTCCCAGGGAGTCGTCTTCTACCTTTGGGAAAAGGACCATCTGAAGAATAAAAGTGTGTAGCAGCTCGCTCAGACGTGACGCGATCAAGCTGTGGCTCCTTCAGCTGTTGGGGACCTTGGGCTGCTGTGCTCCAACCGATATGTTTACATAGGCAGGATCTTGACAACTAGCTGCTGGTGTACTGTGCGCACATCATGGGTGCCTGAGTCATTCTTGCTGATTACTTAATGAGTGACCATTCTTAAAATTTTCATTCTTGGCCGTGGAACACATCGATTGCCACAACCTTGGAAAGGCATTTTTCCTTCTGTCGTCAGCGCTGCACTCAGGAGGCAGCTCTGTGGAGAGCCTCTTCCGGTCCAAGACAGAAGACAGGATTTTCAGGTTGCCGAGGAGCTGGATTGATTTTAGAGAGCCTTGAATGCCATGTGGAGTTTGGGCTTGAAGCTGAGATTTTAAACAATTCCGTGTTACTGATGGCCCCATTACTAGATTTAACTTGCCATGCAAACAACAACAACAACAACAACAAAATCCCACACTTCCCTGTCCTGTGACCTTTCTCACTCAGAGCTCCAGCAACTTGCAAAACCTATCTTGGGCTGGAAGAGGCTCTGGCTTTGCCCATGCCCCTGGGAATCCAGATGTTTTCACTGCAGGGAAGGAGGTCATTTTAAAAAAAAAAATTCAATAGTTTGTAATGAGATGCAATTTTCTCTTGAAAGCAATTAGTGTCTGCTAATTTCTCTGCACACAATTGCTTTCAAGAATAAATTCCAGGTTCCATACAGTATCCCATAAATCATATCAAAAGATGTCTTCTATGCACTTTATTTTTAAACAGGTTCAGACTTTAGATTTTAAGCTGTGAAGGATCCCAAACTCAACCCCCTTCCTCACCATAGATGTGAGAGTTTACATATGAAATTCCAGATTGATTAGAATCCAGTTTATGTTGTTACTGAACTAGTTGGTGCAGCTACCAGCAGATTCTCCACTTCTGTTTCCAGGGGAGAGACCAGTGAAACAGCACTGGTGCTTCTAGGTAATATGTGGGATTCTAAATGGAGGATGAGACATAGTTAAAATGAACTAAATAGGAACAGCCAAAGAAGGCCCACCAGCTCTGGCCCATCTACATGATGAGGAGAGGGGAATGGAGGGGAGAGGAATAGGGGGAGAGAGAAGAGGAGGAGAGGAGAGATTATTCTAGGGTGTGGAGCACATTGATGCTGGGAAGGTAGGAGGTGGTGGAGGGCTCATTCCAAAGTAGGGAAGGCAGGGACCTGACAAGGAGCCCCAGAAGTGCTAAAATATAACAGTGGCTCTTTCAAAATTCTACTTAAAACCAATTCTGCATCAGGAAGGAGGGCTGCCCTGCCCCTAGGACCCAGAACTAGCATGTGATCCTTCAGCTGCGCTGTGAGGTACACAGGTTAGCCCAGGAACAGACTGACAAGTATGTGATCGTTCCGCTGCGCTGTGAGGTACACAGGTTAGCCCAAGAACAGACTGACAAGTGTGTGATCCTTCAGCTGCGCTGTGAGGTACCCAGGTTAGCCCAAGAACAGACTGACAAGTGTGTGATCCTTCAGCTGCGCTGTGAGGTACCCAGGTTAGCCCAAGAACAGACTGACAAGTGTGTGATCCTTCAGCTGCGCTGTGAGGTACACAGGTTAGCCCAAGAACAGACTGACAAGCACGGTGGATTTTGCTGGGGAGATTTCTTCTCAGTTAACTGCCTTTGGGGGCACAGAGGATTCATAACTGGGGCTCCCTGATCCTGGTGTGTCCATATTTAAGCAAGCCCTCCTTGGAACATGATGTTGGGATAGGAAGGTAGTTTCCTCAGGGCATAAATTCAAACATCCAAAATGACTCCCCTTAGTATAACTATTGAACAAGAGGATTCCCAGATACACTGGATGGTTTATCTTCCAGATGTTTGTACACCCATATTCATAACAGCATTATTGACAGTAGCTAAGATATGAGAGCAACCCAAGTGTCCACTGATGGATGGATGGATAAGCATACAATTGAATATTATTCAGCCTTAAAAAGGAAGGAAATTCTAACACATGCTACAACATGGATGAGCCTTAAGGCTGTTATACTAAGTGAAATAAGCCAGTCACACAGAGACAAATACTGTATGATTCCACTTCCATGAGGTGCCGAGAGTCATCAGATTCATAGAGGATGTAGAATGGTGCTTGTCAGGGGCTGGGAGAGAGGGAATGGGGGAAATGCTGTTTAATGGGTGCAGAGTTTCCGTTTTATAAGATGAAAAGAGCTGTGGAGATGGATGGTGGTGATGGTGCACAAGATTATGAAGGTCTTTACCACCACTGACTTGTACACTTAAAAACGGTTACAATAGTAAATTTTATGTTGTGTATATTTTATCATAACAAAAATCACACACAAAAAGGTTTGTCTTCAAACCACTCACACATGACCAGAGGTGAGGGTTTCTGAGCCAGAGGAGTAGAGAACTTGCAGGGGCTACCTCAGTCTTCTGATGATTCTTTAGGCGGAAAGATGGAGCAATTCTTAAATAAGAAGCAATGGAAAAATTAGACTCTATTTATGAAAATGCCATCTAGAGAAAAGTTTTCAGGTCTGTGCTGTGCCTTTTGTAAGATGCAAAGCCCACCTAGGCAGAAAGTCTCCGGAGCACTGGAGGCTTTCCAGCTTCCCTCCGAGGGGAATGGTGGCAATGGCTGTGGGGGGAGTCAGCACCTCTCAGGACAGCTTGCTCTCGGGAGTCCCACTCCACATGCCAGCATGCTGTAGGGGAACCATGGTAATTCAGCGCACTGAATATAAGCCTGGGGTTCAAACCCCTCTCTGCCGTTTAACCAGTTAAGGAACCTTGGAGAATTGACTTGAGCTTTCTGGGCCTCAGACTCCTTATCTGTAACAAAGGATGTATCAGGCAGCTCTTACTGAACAACAAACTACCCGAAAACAGGGTGGCTCATGATAAGAAGCATTTAGTATTTCCTGTGAGTCTCCAGGCTGGCTGGGTGTTCTTCAGGTCTGGGCTGCCTCAGCTGTGGCTGGATGGGCTAGGATGGCCTCGCTCCTATGTTTGTGGTCCCAGCTGGGGTCATGCCCCATGTGGTCTCTCATCCTCCAGGAGGCTAGCTTGTGCTTGTTCACATAGCAGTGAAATGGTTCAAAGCAGCAAGAGAAGGCAAGTCTGATACACAGGCACTTTTCAAGCCCCTGCTTGCATTGTGTTTGCTAATGCAAACACACTGGCCCAAGCAAGATTCAGAGGATGGAGAAACAGACTCCACCTCAAAATATTGTGGCTTTTTGGGGTTTTTTTTTGCAAACTACCACAAAGGTTAATAACAAATCCTACCTCAGTGGGTTACTGTGAGGCTCATATGAGATAATGCGTAGAAACAAAGCTCTTGGCATGGTCCTGGCACATAGTAGGCCTTCCAGGAATGTGAGTTTCCTTTCCTCCTCCATCTCCTTGATTAAGAACACATCTTTATGAAAGACACGATGGATCTGTTGACTCTAATTCCATTCTCTTTCAGAGCACGTGGAAATTGAAGCCATGTGGAACTTAACAAGAGATCAAATAGTGCCTTAAATGTCCCAGGGCAGCAGCCCTGTCCCCAGAGCCTGGGGCGGCCCCTGTGATGGGGCCTGCCCTGCCTGGTGCTCTGGGCCCCTCTTCTCCCAGCCTGCTGCAGGTCGGTCTTTTTTTCATTACAGATTGCTCATAAGTACACACATCCCCAGATGCCCGCATAAAAGCTGGTACTAAAGTTGTGTAATGGTGGCGTGAGCCTCGTTACGATTAGGGCAGCAGTAAGCTGTTGCCCAGAGCTCGGCGCTCTGGTAGGAAAAGCGCTGGGAACCTGCACACACTCCCCAATACAATCTGACCTCCCCCCTCCCCTCACCGGGAAGTCTGGAGAGAGGAAAATACTGGGCTATGCAATCTGATGGTGAGTTGGTTATCAAGGGAATAAGAATTAGTGGGGGACAGAGATCTCTAGGGAGAGAAACCCTGCGAGATAGAAAAGAAGCACTTGAGATGTTCAAAGGACTCTGCTGACGAGTTTTTTTCTGAGGCACCGTGGTACTTGGCACCTGTCAGGGGACACTATGGCCTGCATTTGGATGACACTTCACAGGGGACTCGGCTTCTTGCTCTTGCTGGGTCCTACCAACAACCTAGTGAGCTTGGCAGGAACATTAGCCCCATTTCACAGATGTGGACACTTAGGTTTCAGAACCCAGGCTTCTCATTCATTTCCCAGGAATGCTCTTCCCTCTGCATCTGGTGACCCCTCCTGCTTCTTGATCTTGAACCAGCTGTATTCACTGATGGCGATAGTGCTGATGAAACATTAATTAACGACCTCTGTAATATGCGCGTGTTAACAAGTATGTGTGTGCTGTGTGTATATATTGGATGATAAATCATCCTTGGCCTCTTGCTGTAGTAACATCCAGAGTTCTTACGATGGCTGATGTAAATCTCATGATTAATACTGGGCTTAATGGAAAGGAAAAGCTACAAAAATCCAAGCCTGGAGGGTAAAAGGATTTGCAAGCTAGGAAATGGGCCACTGCTCCTTAGAACACTGGCCAGAACCAGAACGGAAGAGAAGGCAGGGCTTTGGAAGGCCATGATAATAATAATGATGTTGAACATTTATTAAAACTTTTCTGTGTGCTGAAGATTTACATTGATCGCATGATTACCAACCCCCCATTATGCATTGCCCCATGGTTAGTGCTCCCCCATGTCTGCTTCTCTTCTCCTAGGCACAAGCTTGATTATGCTTCCCCGTACCCTTGCTGGAGACAGGGCCATGTGACTAGTTTTTTGTTTGTTTGTTTGTTTGTTTTTTGCTGTACGCGGGCCTCTCACTGTTGTGGCCCCTCCCATTGCAGAGCACAGGCTCCAGACACGCAGGCTCAGCGGCCGTGGCTCACGGGCCCAGCCGTTCCGCGGCATGTGGGATCTTCCCGGACCAGGGCACGAACCCATGTCCCCTGCATCGGCAGGCGGACTCTCAACCACTGCGCCACCAGGGAAGCCCATGTGACTAGTTTTGACCAGTGATTGGTGAGGAGAAGTGACGTGCATCACTTCTGGGTTGAGGCATTTAAAAGTCTCTGCGAGGCCCTCCAGAGTCCCATTCTAATCGTGGAAGCGTGTGATGGACAGCAGTGGCACATGGTTGAAACAGCCTGGATTGCTGAGCTTCCACATAGGGGGGCGAGTGCCTTGGGAGGTCTCTGGAGCCGTCGCCAACTTTGCTTGCATAAAAAATAAGCCTTTGTTGTTTTAATCCATTGAAATTTTGGGGTTGTTTGCTACTGCAAAACAAGCTAGCATATCCTGCCTAGTGGACACCCTCATTTTACAGATGAGGAAACTTGGGCTCTGAGTAGGCAGGAACTCGCCCAGGACACACCAGTCAAAAGTGAGAACATCACAGTTTGAACCTGATACGGCTCCAGAGCCCCAGCTCTAAACCGCCATGATATAATTCCATATGCAGAAGTCATGGCCGTTGGAAAGTCATGGAAGGACTTTGCAAGCTGGATGCCCTGATGACAGCAGAGTCTGTGGGGCCTGACCTGGCCTATGGAGGCTGAGCTGGAGTAGGAAGATGGAGCACATGTCCACAGCCCATCAGGTCACCTGAGGTTTGTGCTTCTGCAACTTCTGCTGCACGGAAGGGAAGCCTTGTCGCCCGCTCTGCCTGTTATTGTTGCCATGATATTTGCATGTCTCTGAGGAGAGGACAGCAAGACTGCTTCACCTCGAGAGCAGGGAAGAGCAGGATGGAAGGGGCAGCTGGTGTGGAGGTGTGGGCGGGGCTGCCGGAGAGGGAGCAGAGAAATTCTCTGCCTCCTCCCGGATCAGCGGTCTGTGGCCCTGGCAGCCTACTCCATGTACTCTTACCCCTCTGGGGCCTTACCTTACAAAGAATGCCACATTCCCAGGGATGGGGCTCGCCATTCTAAGGAGCTTTTGCTGTTTCATTGAGCCAGACTGTTGTGGTATTGGTTTATGGCAGTGTTTCTAAAGCTTGCTGAACATAGATCACCAGGAGACACAGATCAGACCCTGTCTCCCTTCCTTCCAAGATTCTGGTGCAGTCGGTTTGCTGTGGGGCTGTGGGCTCTATGTGCTGAGCAAGCCCTCCAGGGGGCTCCTACCTTCTGGCAGGGTTTGGAAACAGTGACTCATGCAGTGCCTGGTCAATCCAGCTGAGCTGTTTGGGGAGCGAGGTTGTGGGTTACTTTGGCGTCCTGCACAGAGCATGGAGCCCTTGTCCCCAAACTCCCCTTCAGCCAGAGCAGTTTTTTTGTCTATTTCGTTTCTTTGCATTTTGAAAATAAATTTTACTTTGAAAAAAAGAGTTATCCATTTGTTTTTGTTTTTCAAGATGAAAAGCACTGGTTTACTACACACCTCAAAATTCCCTGTGAGAAATTGCTTTGAAGTCTCACTCCCGAGAATATCTGTGATTCTTCTGAGTAATGGTCTGTTTTTTCACCTCAGTGACACCGTACTTCTTGTAACTGACAGTATTATCCTCGTTGCTCTGCATCTGGGAAGCCCAGACCCAAATTTATAGTTCTCCTTAGCAAAGATTTTGTGTAGCAACCAGGATTCATCTTATTTTTTCTACCCTTGATTCTTAGTCATTTGCTATAATATCGTCGTCATCGTCATCATCCTCTCTCTCTCTCTCTTTTTTAAATTTGTGTACACTTCTGTAAGCATCCACAAATCTTACTTGGAATTATAAATATAATTCTAGGGAAATAAGTTCACAGAATCATTGGCTCAGAGTTTCAGCTTGTAGGAACTACAGGAGCTCAGTGAGAGGAAAGTCCAGCTTCCTTAAGTGATCCTGAGGTACAGAGAGGGGAAGTGATGCTGCTGGGGTCATAGGAGAAGGAGAGGCAGGTTGAAAGGGAACCCAGTCATCCCAGTGCTGGGCAAGTTCTAGGACACTGTCCTGTGGGTAGGGCCACGTGGGTGGTGGAGACCCCCTCCAGTGTGACAGTCCCCTGTTGCCCAGAAACAGCTTTCTGAGTACCTGAGACATTCCATAGCAGGGAGCTAATTCTTTTGGGTCTTGATAACCCTTAATTTTTCAGGGTCCATGAAGGTGCTGCTATCCCTGGGAAGGAAGCAAGTCTCAGCTGTCTCAGCCAGTTTCAGGCGAATCTCCAGAGGGGACGGGGAGAAAATTCCTGGGGAAATGAGCGAGCCAGTCCGCCCCAGCGCCTGAGGGATAGAGCGGGCGAGGGCGCTTTGTGTGCCCTTGAGAAAGAGTGTGCCTGCTTGGTTTGAAGCTTCTGCCCCTGTCCCCTTAGAGGCAGAGAGAGGGAGCGGAACTCAGAGGCGGTGAGCCCTCTCAGTGAGTCCCAGGTCATGTTACCTCTCTGGCCTCTTGGCTCAAGGGTGCCACGGCTGTGGGGACTCAAGCCTTGCGGCCTTGTGGCCTCAGGGTCCCTGGTGGGACCCAGCCATGCCCGGCCTTTCATGAGACACATGTGTGGGTACGTGCATCTGAGTGGTAGTCTGAGGCCTGGTGGGCATGCGGAGGCCCGCCAACGTCTATTACATGGAGAAACATCTGTTTTCTGCAGAACATCCACAGTATCAGATGTTTTACTGCAAGGAACCCATTTTTTTAATAAAACAAAAATGAGACATGGAAATCAAGGTAACCGCATTTTAAATGTTTATGGAAGATAAAGGTTTAACCACAAGTCTTTCATCAAATGGAGGACAGTAGAGAAAAGTCGAGGGGATGCCCTTTGGCTGTCCTCGCCTGTGCGGTGAAACGTCACAGTCTCACCTCATGTAGTACAGGGGCCCTCTGGGCAGCTGGAAATATTTAGCAATGTGTCTAAAGATTGTTGCACAGCGGCCCTACCATTGGGCCTGTCCGGCCACAACTGTTACGAGAGAGATTTGCGCACAGGAAAAGGCCAGACGCAGGTGTGATGGCGCCCCAGGGTACACAGCAGCAAAAGGGGCGATTGCACCCCGGGGCACCCAGCAGCAAAAGGTACGAGGCCTCCGCTGGGAGGATGGGCCTCCGGCCTGATTCCCGAGCTGGGAGGGTGCGAGCAGGTGGAGACGAGTAGGGCCTGGCCCACTTGCTCCTTTGTTTCTGGTTTCCTGGGGTCTGGGGGCGCTGGGTCTGTGAAAACAGAAGGGGGAGTCCGAGCCTCTTTCTGAGGCCCTGTGGAGGACTTTGTCTTCTTACATATCAACTGCATAGGCCTTCGGTGACAAACCAAGTGCCACCGTCATTCCCACTCAACCCTGTCACTGCTGGTGAACAAAATGAAGCATTTGCTCTGTGGCTACCAGGTCATGTGGATGGAAAATAACCTTCTTGCCCAGTTCAAAGTTTCTTCCTCCTAGGACTGATGTGCATTGCTATTTTACCTCATTTTCTCAGCAGATTTTCTCCTTCCCATGTTACAGATGAGAAAATGGGGCTTCCAAAACCTCCCAACAGGGTTCTGAGGTTGCCTGGGGCATGAGTAAGGAGGAGGGTCGAGTCTTCCCGATGGGGGTCAGAGTGGAAAACGGGGACTGGGCTTGGGCTTCCACAGGGTGGCCCTCCCCTCCCCTCCCCTCCTCTCCCCTCTGCAAGGTCTTGAGCCAGTTGCTCCTCTTTGGATCTGAAGTAACTTTTCCATTTGAGAGCAATCCCTCATCTTGCAGCCCCATCGCAGGGACTTATCTCTCTCACCATCAGCCGCCGTGTCCCCCGAAGCATATAAAGTGTAGGATGGAGTGAGGGATCAAGTTGAATTATGTGACCTGCCGTTTATGGTGGGGGCCCACCGGACATTCGATCCAGTGTCTGAGCTCAGTTACCACGGATCTGGCCGCCTGCTGATTAGACTTTCCTGAAAGGGGAGCAGTTCTTGAGGGAGAGGGTACCGGGGAGGAGGGAGGGACCAAGAGAGCTGTGAGTTCCATGTCGCAGCTCTTCCTGGGCACGCTTTGGGTCTCTGTGGTCTCATCACTGCTCAGACCCATGAACAGTCCAGGCGGTGGTGGTGGAGCTTGCTGGGGGAATGAAGTGAGACGGAGCCCACGGGGCTGCTTTGGCAAGCCAGTGCACTGGGGTTAGGGACAAAGGTATCTTCCACCCCTCCAGCCCAAACCCAAGCCATGTTCATCGTGCTGAGTCAGCAGGAAGTAGAATGTAAAAGGGTTTTCA
This sequence comes from Aethalodelphis obliquidens, assembly GCF_003676395.1. Lineage (NCBI taxonomy): Eukaryota > Metazoa > Chordata > Mammalia > Artiodactyla > Delphinidae > Aethalodelphis > Aethalodelphis obliquidens. Next base: position 7,016,838 of record NW_020837956.1, read on the forward strand.
ACCAGGGCAGTGAAACCAGAGGTATTTCCTAGACTTGCAAACCCCTTATGCTATTAAATAAACTGGAGGATTCTGCTTGGCCCCTGAGCTTGGTCTTTATTAGAGCTGCCACGGTCCAGCTGTTTGGCAAACAGAACCATGTTCTGTTTTCTTAGGCATGTGATATAGGAATATTTGCAAAACCCTGAGACATGCCAGTCTGGCCAGAGTCCTTTCCAAGGATCCTTGCAGCCTGAGACGCTGATTCTGGGAATCCTAGGGTGCCTTAGGCCAACATGGAAAGGCTTGAGGAACTCAGAAACCTTCTATAACCAGGTGTTAAAACAAACCGACAACTTAAGGCCAGGCCCAAGGTAGGGTCTCAGTAAATATTTGTTGAATGAATGACTTTGAATAGGAATCAAAAGACCCAGACCCTGGCCCTGGTTCTGATAGTTGTGAACTGTTTTAAAATAAAACATGCACCTTCTAAGCCTCAGTTTCCCCTTCTGTGAAAGGGCCTGTAAATACCTGTCCCGGACACCTCCGAGGGCTGCTTTGAGGATCATAGAAAGTGTAGGTCCTGCAAGGTCTTCACACAGGCACCCAGATTACTGTCTTCCTTTTGCTCCCAGAAGCTCCTCTTGCTAAGCAACCGTGACCTTTGTTCACACAAAAGGCACTTTCTCAGCCTGGTTTCTATTCTAGCCAGTGCCGGCTCTTCAGGGGACCTGCTCTCTGTTTTCTCCAAAGGTGTGATGTAAGGCGGTCTTTCTTGTGAGCCTTTTTACTGCTCTCGTGTGTGTTGTGTGTGTGTGTGTGTGTGTGTGTGTGTGAGAGAGAGAGAGAGAGATATGGGTGTGAAATGTATGTTTGCGTGATGAGTATGAATGTGTGTGTTGTGTGTGTGTGGGGGTTATGTGTATGTGTGTGTGATGTGGGTGATGTGTATGTATATGTGTGATGTCTGATATATGATGTGTGTGTGTGTATATGTTGTGGGTGGTGATGGGATGTAATCTGATTCCAGGAAAGCCCTTCATTTTCGGGATCTTGGTTCCTCTCAACATTTGTCTTTCTCACCTGAGGACCTCAGGTTTCTAGCATAGCCCTAGGCAGTCACGTTTGTCTCCATAGCACCCCTTGCTTCCAGCTGGCTCAAATTGGCTTCAGTTCTCCAGGAAGGTGGAGCTCCTTTTCTTTGGGTCCAGCCTTGCCCTTGTTGGTAATAACAAAGTAATGATAGCTCATCTTGTTCTAGAACTTTCCACGTAGAAACCATTTCTCAATAATAAAATTGCTGCCAATGTCATAATCACCATGCTAAGCACTTTATATGTCATAAATAAAAGATAAACTAAGCAAAAATGTGGTATTAATGAGGAAGGGCTAAAGTTTATAATATATAAAGAGCTCTTACAAACCAATATAATCTAAGTGTTCCAAAAGAACAAGTGGCGGTTTACAAAAGAAGAAATATACCAATCTCATGACCCCTCTCCACAGGCCAGTCTCCCTTTTATGGATGAGGAAACTGAGGCCAGGAGAGGTTAAATAAAGTTACACAACTAATGCTCCCAAGCAAGAATATGAACCCATAAGGGTTCAGAACCCAGGCAGGGATTACTAGCGATCTCGTTTTATAGATGAGAAAGCTGAAGGGCTGTCTGTGTATATTTGAAATCATACCATTTAAAGGTGTGATTGTCTGCTTTTGACCTCCGCTTAGCTAGCTTGCTTGCTGACTGAAGAAGTGGTGGGTATAGGAATTTGGGAACTGGAATCGGGGTTTGGGATAGGGGAGAGCTGAGGGTGCCTGGGCTGGCTGAAGTTTAAAATCGTCAGTTAAAAATGTGGGTTCTCTCTCTTGCACAGTCACCAAGCTGATGAGTGGCCGAGACAGGCCTCTGACCCAAGGTCTCTGAATGCAGAGCTGATGCTCTCCTTGCTGTGCCTTGTAACCCAGCCTTCCACCGACTCTGGCCTCTGCTCGTTGCTGCAGGTGCACCCAGACACGGGCACGGAGGATCCAATGAAAGGTAAGTACAGCTTGATTTTTGCAGCCTGCTGAGCTGTGGTGGATACCTCATCTGGAGAGATCTCTGATTCTTTGACTCAGAAATTAGCATGTAAGTGCGTAAACCTAATAGCTAAACAGAGACGAAGTCTCTCATAGACATAGTAAGTTTGAATCGTGTCTATTCGTAATCTGAAATGACCTGGCTGGCTTGCTGGGGCTGGGGTTGGGACCAGGGCCCCTTCTTTATGTAATAAGTTTGCTACCAGCTGCCAAGGGAGTCTTCCTGTCTGTATTATTAATACGATATAGGCCTTTGGTTTCCAGTATCATCTCTTTGGAATTTCTGTCTCAGATCCTGTGCAAATGAACATAATCCCCTGGCAGAAAAGGCGTTTCGGAGTCCTGGCATCAAGCTGGGGGCCTCTGGGTTTCACGTGAAGAATGCCAGATGCTGCCGGCCTTTCATTAAGGTCTGAGTTTAACTCTGGAGCCTTTGGGTGCTCTTGCTGGAAGGGAGCAGGCTGCTGGCTCATGAGGGCTGTCATCCAGGACTTTCCCAAGAGAGAGGATACAGAACAATTTTGTTTTCTTTTTTAAATATTTATTTATTTGGCTGCTCTGGGTCTTAGTTGCGGCACGCGGGATCTTCGTTGTGACTTGCAGGATCTTTAGTTGCGGCATGCGGGATCTAGTTCCCTGACCAGTGATCAAACCCGGGCCCCCTGCATTGGGAGCACGGAGTCTCAACGTGCTGGACTGCCAGGGAAGTCCCAGAACAATTCTCTAAATGTCTCAGGATAACTCGAAAGGGTTGGGGTGGGTTCACAGCCCACCTTCCAAGTTTTTAATTAGCAGGACATATATTTACTCTTTAAATGAGACTGTGCTGTACTTCCCACACTTTCTCAAATCATACCACCTGTAGAACAGAATATTGTTGGACATTCTAAGGAAAGTAGACAAGGCTGCTTCCAGCCAGAGGAAGCTACTGGTCCAAGGGCTCTGGCTGCCCCAGCAGCTGAGAGGTTATGTATCTCAGTCGACTTATAACCCACCAAGACCTGCCAAGGTGCAACAACCAGACGGGTGGGGAGCTCTGGTAGGAACACGTGGAATGGGCTTGCTGAAGACTGTCAGGCTGCCATTCATTTATTTTACATTTGCCCCATAAACACTACTGAGCAGCTGTCCTGTGTCAGGCACCAGGTGCTGCAGATGGATACTGGGAGGGGCAAAAGCAATGACATATCATCCCTGGCCTCATGGAACTGAGGGAGACAAGCATACAAGTGGTTCTGTCACTGACTAGCTAAGTGGCCTTGGGCAAGTCCCTTAACCTCTCTGAGCTTCACTTTTTTCGTCTGTCAAATGAGAATGAAAAGCATGTACCTTGTGGGATCGTTGTGAAGATGGAAAGAGGCCATAATTATTAAACAGCCTCACTCAATGACCAGCTGGCAGGAAGCGCTTAGCAAGAGGGGAAGCACTTGACACAAGGTGAAAGGCTGATACAGGGTTATTAGATTATTGTTCCCCATCTCTCACTCTGCATTGCCTGATGATATTTTACAGTGCTTTCCCCAAAAAGGGGATTCAGACAGTTGCACAGAACCATTTGGGTGGGGTGGGAAAAGGGGAAGAGGCTATTTCTACATGCACTGATTATCCTTTCCCCTTCCTAGAACATTCTGGGGAAAGTAGACAATGCTGCTGGCAGCTGGAAGCTATTGGTCCAAGGTCTCTGAGCTAGAGTAGGCTTGCAGAATCTGTGTTTTTTCTAAGCTTTCCAGGTGGTTTGGATGCAGAGCAACTTTCAGAAACACTGGTATGGTTGACAGTTTAGGGGGTGACTTTCCTGTCTCCATCCTATGGTCCTGGATCACAAGGGTGTATAGTCATAGGTCCTCTGCCAGCCACATGGGAGGTACTAACTGACCCCAGACCCCTGCCACAGTCAACTGGATAAGGGGTGAACATCTGGCTTAAAGGTGAACAGTCAAAATTCCTTACCCAAGAATCTGGAATAAGGACCAAGAGATTTCATTCTTGGCTAGACTTTTGAACAAAGAAGACATTATAAATTTTGGACCAGGAAGGAGGCTTTTCCCCACTATGTGGACTGAGTTAGCAGAGAGACAAGAATGGAGTCCTTGTGAGAGGAAGAAGGAGTAGCCCCTGGGTACCCCATGGCTTTCCATTTTCTGATTCCAGTCCCCTCCTTAGGTTTAGTTGCTCTTGCCTTCAGGGTCTGTGAGACCTACACTTGTGCATTTAAGTTAATGTAAGATGGTTTCCATTTCTTGCGACCAAAACAGTTTTCTTTAATAAGAGAAGGGGCACCTATTTATTTTACTATGAAGAAAGGAAAGGATTTGGAGGGTTTGGAGAGGGTCTAAGCCAGGGGTCCAGAATTTATTTAGTTAAGTTTAGACTGTTAAATCTCATATCGTCTCACTTAAACTGATTTTTAGAATGGAGTAGTCTCAGCCTTGAACCAGAAGCTTTTATGATCTGCTTCTTAGACCTGAGAAACTGAGTGTACTCTCAACTTCATCTGGTCCTGCAACCTGGAACATTAATGATGACAATACTTTCCATTTGTATATTTGCCTTATAGTTTACAAAGCCTAGATCACCTTTGTAGGATACCACAAACACAATTGTTTGTTTATTCTGTGCATCTGCTGCTGTGTTCTTAGCTTTGGGCCACATGCTATTTAAAATTGTCTTTTAGTTCATGGAGGGCTCCTGCTAGAAACTTTATAAGCAGTACTTTTCTCCTGTGTGGGTGATATCACCAAAGAAAATGAGTTTAAATTAGGAGAGAAGGTCATTCCAATTGGCAGTGGAGGAAGAAGCAACGGGTCATGTAAGTGAGGAGTGGGATTACATGCCTGGAAATCTTCAAGAATAGAAGTGATATGATCAAGACATATGCCTGCCTGATGGCAGGGGCTAAAGCCCGACTCTTGGGTTCTTTTCCAGCCCTGGGTTTTTATGTTACTAAGTGGCGAAGTCATCATGTTAGAATGCAGACCCAGCACCTGTCTCTGTGACCAATTTACATTGCAGTGGCCTGATTTTGGTTTCTGTTCTCACTGAAGCTGTTTCCTCATCCATAAAATGGGGTTGATAATACTTCGGGTGTATTAGACAGGGTCCTCCAGAGAAACAGAACCAACAGAAATATATTTCTGAGAGAGGAGAGAGAGACGGATTTTATAGAATTGGTTCATGTGATTATAGAGGCTTGGCAAGTCCAAAATCTGCAGGGTAGGCCAGCAGGCTGGAGACCCAGAGAAGAGTTGCTGATCAAGTCCAAAGGCAGTCAACGGGCAGAATTCCTTCTTGCTCAGGGATGGTCAGACTTTGTTCGATATTCAGGCCTTCAGCTGATTGGATGAGGCTCACCACATCATGGAGAGTAATCTGCTCGCTCAAAGTCCACTGATTAAAATGTTAATCTCGGGCTTCCCTGGTGGCGCAGTGGTTGAGAGTCCGCCTGCCGATGCAGGGGACACGGGTTCGTGCCCTGGTCCGGGAAGATCCCACATGCCACGGAGCGGCTGGGCCCGTGAGCCATGGCCGCTGAGCCTGCGCGTCCGGAGTCTGTGCTCCGCAATGGAAGAGGCCACAACAGTGAGAGGCCTGCGTACTGCAAAAAAAGAAAAAAATGTTACTCTCATCCAAAAAAACACCTTCACAGAAACACCCAGAATAATGTTTGACCAAATAGCTGGGCCCTGTGGCCCAACCAAGTTAATTTGAAAATTAACCCTTATCACAGCTGGTCTCATAGGCCAGGAGATTTAATTAGTCAGGAACTGTGAGAAGTGCTTTGTGAATGGTAAACTGCTCTGTACTGCTAAAAGAGAGGCAAGCTCTGCAGGTTCCACCCTCCACCCCAAGTGAGAGCGTTTTGGCACACGGAGGGTTAAGGAGCCCCTGTCTCGCTGCTCTTCCACCTGCTGTCTGAACTGTCACTACCCCCTCCCTGACCCTCAGGTGAGGAGGGACTGGAAAGGGGACTGAAGTCATCTGACACCTGATACTTCCTTCCTGCCTGGATTAGAGTCATACTGTCAATATCATGCCAGTGTTTACCAAATTAACAAATGGACTTCAAGTTAAACACTGAACGATTTGTGAGATGGATTTTTAAAAAATGTGACTGGACTCAGGGGATCACTCACAAGTGATGGGCTGTTTGCCTTTTTTGGACTCTTGGCCTTTAACATCATGTCACTTTAAATTGCTTTTCATGGAAAACAGCCTCCCTGCCATTCCTCAGCCTCAGCAGAGAGCCTCTCTGGCCAGGCAACTCTGTGCGCAGCTGGAGCCTTGCCTTGCTGTGGGGCAAACTTCTTTCTTCTGGGCCCAACAGAGACAAATCTCCTCTGGTCACTTGGTCCAGAATGGAAAATTAAGTGTGTTGAAACACTTCACTCCCCACCAGGAATTTCTACCAGCAGAGCAGGGCCAAGCAGGGCTTCTAGCCAGTCAGTCATTACCATCTGCTAATAGCAACAAAGAAAGCAGAGGTTTCTCTGTGAGGCGGGCATGACACCAGGGTCCGGTCTGGGTGTTCCTCGTGCATCTAGATGTTGGCATCATGTCCACAGCAAAATCCCCAGCGATGTGCTGCACCTTCTCCTGGCACGTGAGAGGCTGTCTCCACGGGTCAGTCCTGCTCTGCTGGAGGGATGCGCTGACTTAAGAGCCTCTCAATGACGGGACACACCTTGACCCCGAGGAGACAGGCTGCTCAGGGAAGGGGCCTTCGGGTAGACAAAGTGATGAGTGTCTTTTGTAGATTTTCATTTTGTAGCCTATTAATTTTTAAATGCTATTTATTTTGGAAAGACATTAAAAGGAAAGAAAGAAGTGGATTTCAACACCTTTACCATGTGCTGTTCTGCCGTTGTTTCTATAAGGCAGCAAAGCAGCCATTTAAAAAGTGAAAGACTTAGGTCAATTATTTTTCTTTCCTTGGCTTACTGGACAGCAAAGAGCTGGTTTAGCTGAATTGACCAGTTGTTTGATGAATTAATCAATCAGCAAATATTTGTTCTGTGAGGCCTGTGAGCAAGGCACTCACTGTTTGATTAAATTGTTTGATGAAACAGAACAAACAGACCTGTCTTCTAGGTTCCTTGTAGACACAATCTAGCTGTGTGCAGCTAATTACCCTACCACCTCTAATTACAGATACACGCTCAAACTGAGCTCTTTTCCTTGAACGAAAAGTTAATCCTGGAAATCTGGTAATGCAATTACTGTGCTTGTTTCAACAAGTGAGAGAGTGAAGGAAGGAGGGAGGGAGGGTCAGAGAGAATATGAATGTGCCCCATTTATGCAGCGCCACAATGAGGGAGAGTTACAAAAAGACTTTTCTATCCAAGGAAAAATGAAGGTCTGTGATTGAGCGTGATTTGGTGTCCAAGATTTGGCTTTGAAAAGGATCCGGAATCAACTTTCCTAAGTGGCATTTAATGTACTCCCATGGGTTTCGCTTTCTCATTAGCTTAGTTTTTAATAGATGTCACAACTCAAAGTCAGGACCGTATTTCAAGAAGGAGGAAAGAATGAAAACACTTGGGAAACACACAAAACAACCAGAAAACTCTAAACCACAACGGTGCAAAAACATGTCTTTCTTCTAAACATCATCTTAGTATGAAGCAAACGGACCTGTCAGATATGCTTGTCACATCCACATATTTTATAATCCAATATGTTCAGGCAAGAGTTCTGGCACACCTGCCAGCAGCAATCTTGAACTTTTCCTGACACTCTAAAGAGCACGTAGGGAGGGGGCGGGGGGCAGATGTGGGGGAGGCCTTAACCCTTTCATTTAGCACCTAAGAGTCCTCTGGAGTAAGCGTCACCTAAGAACAGCCCCAGGGGAGGACCCGCCATGGGTGTAGGTGTGACCCTCCCGTGAGCTCTGACAGTAGCTATTACTACAGCCTCACCGGTGGCCTCTCTCTGCCTGTCAGTGAGGAGGAGCTTTAAAGCTAACCCTCTCTCAGGGATGACCTCACCTGGAATACCGTCCAATTCATTTCAGTTCGTGGAAGCACAAAGTGCGCAGGACTGTGATGATCTCATCCAGTGGTTCTCAGTGTTGGCTGCACCTTGGAATCACCTGGAACGCTTTAAAACTGTACAAAAACTAATGTCTGTTCCCACCCAACACTATTCAAACAGAAGACCTGGGGTAGGCCCTGGCTAGTGAGACTTTTTCTAAGTCCCCAGGTGACTCTGACGTGATGCCAGCATTGGGAACCACAGTCCAACCTTTCAGCTTATAGAGGCCCCCAAACAGAGGTGACTGCCAGTGTCAGGGCCAGGACTCAGATCCAGGCATAGGTCAGTTTGGATTGCTTGGTGGTTGTTAAACACCTGCAGAGTGCTCAGTCCTGCCCTGGGCACCATGGGGTTACAAGAGGAGACTGAAGCCTGCTCCCTGCCCTCAAGGAGCAAACAACCTTGGTGGGGCGGCAGAACTCATGGATGAAGCAGTCAAATGAACGTGGTAGGGCAGTGTTCACTCAAGAGCAGAGCTTCCTAACATCAAACGCCAAGTCCAGGTAAAGTGTCCTGGAAGAGATGCTAACAACACTGTTTGGACTGGAGGGAAGAATTCTTGGAGTCAGGAGGCCATAGGCAGAGCTCAGGGCAGGGACATGTGGCCAGTGAAGGGGAGGAGAGGGCACTTTCCAGGGGGAGAGGTTGGGTGACAGCTTGGAGGTTAGAGTGAATGATGTGTGGATCATGTGCTTTTTTTGGTTTTTTTTTGCGGTACGCGGGCCTCTCACTGCTGTGGCCTCTCCCGTTGCGGAGCACAGGCTCCGGACGCGCAGGCTCAGCGGCCATGGCTCACGGGCCCAGGCGCTCCGCGGCATGAGGGATCTTCCCGGACCGGGGCACGAACCTGCGTCCCCTGCATCGGCAGGCAGATTCTTAACCACTGCACCACCAGGGAAGCCCCGGTGGGTCATGTGCTTTAATGGTCTTTGCTGGAGAGAGCCCAGGACTTGAGGGAAGTATGTGGGTATGAAGAGGGATTTGGGGCAGAGAGGCAGGTGCTGCCACTGGGGGAAATCCACAGCAGCTAATTATGAGGATGACTGCCTGCCCCACGTGGGGAGACGTCACTGAAGGTTACAAAGCTAAATGGCAGAAGGGACTTAACACAAAGTTATCTGGTGAGAACCCTGTCCTGGTTGGTTGATACCCAGGCTGTACCAAGAGTTCAGTATTCTGAAATCTCCCCCGCATCCCATCCTTGGCCATATGGCGCCAGGTTCTTTGGCAGCATTATCTTGAGCCAAGCATTTTGGGGGAGGCATTGAGCTCTGGACTGTTTGGGGGAGGAGGGGGGGGGACGTTTAGAGACAGATGGGTAAAGAGAGCCTTCAGGTCAATGCTAATAAAAGCTCCATGTTCTCCAGTATTGAGCCCATGGCCCCACTGCCATTCCCCAGCATTTGATGGGCCATGAGACTGGTGGGGCCTCCCCTCCCTCACACACACCTTCTCACTGAGGCTCCCCTCCCTTTGTGTTCTCTTCCCCTGGACCTCTTGCATGGCTGTCTGCTTCTTCCCTTGACTTGGTGGATTAAACCTGCCTTTACTGTGCTTTTTATAAGAACAGGGCCGGAAGGCCATTTGGAAGGGGCAGGAAGGTAGGGTTTGGGCCCCAGGTGTCCCTGTCCTTCAGGGGCCACTGTGCTCAGAGCCCTTAGGAGCCCACAGACAGAGGCTTTCCTGCTGAGCCCACTCTTCGGCCGTGCTGCCTCCTCTCACATCACACGTTTGTCCCTTGACTGTCGTCTCCTCCATTTGCTTTCTAGGCAGGTGCAGCTGCTAAGCAGCCACTCCCACTCTACACGTGTTGGCACTGTGTATGCTTTGGAAAGCCCCTCGGGTCCTTGCTCTCCGAGCCCACTCCCAGGGCTTCCTCCAAGAAGCTTTCTCACATTCCATTTTGCCTGAATCGATTCTCGTAGTGAAGCCAGCTCGAAATTCCCTCCTACCAAGGTTGGAGGAGACCAAACTAAGGACGCCCTGACTGTCTTGGATTTGCCTTTATAAGAAAGGGTTTCTCTTTATTTGATTGTATTTCTTGTACTTTAGCCATGGGAATGCAAAGCTGAAAGAGACATTTGAGATCACTCGATCCAGGCCCTTCATTTTATAGTCTGTGTGGGTGAATGGCTAAGAAAGGAAGGTCTGGTGTCATATTGACGGGGTTTAAATCCTGGTCCCACCACTTTGAAGCTTCATGACCTTGGACATATCACTTAACCTCTTTGAACAGTTACAATAGTCCTTGTTTCATTGGTTGGTGGCCATATTTAAAGAAGATAATTCATATAAAGTGCTTAGAATAGCACTTGGCATATGAATACTATTTTTTTATTATTGCTATAAATGAAGAACTTGAGACAGACATATTCTGTAGACTTGCTGGAAACTGGATACTGGGGACTATTTTGTAATTTGTCATGCTAGTTAAGTGGTTCTTAAACTTTTCACCAAAGCATCCCTAATATCAGAGAAGAGTGGAAATGTAAATCCAAGTAATCTAGGGGCTTAACTCCATTCCATAAGAATGAAATATCTTGGACTTTTGTGTTATCTTTAAAAATGCACATAAAATATGCATTTTATTTCTTAATGTTTGTGTTTGTTCCAATCTAGAAATAGTGGTTCCCCCACAAACTCTTTATCATTATAAAATCGACTCTCCTAAACATAAGTGATGCTTACTCTTTGTACGGTGAGCATATCTAAGAGTGGGAAACTCCAGTTTGAGAGACATGAGGTTAGTATGTGGAGTATCTTAAACAGCCAGTGATTGCTTCCACGAAGGGGGGCTTCAGGTGTCTTGCAGAAAGCAGGAGGGAGAAAGTCCCACAGAAGCGGCACCTCCTCCCTGGGAAGGCGGGGAGAGCCAGCCATGTGAGATGATGATAACTCCATCCCTGAAAGCTGCCAGCTTTTTGTTCTTGGCAGGCCCAGAGGCCCCTCTGTGTGATTCTCTGGGCTCCAGACGGGGGGCTCTGGTCTCGCCATGCCCCCGGGAGGCCACGATCTGAAAGATGTGGCGTGACTTGGTGCCTCGAGGCAGGCTATGTGCTGAAACGAAGGCGAGACAGACTGTCAGCGTGGAAACCATGCGGTGACAGCTTCCTTCACCCTCCAGACCTGTCATCTCACGGGGGAACTGACAGGCCTGGACTAATAAGGTAAACAAAGGCTTTAGAGCATGGAGGAGGAATGCCGGAATTCTTTCTTTAATGTTTCCCTATTCACAACATGTCACAGAGTTAACGCCTGGCCTGGTGGAGGTAGCAGTTCCCGGCTTTTAAGATGTCCCAAGGGTAGTAAGGGGCAAGGCTGGAAGCCCAGAGGCTGAGCTCAGAGTCAGAGCATCTGTCTGCTTCCTTGGGAAGTCCATGCTCCTGGGGTCGCATGTTTGAGGATAAAGTCCCAACTCTAGCCTGCTGGCCGAGCCCCGGTCATAGGCGTTGTCTGGTCTCTCTCTCCCTACTCCAGTGCCCCTCCTCTTCACTCACCTTTCCCATTCCAGAAGCTCAGCTCCAGTTCTCTCTGTTAATCTTAGACACCTGCCAGGGAAAATCACCTCAGCGTTGCCTTCTCCGAGGTCTAGCCAGTGCGGCGCGCCCCCATTTGGCTCTAGAAAAGCCGCCAGGTTTTCTGAATCAAATCCCACCCCACGCCCCCCAAGTCAGGTGTTTCTGTCTCCTGGACCCCTTTCCTATCCACCCACCCACACTCCCCCTTGCAAGTCAGAGCCCCTTTGCAGGGCTGGGGTGGCAGTAGTACAGTATCTCTGTGCCATTACTGAAAAAGACAAATGGCCTGTTAGCCTTTTAGGATGTAATTTAAAAGCCGTTTGTCTAGTGGTAATAACTGGAAATGGACTTCCGCTGTAGGCCAGGATGACTTCCTCCAGGAGCGAGCGATCAGCTAATGGTGATCAGTTGGCCATGGCTGTTTTCAGAGGTACCTACTGTTTCCTCTGGAAGGCTTAGGGAGGGGGAAAATGGCATTTTCAGGGGACTGTGAGCTCACAGAGGGCTTTGGAGAAAGGCAGATGCTGCTGCTCTTGTTTGTCTTACGTACTGAGAGGACCAGGAATAAATATAGGTTCACAAGCGTGGAGAGCATGATGGTTTTAACAGCCAAATCTCACCAGTTGGAACCCTTGAAATTTGAAAAGGTTGGGCTTCATCTTTTTTCTGTCTAAGAATCTGCAGGCAAATTTGAGTTATCTGGTTTTGGTGCACCTCAGAAGTGACATTTCTCAGACAACTGGGGCTTTTTCCTGCAGACAGCAAAGCTTTTATTTTAACCATTCAGGACAGACAGTTTTCAAGAATATATTACCTGTGCCTCTTCTTCAACAGAAATGTTGCAGAGATGTTAAGTGTTTGTTGATGACACAGGGCCATTATTGTGAATGTCAGTTTTAAAGACTTTGTCTTCTTTTTGCTGTTCTTTTGTTCATTATGTGCTCTTTTATAATTACGTCACTTCATCTATCTTGGTATTTAATACACATTTGCTCCTTATTTAGTAGTGAAAAAGGATGGAAACATCCCAAATGGCAAAATAAATGATGATGTACTCACTCTATGGGTTACTCTGTGACCTTTGAAAAGGATGTAGAAGACTCTTGATATAGAAATTGAAATATTGGCAAGAAGTTTTTGCTGTATCACTAAGTGATGCAGTGGCTGCTACACAGTATGTACATCAGGGTGGCCTCTATGCCTGGGAATCCTGATGCATTCTGATTCCAGACTGTTCACATCTATGCATGAAGACACTAAAGTACTCAGCCTTAGATGAAAGTTCTGTGGGTTCGGTTAAAGAATTCCAGGCAAAGGAAGCAACATTTACTGATCACCCATCATGTGCCAGACACTATTTTAGTTGCTTTCGTATGTTACCTCTGTTGATCCTGATGATGATGCTCTGACGTTATCTTTGTTGCTTAGACAAGGAAGCTAAAGCTAAGAGATGTTGTGTGGCTTGCTCAGGTTCACACAGTTGAAAGAGAGTGGGGCTAGGATTTGGATATAAATATAACTGACTCCAAAGCCCATGTACTTTCTTCTGTACTGCGCCAATTATCTATTGTTTCAGTAATGCTGCATGGTGCATGACGGGCAACCACGAAACCTCAGTGGCCTGCAACAGTAAGTGCGTATTGCTCATCCCTCTGGGGTCAGCGGGGAGTCGGCCAGGCACTCCTGCTGTTCTCGGCTGGGCTCAGCCACCTGTCTTGTGGTTGACTGGCTATGGGCTGATCTAGGCTGGCCTTGTCTGGGGCAGATGGGGCGGCTCAGCTCTGCTCCACATGTCTTTCAACCTCAGCAGGCTAGCCCAGGCATGTTCTAGTGGCAATGGCACAGGTGGAAGAGAGCAAGAGGAACCATACAACCCCTTGAATCATACAGGCTGGGAACTGGCACACAGTCATTTCTATTGGCCAAACCAAGTCATATGATCCAACTCAGCATCAAGAGTGGGGAATATACTCCTCCTCTTTTATGGAAGGAACTGCAGAATTACGTGGCGAAAGATATGGATACAGGGAAGGGTGAAAAATTGGGGCCATTAAAGGAATCAATCATATACGACAAGCTGCCTTATTCAAGCAGGTATTCTGAGGGCTTCATCTGGGGGGTGGAGAGAGGGAAGACAGATATATGTTTAACCAAAATAATATTATCCCATAGTATATTATTAGCTATACTGACGGGAAAATTGTCCCATCCTTAGATAAATTTGCAGATGCTCAATAAATTAAAATGAAGAGTTATCTACTACAGTCCTTCTCAGTGCCTTCAGTATTTCAATGTGCATTGTGAATATATGGGGAGAGTATGAAATATTTCCCAAACTAATTGACTGTGGGATACTTTTTATACAGGCTACCTGTTAACATCTCTTAGAAAAAATGTTCTGGGAAACCCCGGTTTTGAAAACACCAGACTAATGATTCTTAGGGTGACTTTTAACACCAAGTCCTATTACTCTATGTTATTTTGTAACACGGGGATACACTCTGGGACTATTAAGAAAAGGAGAGGGGTTTTGTGTTGTTGTTGTGTATTTTTCTCCCAGCCCCTACACTAAATGAACCCAGATTCATGACCCAGAAAGCAAACACACAGAACTGTTTCCACAGCCCTTCCTTGGCTGTCAGTGGTAATGTGGTTCTGCTGTTAGCGCTTTTTGCTCCTGGGCTCTGGTACTTAGGTGCCACATCTGGGCAAGAGGCTGAAGGACCTGTGTCTTCTGAGAGTGCAATGCACGAGCTTGGCGAAAGCTCTCTGCTCCTCAGCTATTCTTTCCACTTCCTGGTGGGTATCGTGATAGTTCCGTCTAGAGGTTCCTGCAAGCATTTCCTTCAGGTAACTGCTGTGGCACAAATAAAGTTGCAGGAGGAAAGGTAGCTCAATTAAAAGCACAGCTGTCACACAATTTAGGAACATGTGCTTGAATACAGTCGACCATGTGAGTATAAATGATGATTCTTCTCTATTTGGTAAAGTGGGACCAACGAAACTGCTACTCGTCTCTTTGTTAACCTCCTTCAAAGCCCTGTGTGCACATGAAAATACCAATGTAACATAAAGAAGAAAAAAATCTGTAACTCACACTTTTTCATGTGAAAAATGGTGTGATTTTTCTAATGGGGGTTTCATTGCTTGTGCTGAGTAATGGCCTCATTGCCTTCAGCTGAGCATTGCTGCCTGTGCTCTGCCCGGCACTGGTTCTGGCTCACCCTGCCTGCCTGCCCAGGAGACCGGTTTGGCCAGAACTGAAAGGGGATGACACTGCTTCTGTTCCCCTCTGCTTGGCACCTGGGCAGCTGGAGGACTGGGTCCTTGGACCCTGCTCCTGCCCGTCCTTTAGAACTGCATCCGTTGATCTCTGACTTGCACCCTGCTGTCTAGAAGTACCAGTCGCCCTGCCTGCCAGGAGTTCTGGCAAGGAGTGTAGTGGGGGCCTGTAACAAACTGCTTCAGACGGCTGACTCTTACTTTCCTCCAGAGGCTTAACGAAAATGATTGTAGCTGATTCAGCAGGGCTGGAAATGACCCATCATCTCCCTGTTGCAATGGTCTCTGTGTCTTATACGGGCACAGTGCTTATTGTTCTGGGATTCATGCCCACTGCATGTGTGATCATGTGTGAACTAGTGCTCGTTGGAACTGTGTTCATTTACATAACACATTTCTCAGGTGCACATAAGTTATGCATGAGTCTGTGTTAATCGTTTGACATTTCATTTGAACACAACAATTTTTTCTTACTCCTCTGTTTTCCCTCTCTCTCCACTCAAGCTCATGCAACACTTCAGAAGCAAGTGTATTTGATTTGTTTTTCCTGACACTGTGGGGTTCCTGACTTTTTACTTTAATGGTGGGGAGGTGCTCAGTAGCCCAGGTGGAGTGGAGTGTCTTGCCCAAGGCAACTCGATGGGCCAGCAGAGGATCTGTGAATAAGTCCCAAGGATTCCCTGCCCCACGAGCCCTTCCTCTCTCCTCATCCTCCATTCTCCAGGCTTGGTGACCTGTCTCTGCTAGGAAAGCTAACTGATGAGGCAGCCAAGCCATTCCTAACCAGCCCTGTGCTCAGGCTTCTGAGAGCCTTTCCCATAATTTCATTAGGCAAGTGCTCTATATTGACTAATGTCCACTCATTGTTTCCTCATGCCGATTAGAATTCTCAAAAGCTGAGAGTGATTTTTTCTCACTCACAGGAAGGTGTGAGCTGAAGAGCTACAGAGGACAGAATTCTAAGTAGTTCTCAACAGGGTTTCCCCCTGCCGGAGCTCGGTCCTCTCCTCCGCCTGGTTCCATGCTGCTCCCTGCGTGTCATGACCGGAGCAGAAGCCAGGTTCATTTCCCACAGGTGCACAGATCCCACTCTCCTAAATGAGAGAGACGAGAAAAGTGATGAGAGCCGATATCCCTGCTCCCAAAAACAGGAAGCAGGCTGGATAGATTGACTCGATACGGAGCTATCAGACTGCAGCTCGCTCACAACTGGGACTTTTATCACTGCGAGTCATCAGCGCTCTGGCAAGTTCATGAATAATGCATTTCCCAGTGATTTCCTTCCTTATTTGCTAGCTTGAGGCAATATTGATTTTTTAAAAAAGTATACATAGCTGAGGCGTTGTGGTAACATTTATTTAAAATGCTTGGGAGACAGAACACATACATGTTTATCTCTACATATGTGTGTTAGTGTCTGTGGTCAGTGGATAATGGCAGTTGCTTCGGAGGCCACCGTTGGTTATTCAGCAATGATTTCCAATCAAAGATGTGTTCCGTTTGGAGCCCTGAGTTTGGTTGAAACAGCTGTGTGGTGATGGTGGTGGTGGACCCGGACGATGCGGCACAGTGGACTAGGAAGAAGTCGAGGTGGAGGGGGACGAATTACAAGTGGGGAAACTGAGCCATTGAGTTAGCAGTAAGGTCTCTTGTTATTCCGTTGAGGGCCCTCCCTCCGTCCCTTCCTTCTCTTTCTCTTTCTCTCTGCATCTCTGCCCTGGATGCAAAGCCTCTCCTGGCTGCACCAGTCTCCATATCAAAGGAGCAAATGTGGTGGTGATACATGGGCAATGCTCCTGCATAGGTGCCAAAAAGAATAAAACAACCTAAAGTGCTAACTAGCGTTGGTGACCATGAGGCTGAGCCTGGGGAAAGAAGAGGTCGAGTGGGGCTGGGCTGTCAGAACTTCCCGTGGGTGGCTCTGTCCTGCTGAAGTGAGCCGGTGAGTAGCTGGCATCCTCACCTGTTAAAGGCTCAGGGTCTCTGTTTACTTCGTCTGTGATTCTCAGGAACTGACAGAGAAGTGCATACCTGGAATTACTGCGCTGATGGCAGGCCTGACGCCCCCAGCCCTGCTCACCCACCCATCCCCTTAGGCAAGCCAGAGGCACACTTCCAATTTGACAGGCTGTTGTGGCCTCCTACTTAATTATATTGTCACACAAGCTTTCAGGGATTCCAAGAAGAGAGCCCTCTTTGGGGTAATTTAATTCTCCTCCCAAGTCATTCACTGGCTCCACTTAGCCCTCCCCTCACCAAGCTGGTCTTTCCCTCTAAAAGTTCAGCAAGTGCCAGACGCCTGCTTGGTGTTGAAAGAGGGTCTAATGGGAGGAGGGGGTGGCTGGAGTACTCCTCCCTCACACCCTTCCCTCCCAGACACTCAAGGCTCAGGCTTCATCTCCTGGGGCGGGTATAACGGCGGAAGTGGAGAAGCCACAGTCACTGAAGTTCTGGACAGAAAGCCCGAGAGGCTGTGGAGGGTCAGAGAGGTGGAGGGCACAGCACGGCTGGCCGGCCGACGCTCAGGTCTCCCCTGTCTGCTGACTCAACACTCCTACCGGTTAACAATCAGGACCCCAAATTCTCACCCATGTGGCCCCCTACTGTCTTGAAGGTACTTTCACATATAGTGTATTATGCGAACTACCCCAAAAGTCTAGAAGGTGCCCTCAAATCCCTCGTTCAGTTGTCTTATCTAGCAGTAGTTGAAGCTCTTTCATCTTTCCTTCAGTCCCAGACTTGTGGAAGAAAGAAGTTTCATACGCACTGCCTCTACTTCATGCCTTACAACCCTCCTCGCACACTGACTGGAGCTGCCTTCATTAAGGTGACCATTAATGTCCAGGTCTAACCCTAGGGCCCTTTCTGAGTCCTCACTGGCTCTGGTGCATTTTTTCCTGTTACCAATTTCCAGTCCACCCCCATCTCCTCCCGGTATATTCCCATCTCCTCCCACTGCACCTTCACCATGTTACAAGCTGGTAACATGGTCAACCCAAAGAAATGGGTTTCCAGTGGTGTCACTGCAGGCATCAGATGCAGACAATATTTTGGGTTAGCCAACAATGCTAGGGGTTTTCTCAAATCTTTCCATTTGGGTAACTACCGACTTGGCCCACAATCAGAGGTGGTCCTAGGTCCCTATAACTAGTGACGCTGGGAAGTCACCCAGCGGTGAGTCTCACCCACTTCCATCTCTTTGGTCCCAGGTAGTCCTGGAGGCCTGAGGGCTCTGAGTTCTGGACTTCCCGTTCCCACGCCGTTTGCTGAGCAGCACGTGGAACTGAGAGTTCGCACCCTTCTCCCCATACCTTGTTGAGTCAGAATCCTGAAGCTGGACCGCCTCTCAGCTGGGGTCTTTACTTTTGCTCACCTAACAAGGAAGAGGCTGGAAGGGAAAGCGTGTTTCCTCCGCAGGGCGTGGAGAGCTGCAGCAAGCACAGCCGACTCTCGTTTATTTGAAATTGCTCCATGGTGCAAGGCCCTCTAATCGATCATTCCTCTGCAAACGTCAATGGGAGAAATGTGAGTTCCGTATTTATAAAGCCAGAAAAATGGGGGCTTGTCCCCCACCTCCCAGGTGTGTATTTATGCACTGATAAATGACCCCAAAGTGGGTTTGTTATAGAAAACGTTCGTGCCAAAGGCAGGAACCTTGCATCTGGAAACACAGTCTGACAATTAGGCCTCTGAGCCCGGAGGCCAGCACTCAGGCTCTGCATTTGTTTCCTGGCTGTGACTATCACATCCTTAATTTTGGGCTGAATGCAAGAGTTTGGGAATTTGGATCCTCATGGTTTCTACAGTACTGTCCCCTGAGGTTGCTTTTCGTTCTGTTTCAGTTTTGTTTGTTTGTCTGTTTTTGGCCCTGGGAGTGGAGCTTTAAAAATCTTGGAATCCAGTCAGTTTCAGTGCAGGAGAACAAAACTCTAACCCCAGGCTTATCCTGAGAGGAGACCTCAGAGGAATAAGGAGTTAAATGACCCTTTGAAGTAATGAGATGGGGAGTTCCTCGCAGACTTGGGGTGCCCTGATTGGATAGGCATTTCCCAGGAGCCTGCGTACCCCAGCTCCGCCTTAGGGAACAGCATGTCTGTACTAAGACATGACCCCTGACCCCAACTCCTGTCCCCTCCCTCTCTCCTCCGGCCGTCTAAACAATGGCACCCTTTGTTTCAAGAAGGAGGGTGAAATAGGAATCACACTTCCAAAGTAACATTTGCAAAAAGGGACAGAAGTGAAGGCCTAGGACTGGTTAAGTCAAAAATGGTGTGTCCCACTAAGGCTCCCGCAGATCTTTCTCCCCAGGTGAGGTCTGAGCTGAGTAGTGTCTGACCAATCTGAGACTTGTGTTTTATGCGCTTTGGGGGGAAAAAAACCAGGTGCTGTGAAAGGGTTAAAAATTCAAGAGCCCTAAGCGCCAGGCCGTCCAGTTTCAGTCGGGAAGAAAGACGAGTGTTTAGTTAGTAACTGGATATGGCTTGAGCTGGGTTTTTGGCCTCCCATCCCTCCGCAGGTTGAGAGTTGAGGTTGGCCCAGTTCTTGTGGTTGTTTGGAGGTAGAATCGAGGCAGGCAGCTCTGGAGGGCAGGGCCTGGGGGGTGCTACCCTCCCCTCCTTTACACAGAGGGAAACAAAACCCAGGGAAGGCTGGGGACTTGACTCAGGCCATCCTCACAGTGGCACGGCAAAGACAAGAGTGGGAAACTCTTGCTTCCAGTCCCAGTGTCCTTTCTGGAAAGCCCTGGATTATTCTAGCACATGGATTCAGGCAGACGCGGATTGAGGGCGAGTTCAGCCTCTTCTTGGCTGGGTTACCTCCGGTTCATCTTTTCCCCTCTCCATTCGGATCCCTCATCTGCGAAATGGGGTTCAAAATAGCTCTTTGGCCGGGTTTTTGGTATTAAATGAGATGGTCTATATAAAGACCAGAGGCTCAAAAAATGTTTGTTCTTGGGCTACCAGGAATTCTCCCAGGCTTGGGACAGCCTCTTCCAAATCAGTAAGGATGCAGGTAAAGCCTCTGAAAACCAAATATCCTTGTTGAAGTTCTGCATACTCCCAGCCCCTTAGTGGAGGAACCCCGCGTCAACCGGAAAGGCAAACGAGATGGAGAGAATAAAAAGGGGGCTTTTCTGAGCAAAGAGGGACTCACCCTGAGAAGCAGCACCGAGTTAACGATGCCCGAAGCAGGCCTGTGAAGTTAGAGAGGCCCAGAGATGAGAAGGCCAGGAGGAAATAATGCTTTTCTTGTCTCAGCTGTGGGCAGAAGGTGCGCAACAGCTGGCGGGCATATGCGGCCTGTTAGGGGCACGCTCCCATCAGACAGAAGGAAATCCTGCTGGCTACAGCAGGGCCTTAGCAGCCACTGGGGAGCAGGCGGTTTGGGGCTCTCGGGGAGTCAGAGCCGTTGCTGCCAAGGCTCCAGGCTCCATGTCCCTCCTCGGCTGCCTGAGCAGGGGCCTCCCTCCCCAGCCACAGGCCCCTACGGCCCTTTTCCTTCTCAGAAGGTGTCGGATCCAGTGATTCTATCGACAGAGAGTCCGGGGAAGCCTGGGGTTTATTTTGTATCCACTTCAAAACGCCTACGAATCCCCCCTCCTCCTCTGGCTGTGCCCAGATGGACGACTTTGGCCCACTCTGCAGCCTGGAATCCCGCTCCCCAGGCAGCCTAGACAGCGAGCGACCTTCCTCCTCCATCTTTTCCTTGGTTTTCCTTTATTGGCCAAGGGATCAAGCTCCTGAGAAAGGGGCCAGGGCCGCGTGCCATCGCCTCTTGGGCCCTCAGCCTCTGAGCCGTTGGACCATGTGACAAGATGCCCAGCATTAGCGTCTGCTAATTAATTGGAAAACCCGGCTCCCTGTTGGCCTGTAGCTTTTACAGACCTGAATTAAACGAAGTGTTTATGTGACAGATATGTGGGAGGGATTTCAGATATAATCACCATCAATCTGGCTGCAGCCAAAATAAATTCTGTGAAAAGTAAAACAAACTATTGCACAGACAAAGTAGGCCTTAGGGGTCTCCAGCAATAATCTGTGTTTTCTTATTTAGCCGCGTCTAATATTTCTGCTCTTTTCGGTGTAGATAGGATCTCTGCACACAGGGCACTCTCGCTGCAGCTGACAGAGGTGGACACACGCTCTCTCCCACTGCGTGGAGGGAGAGGAGAAGGGATGTTGCATATTTACATTTAAATTCTTAGTTCAAATAAACCATCTCTCGCTGGGCGTGGGGTGGGAGATGGGAAGTGGGCTGGAGGCTGTGCAGCAGGCTCTGCTCCTCCAACCTGCCTGGGCTGGGGGCCATGGTAGAAAGATCGGAGGCCGCTGCTTCTTTCCGAGAGGGGCCCCTCAGTGTGCCCGTGAAGTACACAGGCTGTCCGAGCGCTCTCTCTCTGTTGGTTATTTCAGCGCTCCTGTGAGGAAAGAGAGTGAGGAAATTGAAGCTCTGACGTGGTAACAATTTGCCCAGCTTTAAAGAACGGTGACATTGGCGTTGACCCTGACTCTGAAAGCCCACGCAGTCTCTCTCTACAAGGCCTTGGTGAATAAAGAGCCGGGCGTCTCTGAGAAGAAGCCTTTCGCCCCGGGTCAGCCCTGCTTGGCCCTGCCCTGCTCCCCTCTGCCTCTCACAGCTGGGGCTGCTTCACACCCCTCCCCCGTTCTCCCCCTTTGGCTCCACTTGACCCCAGTTCCCGGACCAGGCCTGGGGTGATGTAGGAAGTCCTGAGGTCTCCAGACTAGCGGCTGCTCGTCCTGCCTGAGCACAGCATGAGCCTCCTTCCCGAGCTGCCGTCTCTCCTGGGTCCTGCCCAGGTGGCCAGCCTAGGACCAAGCAGCCCCGTGACAGCAAAGGCTCCAGCTTGCTCCATACAGATGTCTGGGCGCTTGAAGCCAGCTCTCCAGCTCGCCTGTACCCGGGCTTGGCATGATTGGAAATGCCCTGCCCCCTCAGCCCCTGCCCCCCTAGTCAGTGCGGGCCTGGGCCCAGGGCTGGAAGAAGCCGTGTGCCCATTGAACTCAATGCCTGCCCGTCTGCTTTGAATCCCTGTCCTGGCTCCTGTGCTGCAATGTCAGTGGGTCTGGTGCCACATTCTGTCTGTTCCTCAACATCTAGAAGTGCTCTCTGCAGCCCTCTCAGTGCTATCCCTTACTGATTCTGAGGTGTGAGAGCCCCTCTGAAATTCTACCATGAGGAATATGTTTTCCTGTTTTTCTCCATCTGCCCCTCTATTCCTCTTTACAAGAACCCCACCTAGGGTCAAAATGCCCATGCCCAGTGGGAGAAGATTCTAGATCAGTGATTCAGGCCACAGCTGCTCCTCCCCGCCAACAAAAGCAACGGGACAGATTCGCTTCTCCCCGACCAACCTGCAGTAGCAGAAAGGGTCAGTTATACCACAGTTATGCTTATACACTTGGATAGACCAGAAAGAAAACCTCTCTATGAAATAAAAGTGTGTTTGTAACTTTGCAAACCCATTCGTTCAACATTTATTGAGTCTACTGTGTGTCAGACACTGTTCTACGCCCTTGGGATACACATCAGTGAATCCTTGCCCTCCTGGAGTTCATATTCTAGTAGGTGTAAGCAGATGATAAATAATCATAAACAATAAGAAATGTGTGCAATGGGATAGAAGGCAAAAAATGCCAATCAATAAAACAGAACAAGGTAGGAGCGATTGGAAAGTACCAGAGTGGGGGTGAGTTACATGTTCAAATATGATGTTTGGGGCAAGCCTATAGAGGAGGTGATGTTTGAACATAGACTTGAGGGAGGCAAGGAAGTTAGCCGTGAGGGTATCTGGGGAAGTGAGTTCTAGGCCGAGGGAACAGCCATTGCAAAGGCCCCGAGGCAGGACTAATGTCTGGCATGTGTAAAGACCAGCAAGAAGGCCAGAGTGGCCAGAGTGAAGTGACCAATGGGAGAAATAAAAGGAGATGAGGTCAGAAAGATAACAGGGACCAGATCACGTAGGAGGCCGCAGGTACTGTAATGACTTTGACTTTTTCTGTCTGTGCCTAACCTAAGTAAGTTCATAAAGGCCAGGCTCTCTCATTAGTCAAGCTAGAGTTCAAGAAATTCAACAAAAATTTCTTGATTGTGTATGCCAAGTCCTGAGGCATGCATTGATGAGTGAGGCAGTTTCTACCTTCAAAAAGTTCAAGTTTGAATCCCAGTGGTTGTGGCATCATGGTGCAGAGGAAAGAGCCCTGGACTAGGGAGTTGGGAGACCTGGGTTCTAGTCTTTCCATTTAACCTTGGCCATTTGCCAAACCTCAGCTTCCTGTCACTGGAGATAATGACCTATGTCCTGGTCCCCTCCCAGGTACTGTGGCAAATCAAAAGAATGAAGGAATGTAAAGACTCTTTGAAAACCGAAGAGCCCTGCATAAACAGAGGAGGAGATTAGGGAATCAAGTTAACATGGTCATTGCCCCATGTCCCTTTCCTTGGGCCCGGTAGACTCACTCTGTGTTGTAATCTTTGCAGTACTCTATACTGTTCTCTCTCTGACCTCACTGGCACTCCCTTCACCTGGTGAGAACCACCACTGCCATTCATTCAAGTTGATGGAAATCTCTAGCATGAAAAATGCATCCAGGGGTATCTGCTTTGCAAAGGAAATTTACCCATTCCTTCTCTATTTCATGCTTCCCTGATCAGATAAAGCTGCATTTGGTGCTAACTTTTAAGTCAAGTATGCACGGCTCCAACCAACAATAACAAAAACAGGCCCACAAGTTGCCGAACACGGTGAGCTTTTTAAAATGCATTCAGACAGTGTGAGGATATTAATAGGGAGACACATATCTCATTTCAGCCTACAAAGCAGATCCCTCAGTGGGACATGGAAATGCTGGGCGCTTCAAGGTTAGCTTTAACTGAAGAGAGGAACTTGGCTGGAATACAGACACGCCTGAGGCTGTGTCCCAGACACTGCACTTCCAGCTCTAATGGCACAGTCTGTCAGCTCAGCTCTGTTTTGAGTGGAACTGGACACTCAGTGATGGCCAAAAACAGCAGTTGACTAAAATAATGAAGCTACGTGTAGACAGTGATGGAGGCAGAGAAAGATGAGTCTGGACGGGCCCTTTGGAAATCATCTTGAACACTCTTCCTTTACTTTACAGGTGAGGACACCAAGACCTGCAGGTCACACTGTGACTGTGATAATGACGAGACTCTAATGTCATTTTCGTGTGGGTGCATCTGCCTCCTCTAGAGTCTCAGCATTCTAAATGTCATTAGCTCTCCTTTTTGTGTGACAGTGGTCCTCTGGACCCAGGTCTAGCTGAATGGACCCTTGGAGGTTTTGGGGTCCAGTGATGGGGACGGACTGTGTTGGTCACAACAGAAAGGGCACTGAATAAGGAATCCAAAGACCTGGTCTGAGGCCTGGCTTTCTAGATGAATTTACTGGGTGACACTTGTTTCTTCGACTGTTTTCTCAACTGCAAAACATGAAGTGTAGCTAAGAGAATGTGTGTTGACTGAAACTATGCATGGAGATTTCTCCGACCATTCTTTTCCATCTCTCTTCTTCAGATTGCAACATGTTGTTTGTGAGGACATGGTTCTGAATTAAGGGTGAGGCTCTGAACAGGGGATGTGGGGGGGAGTCGGCCGTCCGCAAATGGACCCTTCGCCTTCACGGTCACAGTACACCGGGCTCGTCACCATCAACGCCCACCCCCCTGTCCCCCCCCGCCCCGCCGTCACCTCCTTATCACACCCCAGCTCCACGGCCTCACCAGCTTTCTCCTCAGTTCTCAAGGTTGTCTTCAAGTTTGTGAATGTCTCTTCTTCCCCTGGGGAACTGCCCCTATCCTTTCAAATGGTAGCATCACTACCTCCATAGGACCATTCCCAACTCCCCCAGACAAATTAGTTGCTGTCTTCTCTGTGTGCTGGTGAAAGGAACAAACTCTAGAGCCAGACCATATAGGGTTAAGTTCCAGCTCTCCCACCTCCTAGGGGCTTGCCTTGAACACATTCTTTAGGCTGTCTGTGTCTCAGCTTCCTCATTTGTAAAATGGAGATAATAAGAGAATGTAGATTATAGGGTTATTCTGAGGAGTAAGTGGATTAGTATAAGTTACAGCATTTAGGACAATGCCTGATTCATGGTAAATGCTACATATTTTCTGTTGTTGTTACTATTAGGATACTTAATATATTGTGTGCGATGTAATGGATTTTACGTCTCTCTCTTCTACTCCAACTATTAGAGCCAGAACAGTCCTATTTTTCTCTGTTTTCTCAGTGTTTAACACCATGTCAAGAACATACTAAGTGCTCAGTGAATACTTGTTGAGTAAATGATTGGGCATAGCCTGTGTGGTTCTGTCTGACATCATTTATGTATTTTTTCCAGCAAACTTCATGGGACAAGCAGTCTATCGACCATGGCTCTGTGGCCTTCTTATGAATTGTCTTGTGGTTTACAAAATATCCCAAGTCTCATTTTTGTTTAAATAACAAAAAGTTGTCTTGGAATTTTAACCAATAGAACTACAATGTGGAAACAAGTGAAACTCAACTGATAATAAATCTTTCTGCTTGGCGTTGTGGTCCCAGGGCTAGGGTCTGTTTGAAGAGTAGTTAAAATAAAAGGAGATCCCCCCCAGAGTCTTTGGGATCATATGGTATGAAGGGATACAAAGGGTTTCAGTAAGTGAACACAGTCTCCCAAAAGAGACAGATGAGATAAGGATATGCAGCGAGAGGGGAAGGCCAGAGTGGGGCTGGGGTTGTAATTTCCCAGAAGAAGCAGATTTTAAGCCCCTGCTTTCACTTCCTGTTCTTAATCTTGTTGCTATGTGCCATATCCTGAAACGGACACCCAAGAGACTGTGTATCCGCCAGTTTGGGTTTAGGTCAGGGGGAAACAGCTATCTTCCTATTGTAGGCTTAATTTCCCATTTCCCCTTGTATTCTTAAATAAAACAAAATACAGTCCTTCCAAGGGATTGTCAGGTAAAAATTCAACCATGTTATCTCTTCCTGATGGTCACTGGTGAAGATAATAATCTAATAGATGACCCATATTTGACAATATTTAGATATTAGCTAAGGCAGTGATAAAAATATATGTGTTTGTGAATATCATATGCATGTGTCTGTGGTTATATTACTATTTAAACAATTTAAATTACAGGTGGATACTTAGGAATATCAACATACTCTTGTCACCTACTTTATAATATAGTTTTCAGGCCAGTAGACACACAATAGGACCCATTCGATGAGCTGAGTAAGGGGTGTGGTAAACTGTGTGCAAAGATGCTGCCAACAATTCCTCCCCTCCTTGGACACACCTGTTGTGCCTCCTGTCAAGGGATTGAGTGTAGTTCTCCTCCCCTTGAACCTAGCCTGGCCTTGTGACTTGCTTTGGTCAACAGAATTCTGCAGAAACAATGCTGTGCCCGTCCTGAGCCTTGCAAAAGGCTCCTAGGAGTCCCAGTAGCTTCTACTTTCACTCTCTTAGAGCCTTGAGCCACCATGTAAGGACATCTGACTACCCTGCTGGAGAGGGGGGCCCAGCCAACCTCCCACCATTCCAGCCTCCCCAGCCAAGGTGCTAGACACGTAATGGGAAGTCATCTTGGCTCCTCCAGCCCCAGTCAAGTCCTGCCCCTTCACACCACTTGGAAAAGCAATAAGATGTCTCCCTAAAACCCAGTCCAAGTTATCCCATCATGAGCACGTGCTTGTTGTTTTGAGCCACTTCAATTTGAAATGTTTTGTTACACAGCAGTACATATCTGAAACAAGGGATAGCACTGATCTAGATCCATGTCTGAGATTTCCTGTGTAATGTCCTCTTTGGATTAGGACAGCCTGGGAAACATCTTGAGTGCCGCTCTATTCCTCTTGCTCTTGACAGACACTGCTGGTTGATACAACTTTTTTCCCCATTCACCCACATATTGCCTTAAACTTCACCCCAGAGCTCTAGACAACAATTACAAAGCCATTGATTTAGGCCTTTGAACTGAAACAATTTGCCTTTCTAGGATTCGTCATTATGTTTCCAGGGTCTCTGGTGATGAAAGGAAAAGGGAAGTGGTGTATCCTAGTAAGCCATTAGCACCTCCTAGAATCATGGAATGTTAAAGGTGGTAGAACTTCGGAGACCATCTAACCTAGTGGTTCTGAAGGTGGACTGCAGGTTACCTGGGCTGCTTTAAAAATTAAACTGATGTCTGGGCCTCACCCCCAGATTCAGATTCAGTGGGGCCTTAGTATTTTAAAATATGCATATTCCTTGGAAGTGAAGAAATTTGACTTCACAAATTGAGGCCTGAGGGGTGGATCACAGATGGCTGAGCCCTGTTGAGGAATTATCGTGAGGGTTCTTGGGATATCAGAGGCGGACAGTCCAAGGACTCCGAGCTCTAGAAGGAGAGCAGTTTCCTAAAGGGGAAACAAGGGTTCACGTGAGGGAAAAGGAGGGAAGGGCAGGCACCTAGGGGAGCCAGTTCCTAGTCAAAAGACGGACATCCCTTCCTTTCTGTCAGGAGGAGCTGGCAACTAACCTGTGAGGACAGGTTTTGATATATAGCTCCAGATGTGAGTAGGAGGTACAGTCCTTGTTTTGAGGTTTTTCCTGTGGAGAATTTCTTAAATCTCAGACCTGATTGTCAAAAAGAACTGAGACAAAGTATGAAGCATGAGAGATGTGTTTGACACAATAGGGTCAGAAAAATTCAAGGCGCCTTCTCGGCAAGTTTGGCAGGAAGGCTAAGATACAACGCGGGGACTGGAAACCTTATGACAGTAAAATTTTAAGGCTTCATTTTTTGGTAAAATATGACTTGCTGTCAGGTATATGAGTTGGTAGCTTTGATGCAAATATATATCAACTCTCTTCTGAAAACTGAAGAGATTTTCTGCATATAAATAAAACCACGAGTGCGATAAAATTGCTTTTGATCACCTCACATGAAAGGTGTTAAGAATTTTCAAGCTGTTATATAATTAAAGTGCTATGGGAAACAAAAATCTTACTTGAATCTCTCTCCTCACGCCCCTTCTTAAAAGGCATTTCTAGAGAAAAGCACACTCACCCACTTCGGTATTGTTTTGACCATAACTTTGTAGTTTGAAGAAAAGTTATAGCTCTTAGTGACAGCAGGAAAATTGTCTTGCAGTTGAAAACACTGCAAACCATGAATGACATTGGAATTTGCAAAAATGAACCAAGTTTCTTCTCGTAGCCTCAGCCAAAACAGATGACTTAAAAAGAGCTCATTTTTGTTGGTAAAGAAGTAGCCTGGAAACCTTCTTTCCTTCTTTTCCTGGGTCTGCTTCTTGATCTCCTGTCTATAGGGTCATGGTGAGGAATAATCTTTGCCTGACTTGTTCTTTCTACAGGTCTTCTTTAAATCGCTTTTTGTATCTGCTGTATACGCTAATCACGCTTTTTTTTTTTTTAACCCAATCATGGGTTAAAAATGGGAGCGGAATCATTACTCAAGCAGATACCCCCATCTGCTCACACTCGGAGTATCACAATGACTGACTCATTGGTCATCCTGGCTCTACCCCACCTGCTCCAAGCCGCCTCTTGCTCTCTCAAGATTTAATAGTCAAAAGCTCGGCTCTGCATATGCCACTGCTCCACTCAGAATATTTAAGACAATCCTTTTGCTTACAGAATAAAGCTCAGACCCCTTTAAGACCCTCTATAATCTGGTCCAGTGTTATCTCTGGCACTCACCTCACTTGACACCTTGGATCCAGCCTTGCTGCTTTACTTGCTTCTCTCCCCACTTCAGGCACCTCGACTTCTGCCAGAAATGCCTTCCTCCCTCTGGTACAATTCCTGCAAGGTCCAGCTCACTTCGACCTCCACTGGGAAGCTTTTCCCAGATACTCTCTCCAACTCCCTTGAAATTTAGTGGGGATTATTTGATACTTAGCATACCCTGACTTATATTTTTATTTCTTTTACATATGTGTGCCTTATTTTCCTTTCTAGGTGGTAAGATTTCATTCATTTATTCAAAAAATATTTATTGTGGACTAACCACCTGTGAGGCCCTGAGCTCCATGCAGGAGTGCTGCAGCGAGTAAGACAGACATGGTCGCTGCCCTACAGAGCTTATAGTCTAGTGAGCAACAATAACCATTTAGTGTGACAAGTACTATTGAGGGGATAGTACTGAGCACCATGGAAGAACATAGGAGGGCCACGTAAACATACTCAGGGGGCAGAGAGTCTTTCATAAAAAGCAATGCCCTAAGTGAGACTTAAAGGATGAATAGGAATTAGCTAGGCAAAGACGTTGTGGAAGATGGTTTCAGCGGAGAGAACAGCACGTGTAAATCATCTAACACAGTCACAGAAGCAATCAAAGATCAGGATGGCTGGGGCAGAGAGGAGGTGTGGAGGAGTATCGAGAACTTTATTGGAGCTAAGCAGTGGCCTAGCCCTGAGCCTTGTGTTCATTTTGTCAATGAATACTCTTTAAGTATTAGATTCTCTGGGATAGCTTTCCCTGGAAGAAACAAGACTAGCAATAGAGACTTTTCATTTTCTCATACAATGTGAAATCCAGAGATAAGGTGATTCCAGGGTGGATTCATTCAACCGTTCAATCATGTTAGGGCTTTGAGTCATGTCTCTAAGATTCCTCTGGTTCTCCCTTCATGGTCACAAGATGACATCCACAGCTTCAAACAGCATGGCAGAAAGATAGAGAGGGTGGAAAATTGTTAAGGCCTCTTCCACATCCCTTTTTTATATCATGTGGGAAAATCTTTCCCAGACTCCTCCCTGAAGTCTTCACACTAATATTAGTGTGGACTGGATCACAAGCATATTTTTAAACCAATCACTGGCAAAGAGAAATCAGATTTCCATGATAAGTTTAAACCAAACATGATTCATCTTCTGAAACTGGAAGAAGGTCCTATCTTCCCTAAAGGCATTGTCACATAATACTTGATCAATGTTGGAGTTTTTTAGCAAGGAAGAAGAAGTGATTACTGTTGGGGAGACAACCAACAGTGTCTGCCATAGAGCATCTTCTGAATATACTGACTCAAACCCCTATACCAAAGGCCTAGCAGAGGGAAAGGTATAATCATTTCCAGGCATAAAAACTATTTGCATCAATTTTTACTGTCACATACAAGATGTCTGGCTTTCAACAAAAAAATTATAAAACATACAAAACAGCAAGGAAAAAACACACTGTCGAGAGACAAAGCCATCAGCAGAATTTAAAATAGCTATGGTTTAATAAATAAATAAATAAAATAGCTATGGTTTATATGTTGAAGGTTCTAATGGAAAAGATGGACAATGCATAATAGCAGATGGTTTGGGTAATTTCAGTAGAGAGACGGAAATGATAAGAAAGAATCAAATGGAAATGCTACACATGAAAGACACAGTAACAGATGAAGAATGCTTTCAGTAGGCTCATAAGTAAACTTGTTACAGCCAAAGAAAGGATCATTGAACGTGAAGATCTATCTTCATGAAATTACCCAAACTGAAGCACACGCACATGAGTGAAAAAAGAAAGAACAACAGAACAGAGAATGCAAAATCTGTGGGAAAATATCAAATAGTCTAACATACATGGAAGTTACAATTCCAGAAAGAGAAGAGAGGTAAAAGGCAGAAGAAATACTTAAAGAAATAATGGCTGAGAATTTTCCAAAGTTAATTATAAACACTACTCATGGATCTAAAAAGCTCAGAGAACACTAAACAGAATAAATACAAAACAAAACAAAATAACCTAGGCATATCATATTCAAATTGTTGAATGCCAAGGATAAAGAGAAAAGCTTGAAAGCAGTGAAAAAACAAAAGGGCTTCCCTGGTGGCGCAGTGGTTGAGAGTCCACCTGCCGATGCAGGGGACACGGGTTCATGCCCTGGTCCGGGAAGATCCCACATGCCGCGGAGCGGCTAGGCTCGTGAGCCATGGCCGCTGAGCCCGCACGTCCGGAGCCTGTGCTCTGCAACGGGAGAGGCCACAACAGTGAGAGGCCCGCATACCGCAAAAAAAAAAAAAAAAAAAAAAAAGACATTATATGCTGAGGAACAAAGGTAAAATATTACAGCAAATTTCTTGTCAGAAACTATGAGAAGATGATGGAGTGACATCTTTAAAGTGCTATGGGTGGGGGTGCTTCCCTGGTGGCGCAGTGGTTAAGAATCTACCTGCCAGTGCAGGGGACGCGGGTTCTATCCCTGGTCCAGGAAGATCCCACATGCCATGGAGCAACTAAGACCACGCTCCACAACTACTGAGCCTGCGCTCTAGAGCCCACAAGTCACAACTACTGAGCCTGCGTGCCACAACTTCTGAAGCCCACGTGCCACAACTACTGAAGCCTGCGCGCCTAGAGCCCAAGCTCCGCAACAAGAGAAGCCACCACAATGAGAAGCCCTCTCACTGCACCGAAGAGTAGCTCCTGCCCACGGCAACTAGAGAAAGCCCGCGCACAGCAACAAAGACCCAGTGCAGCCAAAAAAAAGTGCTATGGGTGGGAAAAAGCCTCTGTCAATCAGAATTTTATACCCAGTGAAAATATCTTGCAAAAATGAAGGAAAAATAAAGACCTTCTCTGTATACAAACAAAAAGCATTGTCAACCACAAGTAAAAAATGGAAGTGGTATCGCACTACTGTTTAATCTATTCCTAGTGAGCAGAGAAGCTGATCGGTTTACTTTTTTTGTTATGTTAATATTGACTTGTAGTTGGTCTTATATGAATTGCTGATTAATAGCTTTCACCCATTTTCTCTTGGGCTATTTGTCTTTTCTTTGTGTGAATTCCTTATAGTTTGAATACCAATCCTGTGTTATATGTGTAGCTAATATCTTTTTGTAATCTGTTACTTTCCTTTTAGTATGTTTCTGGTGACTTCTGTTGACAGAACTTTAAAATTTGACAAAATTAAATTTAATCACTTTTTCCTCTATATTTTTGCATTGGCTTTCCCTATGTCACATTCTCTAAGATTTTCTTCTAAGGTTTTATAGTTTTGTATAGTGTTTAGGTCTTTAATCCTTCTGGAATTTTTTTTTTTTTTTTTTTTTTTTTTTTGGCCGGACGCGGGCCTCTCACTGCTGTGGCCTCTCCCGTTGCGGAGCACGGGCTCTGGACGTGCAGGCTCAGCGGCCATGGTTCACGGGCCCAGCCACTGCGGCATGTGGGATCTTCCTGGACCGGGGCACGAACCCGTGTCCCCTGCATCGGCAGGTGGACTCTCAACCATTGCGCCACCAGGGAAGCCCTAGAATTTATATTTTTGAATAGTGAAAAGTAGTGATGTAAATGAATTTCTCCCAATGGTCTGGAAGTTGCTCCAATATCATTCTTTGAACAGCCAATCTATCCTTTCCCTATTGATTTAAAATGTCACATTTATCATATAATGCATGTATCATATATATATATATAAAACCATATATTCATGGCTCGGTTTTCCCTTTATGTCCTATTGAGCTATTTTAAACCAATGTCACAATGTTTTATTTCCCATAGCTTTACATTATGTTTTGATATTGTGACAGGCAATGGCCAGGCTTGACCTGCCCAGCTCCTCCTAGTAGATAAATAACATGCCTGCCTGAAATTCTGAGAAAGGAGTTCTAAAAGGGAGCCCATGCTCTTCTGTATTTTTGAAGCAGTTCACCAAAAAATGGGCTTTAGGACAAGTAGTGATAATAACCAGACATCACACATGGCCTGTCATATTGTCTCAGGTCAACCAGACATGTGTGATGCCTAGTTATTATCGTTTAATCTGTGCTTGGTGCAGCAATATGGCATTATAGCAATATAGCAAGAAATTGAATCTGATAATAGGTCTGGATAATGTGCCTTACCAACATTATCCAGTGGTTTTGTAAAACCATTCTAGAGTTTTGAAATTTGTGGCTGGGAATCTATGGGCTCCAGAAAACACAGATTGGGACTTCTCAGTACCTGGCAGTTTCCCCCTGGCAGGCTGACCATGGGCAGCACTCAAGCCTGTATCTTATGGTGGAATTAAGGTAAATCCAAGAAACTGTGCTCCCTAAGCTCTGTTGCTTGATATGATCTCTTATCCTTTAAGGTCAGTTGCAATGACATGCAAGTCGTGTAGTCTCTGTGCCTAAGTGTTCCTTCTTACTCATCTTCAAGCCCAGCCTCTGTTGGGCTACTTCAGAAATTTAGAACAGCATGCTCTCTCTTTTAGAACTTCTTTTTCAAATTTGCCTTGGATATTCTTTCACATTTTCTCTTCTAGAAGAATTTTAGAATCAGTTTGTGAGTTATTTGAAAAGTCCCACTGGGAATTTGATTGTGATTTCGCTGAATGTATAGATTAATTTGAGGGGAACAACCATCTTTACGATGCCAAGTCTTTCCAACCAGATACATGAACATTTTCTCCATTTATTTGGGTTTTCTTTTATGTCCTTTAGTAAAATTTTATCATTTAGATCTTGAATATTTTTAGTTTATTCTTAGGTATCTTGCAGTTTTGTGGTTTTGTGGCTTTTGTGAATAAGATCTTTTTTCATGACATTTTGTCATAGTTATTGTGGAACAGAGGCAATGTATTGCTTGCATATGTTAATGTGGTACTTGGCCTCCTAACTGAACTCTGTGAATTGTGATAGCTTGCTTCATACTCTCTTAGACTTTCATGCTGTCTGCAAATACTGACGGTTTCTTCCTTTCAAATCCTTATGTCTTATTTCTTTTCTTTGTCAGTTAATTGGCTGGGACTTCTGGGACTTCTAAGTCAATGTGAAATAGTTGTGAGCATCCTTATCTCTAATGTTAATAGAAATAATTCTGTTTTATCATTAGAATGATATTTGCTCTAGGCTTCTGGTTGACATTCTTTTTCAAGAAAAGAAAATTTTCTTCTATTTCCAGGTTGCTAAGAGTTTCTTGGGAATGAGTGCTAAATCTCATGAAATAATTTTTCTGCTTCTGTTGAGATAATCATATAATTTTTCTCTTCTCGTCTATTAATCGAACAATATTTTGAAATGTTGGACCAACATTGCACTTGAGGGATTAAACACTATTTGATTTTTCCCATTTGTGGTAATAAATGTTTGCTTGTAAGAACTTAAATAGGACAGGCAATCTTTGGTTTGCCTGAAAACTGACTGCTTCAGAGTTCTCCTTGATTACATTGTTCCATTATTTTTGTCTGTAGTGATTGAGTTCGTAGTTATCCTCTTTTTAAAAAGTTTTACTGCAGATTATTTAGGGGAAACTAGGGATATTTGGGACATATTCTTAACCTTTAAACGTTGGCATCATAGAGGACAGCCAGGGCATACCAACTGATGATTGGTGTCAGTCAGAAACACAACGTTACATCTGAGGTGGGCTGAGGGGTTGGTAAAGGGATGACCCAGTACCCATGATAGCATTGTATCTACTTCATCTTCATGTAATAAAACACAGAAAGGTACAAATGAATACATAAGAGTAGAGAGAATATACCTCCTTGGAGACAGTCAATCCAAAATCCAGGACCCAGACAGGAGGCTAATGTTCTTTTGGTTTCCATGACGACCAGAGGCAGATTTACCATGATGTTAATGAAATTTAAGCTTCAGGACCTCTAACTTAAGAGGGCCCCTTCCAAGGCCCTGCTCCTAATTTTGCTTTTGTAATTTTGTATTCTTTTCCTTAAGGAGAGATTCCGACTTGTATAAGCCTTAGACCCCACAAAAAACCTGGGTCCATCCCTAATGACAATCCCAGGCATTGCTCTGCATACCAGCCACCCAGCCTGGACTCAGGGCCCTGAAATCGCTTTCTGGCAACCCTGATAATTCTCTCAGTTTAGCAATTAGAGTGGATGGCAGATAAAATTACTCTGTTGCTTCCCAGCTGGGCTAGGAAAACTGTGGCCTGACATAGAAGCCAGTGGGTGTCCCATGGAAGGAGAGTTCAGCTATCTCACACTTTTCTCTCTGTGGGGGGCATGTGATCAAATTCATTATTAACGCTGAAGTGATCTGGTTACCTTGATTGACGCTAAGTGATTTCAGCCTGGGCTATATTTTTCTTCGTGGGGAAAATGACTGCCGCAGAGCTGAAAGGTTATTTCCCTCTTCAAATACATTTGGGCCTGTCACTGTGGAGCTACGCACCCTGACATCAAAATCAGACCCACGGGCTTTGGAAGACAGCAGATGACATCATGGGCAAAAAATTGTGTCAGCTTCATTTTGTTTTTTCTTTCTCTTTCTGAACTCTGACAGAGAGGTAGATTGTCTAGAATTTGCAAGGCTTTCAGGTAAGCAGAAGGAAGAATTAATGGTGGTTGTACTTATTCCACACACACAAATAAATAGTTTCCAGGACATGTTTCTCTGTCCTCCTGGTCCCTCTCTGTTACTATTAAGCTTAATTTAAAATGTTAGGGCTTTGTCATCTTATTAATAAGACTAATAAATCATTAACCTGCTACTGAATAAAATTCTAACCTCTTAGTAAAATAAAATATTCCTTAACACAACACTTAACTTTTGTTTGTAGAACCAAAAAGGAAGATATTACCTACAAGAAACTCCATCCTTAACTCTGATATCCTTTCCCAGGATGCTAAGCATATAAGACAAGTCTATGAATGACCTAGTATTATGTTTACAATGTTAAGCTACGTGAATTCTAAATGCATGTAAGAAATACATCAAACTCAGTAACACAGGTAAAAATCAGATACTGCTAGCGCATAAACTTCAGTGAGGAAATTTAAGTTAGATTGAAGGGGAAATTTTAACCTACAGATATCAAATAGAGTTACAGTGGTGTAAAACGAACTATTGCCCTATCTCATAAGATTTCGTTATCTTGGATGAAGTAAAAGTTAATAAATTTAACAAGTTGTTTTGTTGATGGATGGTTCCTCTGGAATTAGGACTAAAAAAGGACTGTTAAAAAAAAAAAAACAACTCTACCTTTTGTCACCTTTTGTTCTTGTTATAATACATGCAACTGAGTATTGTTGGTGCAGAAAGAAGGGACCTCTTGCAGGGTCCACCACAGGTGGGTTTGGTGGCAGAGAAGTGATGAAGCTCATTGCAACAACGACCCACCTGTAGAAATAGTTCTTATACCAGACTGAGTTAGGGAGTGGGGAGGCAGAGCTACTGTTTATCTTCAAATCACAAAGTCATAACTACCGAATGTGCTCCTCCCTTCTTGGATCTCTGCCTCATCTCCAGGGGTGATGACAACGAGATGGGCTGGCTTCCCATTAGTCAGAGAAATAGGAGGGAGGGTCCACTCCCCTAAGGGAAATATCTCATGAAAACATGGTTTCTTCTATGAAAACATGGTTTCTTTTATATCGGAAGCCATATAAAAATACATGTAAATAAGCATTTTTTATTTGAACATTAAATTTTATTGGTACAGAGCATGTGTTTTGTTATACTGGTGACTAATGCCTTTTTTTTTTTAATGCCTTTTTAAAATGAGATTTTGAAATGTCATTCTGCTTATGTCACGAGATAAAGAGCTTTTGGAACATTATTCTGGTGTGAACCCCTGTAGTAAGAGCTGATTAACAACAAGACAACCTGAGGTGCCAAATATATTTTCTGCAGAGCCCTCTATGAAGGGAAAAACAGTTTTGGAGTTATTTTCTTTAATGTTATACAAATGGTTTTTATCTGAGAAACCACTCTAACTAGACCTCGAAAGTCATCAGTTTGCTAATATTAGTGTGCAAAGCTATTAATTTGTGTGTAGATACCCTGGTTGGTTCCTATTTCCCTGTCTAATGGGATCAGTAGGAGAATGATTTATTCAAAATCATCTAGTTAAAAAAAAATTATGAGAAATAGAAGAGGAAAAATCCAGGCACAAAAATTAATAAATACACCAAAAATTGCTTACTCCCAAAGAAAAAAATTATCTCAACACTGTCTGTCTTAGGAAGTCTTGGTTACGGCCCATGATTGTGATTTGCGTTTGTAGGAAAGTGCTTTTTAGACTGCAAATGAATTCCTGGACGTTGACTGTCTTGATGATAATTATCACATTTATGGGAAATACACTTGGTCACGTAAACAATAGAAAATGCCAAAGAGGTAAAGTAAAACAAAGATATTTTGAACTAAAAAAAAATTGAAATAATAAATGTGGTTGAAAACTGAATATTTTCCCAGGTTGCTAATTTCCTTGCACTGTGAAGTGTATGGGCAAATGAGTCCTTGGTCACAGTCATCTGGAGTCACAGGGGTCAGCCTTCTCGGGCTCTGCTGGGCCTCAGAACCTGGCATCTTGTGGAAGTGTGTGTATAGCAGTTCCCCAGCCTCTGGAAGATTTGGACTTGGGCTGTCGTGGAAAATCTTTCCTATTTTCAGATTTTACAAGGATCTTAAGGTCTGCAAAGCATGTACATTGATAAAGAAAAGTGATTCGTTCTCGTGATCATGAAACAAACCCAGCATTGGTTCCATGGGAAATAGTGGGGCTTGGACTCATCCCCCAACTTTAAAGTTGATGTCATTCAGGGCAACCCTGGTCTCCCCTGATTTTCCATTATTTCTGAGCTGAAGTGATCACAGTTCTGATCTGTGTTCTGTCCTGAAACAAAACGAATTATACAGTGGGAAGCTCATGTGCTCCGAAAACTGACAGCCTCAGTTTGAATCTGGCTTCTTTATTTTACCAGCTGTGTACCTTTGGGCACGTTTGCCTCAGTTTCCTCACTTGTCATTGGGGAAAATCATACTTTCTTTTCCCCATATTGTGACGATTAAATGAGATAGTATATGGAAATCACCCGGCACATAGCAGATACCCAGTAAATGTTCATCCTCATCCTTCCCAACCCCTTTCCCGCGTGGATAAATCTAGTCTGGAGGCTGAAGGTGCTTGGCAGTTTTCATTCACTGACTCTCAAGATTTTCCAGGATATTTCTGTGTTTCAGTGTTGTCCGATCATACAGGTGGCGTTTCGATTTTGAAACCGCTCTTAAGGTCTCTGCAGTTCCCCACAGTCTGAACATCACCACTGAGGGAGGCAGAGCCCAGGTCGGGAAGTCTGTGTGTATGATGCACTGTAGTCCATGTGCCAAGCCCATGGCTAAGAGGAAGAGAAGCTCTACACGTCTGTTCTTAACCCCTGGGCTCTCCTGGAAGGACGAAAGGACTTCAGTAACCTCTTGACTCCGACCTCTTGCTTCAAAGGGATGTTGTGTTAATGGTTGTGTCAATGGTGGAGTTTCAGACATGATGCCGCCAAAGGAAGATTGTTGGGGGAAGATACGTTTGAGAGGTGAGGCATTCACTGAACCCACATGCCACCATGCAGAGGCCTCCTGTTCCACCTGAACACTGGATGGGCTCTGGCTGAGACTTCATGCTGGCTCTACCAGACAGTACAAGAAATAATTAGTGATCAGTGAACACAAGTGGGGATCTTGGCCTGCTTAAATTCAAGGTCATCATTAATTCAACAAACATTTACTGAGCAAATTTCCCCCCAGGGAGTATAGGTTTTGCCCATTGTTCCACCGCAACCACGCTGAAGGACTCATTGTTTTCACCAAGATACTGATCCAGGGATTTGTGGATAGATTTCCAAGAGTAGGTGAATCCCCTGAAATTATGTGCCAAATAGTGGGTGCAGGAGTCTGTGCACTTCTGGAAAGAACATCCAGAACTTCCATTAGCTTCTCAGAACATTAGAAACCACCTGTTGGATGTGAACTGAACGTTCTCCCTGTACTCAGCTGGGGTGCATAGGAATCTTGGCTTCAGAGTCCCTCCTGGGCCTCCACATAGAGAAAATATGATGACCAAGGGTATTCTCACCATTCCCCGGAAGCCCGTGCCCTGAGCGCTGAGCAATATTTGCTGGACCTCCTTCCAACCACTGCTCCCTGGACCCTAACCCAGTCACAGGCTGTTCTGCGTTCGGCTAAAGATAAACCATTTTCCAACGACCTGGAACTAAGCCACACTCTGGGCCGAAGTTATAAAACAAGCGTTGAACCTGGCCAGGAACGGTGGTGCCTGGGCTGTGCTTGGCCTCTGCTCTCCTACTGGGATGGGAATGCCTGGCCACAGAACCGTATCTCCCACCCTCATTAGTGCACCCTGCTCAGTGCCTGGCACCCAGGAAATGCTCAGCTCATGTCTGTGGATTTGAAGTGAACAGGGACTGATAATTCTAGCCCCGGGCTGGAAGGGGAAACCAGACCATTTAAATTACCATAGTGCAAGGTAGAAAGAGATCCATTTCATGAGAGAATTGCAAGATGGGGGCTCAGGGCCTGCAGTGCAGAGGATGACAGGCAATCTTCAGCTAAAGGGCTGGGTGGGTTGATGGGAACACAGAGAAACCTTTCCAGAGGAGGAGCCTTAGGAATGGCAGGAGGTCGACATGGGGATATGGGAATAAAGGACATATAAAGGAGGGAAGTGGCTTAGGCAGGAGAACACAGGGCAGGGAGGTGTGGGGCAAGAGCAAACAGCTTTGTTATCCTGGAGCCAAGAGTTCCTGGAAGGGAGTGGCCATATTAGGTTGGAAAGTTGGTAGGTACCCACTGCTCTGTGTCCTCCTCTCCCAAGACTATCCCCCTTGGCCTGTCCACTGAGCTGCAGCAGGGCACAGCTCCTGTGGGTTTATTGACCAACGCAACAAGTGTCAGAGCTGTGCTGGGTTATGCTCTTTACAACTAAAACCTCATGGGCCTCAGTGGAAGGGGATACTGCCTGTTAGTTCTTGGAGCTCTCTGCAGGCAGGGAGCAGATCTATAATTACTGAGGTAGCTGATACTCTTTCCCAGGGGATCACATTTCAACTTATAATGTCATCTGTAAGCTTCGTTCATCTCTAGTAATGAAATGAAGCAGGGCAATGTTATTGGATCTGAAATAGGATTGTTTTCTTTTGTTTTTCTCTCCTCCCACTCCACCCCCCTCACCCCTTTCCTCCAAAATTCGCCTAATCTGTCTTTAGCTGATCTCTGGCATCGTCAGTGTTATAACTCCTCACCACAGAGAGAACATTCCAGGAGGCAATTAATAATGGAATTGTTGCTTAGACTCAAATCTCCTTTAAAAACTGGTTCAAATATCTCACTTCCTCCAGGCAGCCTTCCCAGATTGCCTTTCCCAAAGCGTTTGATGCCCTTGCTATTATATAGGTAGTTATCTTCTGTTGTTGCTGGTCCTAAAGGTACACTGTGACTATTTCAGGCCCTGGACCCTTTAAATCATCAATTATATTGAATTATGAGCATAAAGAAAAAAATTAAGAGCATGAAGTCCCTCTTTTAGGCTGAGGACAAGGGGGCAGGGATTCTGATGTCCCCTCTCGACCTCTGTGTAGAGACTGTCTCCTCCATCAGCCTGGGTGCTCAGTCCTCCCTCTCTGTCTCCAGAGTGCTTACCCAGGGCTTGCTGGGAGGAGGCATAAGCTGTACAGTGGATGGTAGATGGCTGGTACGGAGCCCAGGCCCCTCAGCCCACTTCCCCATAGGAAGCCAAGCATCACTGATTAGGGCAGAGGACAATGAAGGGGTCTGTGCCCTGAAAATCCTGGGGACCCTTTATTTGTGTGAGCAGGGCCTGTTGCTATCCTCAGCTCAGAGGGCATAATCCCTAAGGTGAGCTGTGTGATGTGCCTCTGCTTGGCTCTTGGAGAATGGTGGGTTCAGGACAGCCCTGGAAAGCTGCGATGAAGACAGTGCAGCCTGAGGCACCCCACCCGCACTGTGTGCGCCTGTCCTAGGTCCTCCGTACCCATGCAGTCCTGGCTAGGAAGGAAAGAATATTCCAGATAAGGAGAAGAGCTAAGCCAGGTCTGAGCGGCAGCATGAGCGCATTGACAGCTAAATATTTTCATCACAAATTTAAAAAGTAATCACAAAAGCGTGCAGGGCTTCCCTGGTGGCGCAGTGGTTGAGAGTCCACCTGCCGATGCAGGGGACACGGGTTCGTGCCCCGGTCCGGGAAGATCCCACATGCCGCGGAGCGGCTGGGCCCGTGAGCCATGGCCGCTGGGCCAGCACGTCCGGAGCCTGTGCTCCGCAACGAGAGAGGCCACGACAGTGAGAGGCCCACATAACGCAAAAAAAAAAAAAAAAAAAAAAGCGTGCAATTTCTGGCATGTTGGAAATGTGACAGTTATAAAACTGAAACATTACTCTTTTTAGATGTATCCAAAGAAATATAAATACCATAGCAGTTTGATATTCACCATCATTTGTTTTAAAAGTACATGAAGCTTTTTTTTACCATCAGAAATCTTGTATTGTTTCTATTTCTTTTTGAATCTGCATTTTTATTCCATTTCTCCCATAGAATTTTATTCTAATATCTTTTTATGCTTATCATACTCTCTGCAATAAAAATGTGTGTATAAAAAAAATTAAAATGTGTGTATATATTAAAGTTAACATTAAAAAATCTCCTGTGACTATAACCTCTAAATGTTAAAAAAAACTTTTCTAGATTATGCATTAAAATAATTTTATTATACAATTGATCAAAATACCATAAATGTAATACAAATTTTAATAAATAACAAAAATACATTGTTATTGTAAATGTATCTCTTCATTGACATGGGAAGGCTTTCTTTTTTGTTTGCTCCTCTATCCATAGATAAGTGTTATTTATTTTTAGAATAAGACAGTGTTTAGCTTCAGTTCTATTCCTGTTTTCCTTTCTTGTAGATATACATGCTGAGAAAATGTGTTCACAAAAATATGGTGGGAATAGAAAGAGTTTTATTATAGCAATTCTTTGAACTCTTTCCCAGTTGTATACCAAAATCACATGGTGACCTATCATCAAAAGTTATTTTTTTTTTTTTTAAAGTTATTTTTAATCATCTATCAGCTGACAATTCAATTAGGTCCTCCATCTATTTAGCTGAATGCAAAGGATGGAGAATCAACTAACTGGGAAAACTTATTTTGAATAAATGTCATTGCACTTATTCATTTTCTCAGGTTTCTAGAAATTATATCAAAAAGTGTCTACTTAGACTTACGGAATGATTGTTAATTATATACTGCACTTCAGATACGGGTGTGAGTACCAGGAGGCAGCGATCCCTGGGAGCCAAGCATAGCGTGGCTGCCTGCCGTAGCGTGGCACTTCATGCTTCCTCAGTCTTAGTGTTGAGTCCTGGTTGCTTTCTGGGGTAAGAGGGAAAGTCTCACTCCATATCCTTGTACAGAAATAATACAAGTTTTGAAGCTAAAACATGTATAAAGATGTTCATTTCTGTGTTATTGATAATAACAAAAAATTAGAAACAGCACAGCACAAAGGGCTGGGAAGTATCTTCATAGTGTGCACCTCTCCCCGCCCCCAACCCCAGCTCAGCTCAATTTAGGCTGTGATGTCGGAGAGGGCAAAGTATACAGAGCAGAGCCCCATCATCCACTGTCCACTTCTCTCCTCCTATACCTCCCCCCTTCCCCTTTGCCCTCAAGAATGTACAAAGCTGGATATGAAGGCACGTGAAACCAGAAATGGAGGCCTGCAGGGCTAGGGAAATGTGAAAGAACTGAGATAACAGTGGGGACAAAAGACAGATTCTTTAGAAGTGACCTCCTGGGGGAAATGGGAAGATGGTGGTCACGTGGCACTGTTTCAGTTATGCAACATAACTTCTGGGGATGTAATGTACAGCATGGTGACAATAGTTAATAACACTGTACATACTCTATACTTGAAATTTGCTAAGAGGGCAGATCCTAAGTGTTCTCACCACACACACACACACACACACACACACACAGAAAAAGAAAGAAAAGAAAATGGTAACTATGTGAGGTGATGGATATGTTAATTAGCTTTAACACAGTAATTATTTCACAATGTATATATATATCAAATCATCAGTTGTAGACCTTACATATATATACTTTTTATCTGTCAGTTATACCTCAGTAAAGCTAAGGGGAAAAACGACCTCCTATCAAATTAAAGGGAAGGGGACTAGCTGCTCACTCTTGGGTGTGCTTTCTCTCTCTCTCTCACATACACACACACACACACACACACACACCACAGATTGTTTTATCAATTATAAAAACTGTCAGTAAACGTGCTTGAATCCATATTTCTTTTAAATACCAGTGCTAAGAATAAAAAATGCTAAATAGCCATGTGTAACACGAAGACATTTTCATTCTTTGACTTCCTTCTGTCCTTTCTTATGCACATCTTCTGTGTGTGTGTTGTGTGATCTGGGATATGGGGAAACAATGTATTACTATTAAATTATTAACATTTTACATTATATTCTTTCAAAAAATAATTTACGTTTACCTTACATGCTTTGAAATGATATTTACAATAATTATTTAAACTCGATT
Organism: Aethalodelphis obliquidens; assembly: GCF_003676395.1. NCBI lineage: Eukaryota > Metazoa > Chordata > Mammalia > Artiodactyla > Delphinidae > Aethalodelphis > Aethalodelphis obliquidens. The sequence goes on from NW_020837956.1 coordinate 7,060,081, forward strand.
GTATGCTTAAATCTCTTTGTCTTTTTCCCCTCATTCTGGGAGAGCTTCTTGAGTGTCAGGAAAAATTTTGAAAGACCGAAATGGGCAAGAGGACACTGGGAGTCCTTTCAGTGGAATGTGGGGCATTGTATAAAGGACTCTTCAGGGTTATTAGATCTAATAACGTCCTGAGTCTTCCATTATTTCTTTTTTCTAGGCTATGTTACAAATCTGTAATATGAAGAAAACTGGTAGTAATGTAACTGATTCCTGTCCATGTAAAATGGGGAGAGGCAAGAGGGAGGTCTGAGCACCTATGGGGAGGAAGCGTTCCCAGTGTCTTCACAGAATCCTACCTTTTCCCCAACAACCACTTTTTTGAGGACTGGCCCCATGCCTAGTGGAATTCTTAATTTTTCTCCAGCATCTTGATTGTTATTCTTAAATGATTCACTGTGTCTCAGTGTAGCTTAAGCATTTGCCAAGGTGTACAAGAAGAAAAAAATGATTCCTGGAATTTTGATCTTTTAATCACTGCTCCAGACTGGTTCTGGGAACTGAGAGGTACCATCTGCAAAAGGCTTTTGGAGGAAATGGTGTGGGAAGAGGGGTGGGCAGGGTTGTCAGGGAGAAGAATATGTCCCCAGATCCATTAGAGCAATCTGGTGCGCCGTCCCTATAAGTTGAGCAGCCACTATGAGGAGAAAACCATTTCATGGTGTCTTCACCAAGCCTAGATATTTTAACTTCATTTCCAGGTCCATCCTTGTCATTCCTTTCTTGATTTATTTTTGGTTTTTTGGCTGTTGGAACAGGAAAATCTATTCCCTTTTCAAATAAACAGCACTGAAAAAGATAGGATAGGAAAAAGTTCTCACTTAGAGCGTCACCTCTAAGCTTCCAGAAGAGAAGCTGCTTCTTCCACTCCTGGGCTCCAGCTTGGACCCCTTGTAGCTTGGGGCAGGGAGGAAGGAAGAGGGATCTTAAATTCTCACAGATGCATATTGGTGTCAAGTTCCACCTTTTCTGTGAAGTTCTCCCTGGCCACCAGCCCACTGTCTTTCTCTGTTCCCTCTGAACTCCTACCTCAGTCACTTTTTCATCCATTTACATTTCATTGGGGACTTGGGTGAGTAATATGAATCATACGATTTTCCAATATGGAATTTGTGTTTTTCCAGCTATAAACTCCTTAATAGCAAGGACCCTGCTCTGACTTCCCTTTTGGTCACCATGCCCTTAGTGTGGAGCTGGACTCATGGTAATAGTTTAGCAATTACTTGAGTTGATCTGAACTCAAACCATTGCCTGGCCACAGGCAATATAATACAGCATGATTTACATTTCTGAGGGTAGATGGAGAATGCTTGGAAGTGGTGAAACTCTGAGCTCCTTTGAGGCCCTGCAATAATATCATAGGGAATTATACTAGTTCCCAGAGAGTTGCTTCTAAAACTCCCATGCTTGGGCCTGGTACTGGGGCATCGTCCCACCCCCTGTTGTTCAATGTACTTTATGTCAGCCCACTCACAGAACCTTCATGGGGCTTGGCCATCCTGGGCTAGTATCTTTCTCCCCCCATTCCTCTACCCTTCTCTCTCTTCATGTGAAGTCTTCCTCACTGCTCTCTGGCCATCCTCCCCCATCTCCCTCTCCTGTGACTTCTCTGGATTTTGGAGAAAGCACATCCTAACCAAGCATCTTCTTCCCCTTCCTGACTGGGTAGAGGAGAAGTTTTTCTTTTCTTCTTGTGCAAATTATTCTTCTCTATTCAAGGCAATAAATACTGAGTTCAGTCTATTATGCATTTGTTGTTTCATACATGGAGATATTGATCAATTAATTCCACCTGAGTCTGGGTATAGGTCTTGTGCCTTCCTGTGGGCTCTCTGTTTGAGCATCCATTTCTCTCTATCAGGCCCAATGGCAGTGATCCTCTCAGAATGGACTCTCTGGGGCTAAAATGCCCGGTGTTTGTTCTCTGTGTCTCTGTGTTCTCTTTTCTTTCCCCTGGGTAGTTAGTTCATCCTTCCTCTGAGGGGTCTCTGTGCACCCCATCTTCTTACTTTTACTTTGCAAATTGGCTCCTAAGAAAGGATCTAATAGGAGCTACACTAAGATCCAAATACACTGCTGACTTCCTCAGTGGGAAGGTAATGGAGGAACAGGCCAGGTCAAATCAACTGACTATATCCCAGGGAGAAGGGATACCAGAGAAAGGATGTGTGTAAAGGTAAGAGTAGGAACACTTTTTAGCATAGGGTGAAGCTGGTACCCCAGAAACTCCCATACCTAGGTGCCTTGCTGAGCCAAGTTGTCCTGGACCTGTTTAGAATAGACATAGCTCCAACCAAGTCTGGGGTATTTGAGTATTCTTATAACAGAATCAATCAGAACATTCTAGAGCCTGGGGGCTTCACTTTGCTGATGAGGAAACTGAAGCGCCAACAGAAGTGATGAATGGTCCTTCAATTTATGAGGGCAGAGCTGGACTAGAGCCCTGATTTCTTGATTCTCACTCTAAAGTTTGCTCATTATTCTCCCGTCCCCAGTTTTCATATCTATGCCTGATTGTTTACTTCTACAATCAGCTTTTCTAATTTCACAAGAGTCCTGTAGTTATCTTTATTGAGATGGTGTTAGATTTAGAAAATAACTGAGTGGAGAATTGATATTTTTACAGTGATGTATTTTCCAATCTAAGATTATGGTATTATACCTTTTCATTTTTTCAAGTCCCTTTTGTATGTTAAAGTTTTCTTCATACATTTCTTGCACATTTTAAAGGTTATTCCCAGCTATTTTATACTTTAATTGATGTTGAAAATACAGTCTTTTCTTCCACTATATCTTCTAACTGGTTGATACTTTTATGTATAAAAGCTATTGTTTACCATACATTAATTTTGTAATTGGCTTCTCTTTTGGATTCTTGGACCCAATTCCAATGTGTGTGTTTATGTGTGTGTGGCGGGGAGGGGGTTTCCCCACACACCACCAAGCAGTTCTCAGACACCAGCAGGGTGTCAGAGAATTCAACCCAATTCTGACACTGTCTACCTGGAGATAGCATCAGATCCCACAGGTTGAAGGTTCAGTCTTACAAGACTGTCCCCCACCCCCCAACTTCAAATGCCAGTGCAAGCCCAGTTTGTTACCTGTGCTTCTATCTTAATGGCTACATATTAGAGGTTTCCATGAACTTTTCCTTGGACTTCAGACACCAGTTTCAAGTTCAGGTTGCCACCTGTACTTCCAACTGAATGGTTATAGATGGGAGGTTTCCACAACCTCCTTCTCAGGTTTGATTAACTTACTAGAGTAGTTCACAGACTCAGATTTTACTTAATAAATCACAGGTTTATTATAAAAGGATATAACTCAGGAACAGCCAGAGGGAAGAGCATAGGGAAAGGGTGCAGGGCTTCCATGCTCTCTCTGAGCATGTTAGTCTCCCCACATCTCCATGTGTTCACCAACCTGGAAGCTCTGTGCTTTTGGGTTTTTATCAAAGCTTCACTACATAGTTATGATTGATTAGACTGTTGGCCATTGGCAATCCATTCAGCCTCCCGCCCCTCTCCTCTCCCTGGAGGTCAGGTATGGGACTGAAATTTTCAACGCCTTATTCACATGGTTGGTTCTCCTAGCAACAAGTCCCCATCCTTAGGTGAGGCCCTAAGTCACCTCAATAACATAACAAAAGACACTTTTATGGCTCTAATCACTTAGGAAATTCTAAAGGTTTTAGGAGCTCTATACCAGAAATGAGATGAAGACCAAATATATATTTCTTATTATAAACAAAATATTGCTGCTTCATTACCAAATTCTCTTGTTTACAGCAGTTTCTCAGTTGGTTCTCTTAGGTTTTCAAGATATACAATCATATCATTTACAAATCATGATAACTTTGCCTCTTATTTTCAAATTTTACACCTTCAACTTCTTTCTGTTGCATAATTTTATTGGCTACTATCTACAGAGCTTTCTCTTTTTTTCCCCCATGATTTAATTTTAATTTTTTTAACATCTTTATTGGAGTATAATTGCTTTACAATCTTGTGTTAGTTTCTGCTGTATAACAAAGTGAATCAGCTATACTTATACATATATCTCCATATCCCCTCCCTCTGGCGCCTCCCTCCCACCCTCCCTATCCCACCCCTCTAGGTGGTCACAAAGCACCGAACTGATCTCCCTGTGCAATGCAGCTGCTTCCCACTAGCTATCTATTTTGCATTTGGTAGTGTATATATGTCCATGCTACTCTCTCACTTCGTCCCAGCTTACCCTTCCCCCTCCCTGTGTCCTCAAGTCCATTCTCTACGTCTGCATCTTTATTCCTGTCCTGTCCTGCCCCGAGGTTCATCAGAACCATATATTTTTTTAGATTCCATATATATGTGTTAGCATAGGTATTTGTTTTTCTCTTTCTGACTTCATTCTGTATGACAGACTGTAGGTCCATCCACCTCACTACAAATAAGTCAATTCATTTCTTTTTATGGCTGAGTAATATTCCATTGTATATATGTGCCACATCTTCTTTATCCATTCATCTGTCGATGGACACTTAGGTTACTTCCATGTACTGGCTATTGTAAATAGTGCTGCAATGAACATCGTGGTACATGTCTCTTTTAGAATTATGGTTTTCTCAGGGTATATGCATTCCTATACACTAATGATGAAAAATCCAAAAGAGAAGTTAAGGAAATACTCACATTTACCAATGCAACAAAAAGAATAAAATACCTAGGAATAAACCTCCCTAAGGAGACAAAAGACTGTATGCAGAAAACTGTAAAACGCTGATGAAAGAAATTAAAGATGATACAAACAGAGGGAGAGATATACCATGTTCCTGGATTAGAAGAATCAACATGGTGAAAATGACTATACTACCCAAAGCAATCTACAGATTCAAGGCAGTCTCTATCAAACTACCAATGGCATTTTTCACAGAACTAGGACAAAAAATTTCACAATTTGTATGGAAACACAAAAGACCCCGAATAGCCAAACCAATCTTGAGAAAGAAAAACAGAGCTGGAAGAATCAGGCTCCCTGACCTCAGACTATACTACAAAGCTACAGTAATCAAGACAGTATGGTACTGGCACAAAAACAGAAATATAGATCAATGGGACAGGATAGAAAGCCCAGAGATAAACCCATGCACGTATGGTCACCTTATCTTTGATAAAGGAGGCAAGAATATACAGTGGAGAAAAGACAGCCTCTTTAATAAGTGGTGCTGGGAAAAGTGGACAGCTACATGTAAAAGAATGAAATTTAGAACACTTCCTAACACCATACACAAAAATAACCTCAATACAGATTAAAGACCTAAATGTAAGGGCAGACACTATAAAACTCTAGAGGAAAACATAGGCAGAACACTCTATGACATAAATCACAGCAAGATCCTTTTTGACCCACCTCCTAGAGAAATGGAAATAAAAATAAACAAATGGAACCTAATGAAACTTAAAAGCTTTTGCACAGCAAAGGAAACCATAAACAAGAAAAAAAGACAACCCTCAGAATGGGAGAAAATATTTGTAAACGAAGCAACTGACAAAGGATTAATCTCCAAAATTTACAAGCAGCTCATGCAGCTCAATATCAAAAAACCAACAACCCAATCCAAAAATGGGAAGACCTAAATAGACATTTCTCCAAAGAAGATACACAGATTGCCACAAAACACATGAAAGGATGCTCAACATCACTAATCATTAGAGAAATGCAAATCAAAACTTCAATGAGGTATCACCTCACACTGGTCAGAATGGCCATTATCAAAAAAATATGCAAACAATAAATGCTGGAGAGGGTGTGGAGAAAAGGGAACCCTTCTGCACTGTTGGTGGGAATGTAAATTGATACAGCCACTATGAAGAACAGTATGAAGGTTCCTTAAAAAACTAAAAATAGAAAACTATCATATGACCCAGCAATCCCACTACTGGGCATATACCCTGAGAAAGCCATAATTCTCCAGAGCTTTTTAAATAATAATGATAATGGGCACCCTTGTCTTTTTACCTAACTATAATGGAATTGCTTTTATTGTTTTCCCTTTAGGCAAGATGCTAACTTTTGGGAAAGATATTTTATCACACCAAGAAAGAATCCATCTATTCCTCTGTATGATCAGGCCACCCAAGATGGCTGTTCTCTTGCTCTCTGTACATCCCCTGCTTGACCAGTGCCTGCTTTACCTACACCCTACTCACATGACTGACCTTCCTACATAATTGACCCCATCCCAGCTAGTGATTGTTCTAATCTTTAAATCAGAATATCTCCACCATGATAGCTTATAAAAAGGGCGGTGAGGGGCGTGCTCCTCTGCTAGTTTCCCTGGTAAACTGTGAGCCAACCTGATGTCAATTCCGCCTATAACTGGCAACTTTCCACTCCCCCCAGGAGAGAAGACTGCTGCCATGTCCTACCCTCTGTCTGCCACATGGTAGGGTGTCACTCCAAGACCTTGTTTCTGATGTGTAAACTCCCCCATCCATTAAACCATTGATGTCTCTGTCACTGACTCCAGGCTCTTTCTTTGGTCTTAAGGCTGGGCGAGCACAGGGCTTGCAGGCATGTGGGGTGCAGCCCAACACCCTCTTTTATTAAGAATTTATGAAACAAATCTGAATTCATTGAAATGAATGTTGAATTGAAACGAATGTTGAATTTTATTCAAATGCCTTTTAAGCATCTATGGAAATGATTAATTTTTCTCCTTGGATCTTTTAATATGGTGAATCATATTAACAGATTTATGAATATTGCACCATCCTTGCATTCCCAAGATAAACCCCCACTTACATATGGGTATTATTCTTAAAAGGTGCCACATGAATCTGTTTGTTAATAAGTAATTTATGAATTTTGTCTCAATAATTCATCAGTGAGATTGACCTGTAGTTTTCTTTTTTGTGCCATTTATTAGATTTAGGGATCAGTGTTATGCTGCTTCAAACAAATTATTTGTAAACTCTGGCAGCGAGACTTCAGAATGGCCCCCAATAATCCCTTCCTCCTAGTATTTACATCCTGTGTAGACTCTGGTATAGAGTTTGTCTGTGTGACTAATAGCATATGGCAGAATCTCACTTCTGAGATTAGGTTATAAAAGACTGTGGCTTCCGTCTTGGGTGTTTCCTTGCCTTTGGCTCTCTCTTGGATCACTTGCTCTGGGAGAAGCAAGCAAGTGGCTCATGTGGCAAGAAACTGAAGTCTCCAGCCAACAGCCAGCAAGAAACTGAGGACTGCCAATAGCCACATAAATGATCTCAGAAGCAGATCCTCCCCCAGTCAAGCTTGGAGATGACTGTAGCCCTGGCTGAGAGTCTGGCTGCCACCTTATGAGAGATGCTGATTCAGAGCCATCCAGCTAAGCTGCTCCTGGATTCCTGAGCCACAGAATCTGAGATAACAAATGTTTGTTGTTTAAAGCTACTAAGTTTTGGGGTAATTTGTTATTCAGCATTAATAATGAATGCATAAGTTTTTCCTTATTTTTAATTGCCCATAGCAGCTTACACAGCATTTGAAGTAAGATTTACTCTATGCTTTGAGTAAAGGATACAGTTTAGTACCATGGAGATAAAGGGAAAGGCACTCTAGGAATGGGAACTAATGAGAACTTAGATAAACCATGTATAAGTAACAGACATCTATAGACTACCTTGCTGAAAAGAAACAGAATAAACATTCTTCTTAAGCACACATGGAACATTCTCCAGGATAGACCATATGCTAGGCTATAAAACAAAACTCAATAAATTGAAAAGGATTGAAATTATACAAAGTATGTTCTCTAATCGTAATAGCATGAACTTGGAATTAATAATAGAAAAAAATTAGGAAATTTACAAATATGCAGAAATTAAACAACATACTATTGAAAAACCAATAGATCAAAGAAGAAATCATAGGGAAACTAGAAGATATTTGAGTGTAAATGAAAGATACCATACTAAAGCAGTCCTTAGAGGAAGTTTTATAGCTGTAGATGCTTCCACTAAAAAAGAAGAAAGATCTCATATAACTAGATGCTCCACCTTAAGATATTAGGAAAAGAAGAGAAAACTAAACACAAAGAAAACAGAAAGAAGAAAATGTAAATATTAGACCATAAACTAATGAAATAGAGGCTAAGAAGACAATAGAGAAAATCAACAAAAGTAAAAGTTGGTTCTTTGAAAAGATAAAAAAATTGACAAGACCTTAACTAGACTGATGAAGAAAAAAAGAGAAAGGAATCAGCTTATTAAAATCAGAAGTTAAAGAAAGGATATCATCACAGACTTTCCAGAAATAAAATGAATGTAAAGTAGTACTATGAACAAATATATGACAATATATTAATTTAGTTGAAATTGATAAATTCCTAGAAAGGCACAAACTACCAAAACTGACTTCATTGGTGAATTCTACTACACATTTAAAGAACTAATACCAATTCTTCACAGATTCTTCCAAAAATAAAAGAGGAGGAAACACTTCCCAACTCATTCTGTGAAGCCAGTATTACCACGATACCAAAAACCAGACAAAGATTTCATGAGAAAACTACAGACCAATACTTATTACTAGTACAGATACAAAGACCCTCAACAAAATACTAGCAAATCGAATCTAGCAATACATAAAAAGGATTATACACCACGACCAAGTAGGCTTTACCCCTGGAATAAAGGACAAAAACTCCATGATCATCTCAATAGACAGAGAAAAAGCATTTCACAAAATTCAACATCCCTTAATGATAAAAACCTTAAAAAACTAGGAATAGAAGGGAACTTCCTCAATCTGACTAAGGGCATCTACAAATCCCCACAGCTAACATTCTATTTAATGGTAAAAGACTTAAAGCTCTTCTCCTAAGACTCAAAACAAGACAAGGTTGTCTACTCTTGTCACTTCTATACAACATTGTGCTGGAGGTTCTATGCAGGAAAATAAGGCAAGAAAAGAAGTAAAAGACATCAAAATTAGAAGGGAAGAAGTAAAACTATCTCTATTCTCAGATGACATGATTTATATAGAGAACACCCTAAATAATTCACAAAAAAACTATTATCTCTAGTAAGTGAGTTCAGCAAAGTTGCAGGATACATGATCAATATACAAAAATCAATTTATTTCTTTACACTAAAAATGAGTAAACTGAAACTGAAATTAAAAACAATTCCACTTACAATAGTGTCAAAATAATAAAGTACTTAGAAATAAATTTGACAAAAGAAATACAAAATTTATACTCTGAAAACTACAAAACATTGTTGGAAGAAATTAAAGACCTAAATAAATGGAAATTCATCTCATGCTTATGGACTGGAAGACATTTTAAGATGGCAATACTCCCCAAATTGATCCACAGATTCAACATAATTTCTATCAAAATTCCAGCTGATTTCTTTGCAGAAATTGACAAGCTGACCCTAAAATTCATATGAAAATGCAAGGGACTCAGATTAGTCAAAATCTTGAAAATGAGGAAAGAGTTGGAGAACTCACACTGCCAGATTTCAAAACTTACTACAAAGCTTAGTAATCAAGACAGTTTGGTACTGGCATATGGATAAATATAATAGATCAATGGAACAGAATTGAGAGTCCAGAAATAAACCCTCAACTTTACGGTCAACTGATCTTTGACAAGGGTGCCAAGACAATTAAATTGGGGAAAGAAAAATCTTTCAAATGGTGCTGGGACACCTGGAGAGCCACATGTATAGAATGAAGTCAAACTCCTACCTCACACCAAATACAAAAATTACTTAAAATGGCTTCAAAATTAAAAACTTTCGTGCTTCAAAAGATACCATCAAAAAAATGAAAAAACAACCCACAGAGTGGGAGAAAATTTTTGCAAATCATACATCTGATAAGGGACTTGTATTTAGAATATATAAAGAACTCTTACAACTCAATAATAAATAGACAAATAACCTAATTTAAAAATGGGCAAAGGGTCTGAATAGATATTTCTCCAATGAATATATACAAATGACCAATAATAAGCCTGAGAGAAGATGTTCAGCATCATTAGCCATCAGGAAATGCAAATCAAACCCACAATGAGTTAGCATTTTACACCCTCTAGGATAGGTTTAATCGAAAATACAGATGATAACAAGTGTTGGTGGGGAAGTGGAGAATTAAACCCTCATACATTCCTGGTGGAAATTTAAAATGGTACCGCTGTTTGGAAAACATTCTGGCAGTTTCTGAAATGGTTAAACATAGAGTTATCGTATTACCCAACAATTCCACTCCTAGAGATCTATCCAAGAAATGAAAACATATGTCCTCACAAAAACTTCAACGTAAATGTTCATAGCAGCATTATTCATAGTAGTGGAAACAACCCAAATGTCCACCAATGGATGAATCAATAAATAAAATGTATGGGGCTTCCCTGGTGGTGCAGTGGTTAAGAATCCGCCTGCAAATGCAGGGGACACAGGTTCTAGCCCTGGTCTGGGAAGATCCCACATGCTGCGGAGCAACTAAGCCCGTGCGCCACAGCTACTGAGCCTGCACTCTAGAGCCCTCGAGCCACAACTACTGAAGCCCGCGTGCCTAGAGCCCGTGCTCCACAAGAAGAGAAGCCACTGCAATGAGAAGCCCATGCACCTCAACTGGAGAAAGCCCACGTGCAGCAACGAAGACCCAATGCAGTCAAAAATAAATAAAATAAATTTATAATAAATAAATAAAATGTATTATATTCATAAAATGGAATATTTTTCAGCAATAAAAATAAAGTATTGATACATGCTACCATGTGGATGGACCTTGAAAACATTATGCTAAGTGAAAGAAGCCAGTCACAAAAGACCACATATTATATGATTCTATTTATATGAAGTCCCTACAATAAGCAAATCTATAAAGACAAAAGGTAATTAGTGGTTGCCTAGGACTGGTAGGATGGGGGAAGGAAATTTTTGGAGGTGATGGGTAAGAGGTGTAAGAGTTTTTTTGGGGGGTAATGAAAATATGCTCAAATTGACTGTGGGGATATATGTACAGCTCTGTACATACTAAAAGCCATTGAATTGTACACTTTAAATGGGTGAATCATATAGTTATGAATTATATTTCAATAAAGCTGTTTAAAATTGTGCATGGGAAAGGGACTTCCCTGGTGGTCCAGTGGTTAAGAATCCTCCTTCCAAAGCAGAGAATGCGGGTTTGATCCCTGGTCAGGGAACTAAGATCCCACATTCTGTAGGGCAACTAAGCCTGGGCACCACAACTACAGAGCCCACACACCACAACTAGAGAGCCCACACCCCGCAGCTGGAGAACCTGCTCACTGCAACTAAGACCTGATGCAGAAAAAATAAATAAATAAATAAATAAATAAATAAATAAATAAATAAAATTGTGCATGGGGAAATCAGGGATCAGTTTTGCATCTAAAGTGCATGTACATGTTATGAGGAGGGTGGTCCTAGAATTGGCATAATAGGAGACAGGGTGGAGAAGTAGAGGAGTCCCAGCTCACAGAGAGGGGAAGGGCAGTAAACTCAGTGGAGAAAAAATCGGACAATGGTTGCAAATAGATCTTGTCTTAGATGCAGTGCCCTGGCCAGTTGGTAGTAGCTACCTGCTATGCTGCATTGAGAAGGAGTCTTGACTCCCAGGGTTTCAGGGGCAAAGATGCCACAATTGACTACCACTATCTGTTTGCATAATAATGTTAGTTAATATTTATTGAATAGGACCTTTGTGCCAGGCACTGTCCTCAGTAGTTTATGTGCTTCATCCATTTGGTTCTCTTCAGTATTCTGAGGTGGGCATTATTATTGTTTCTAGTTTATAAAGAAGGAATATTTAGCCACAACTAGCTCAAGATCACCCATCTGGTTAGTGGCAGCTCGGGAGTTAGACTCTGGAAGTTTGACACTAGAGTCCACTCTGTTATGCCACAGTGACTCTCCCGAGAGCATGGGAGCCTATTCTTTAAATCTGCCCGCTGGTGGGGGTCAGTCTTACTGGACATGATTAAAGGGGTATTTAGGAAGACTCATCTGCTTAAACATCTTTCCTCCATACTGTGCCTGAGGTCTGGAATCCCGTGGATTTCACTTCTTGGGTCAGTGTTATTTGTTCAGCATCCCCTGAGAGGGATTCCAGATCATCAGTGAACATCTTCTAGGGATTTACAGTCATTGGCTGGGCGCAGGGCCTGGAGGAGGAGAATGCTAGGGAAATGTCTAGGGGGATTCGGGCTAGAGAAACCAAGTCGTGGGGTGACACAAAATCCCCTCCAACCCTGACAGTCACAACCTTTGGCATCTGGCACTTTTGCCTGAACCTTCCCATACGAGGAGTTTCTAAGGATGCTCTGTGCCTCCGCGTGAGCTTCATGGCTAGGCTAACGCCTCAGGAGGCTTAAATGGACAGGAGTGTGGTGGCCTGGACCTAGGTGTGCTTGGCTTTCCTGGGTGACCTGAATGCAAAGTTGCATGTGCATTTTTTTTTTTTTTTTTTTACAAGGCAGAGGAAACCTGCAGCCCTGACTGGGATAAACTGGTGCCTACCAAGGCCTGGCACCCCATGGAGTCACCTGCACAGCCTCCCTAAGGTTCTTCTGCAGACAGTCAGTCATCAGCCAGCTGCCCCTGGCCCCAGCAGGACCCCTGGCCCCAGCAGGACCCCTGGCCCCAGCAGAACTCCCAGAGGGGGTATGGGATTTGCTTGCTCAGGGGGTCACCTTTAGTAGAGATCTGGGCCCCTGTCTTGCTCAGCACAGAATAAACACTGATGGGCTCTGAGCCTTCCCCCTGCCCAAAATTCTGACAGATTGTCCTACTGTGCTGGGGAGGTGTCCTGGGCAGACATAGGCAGAGGTGGTGATATGGAGGGGTGAGGCAGGAGGGCGTTAGTTGGCTAAAATACAGGGGGAAACAATATATATTTCTGCATAACAAATGCAGAAAGGGATGTGAGAAAGATGAACGTGGGTTTTGTGGAACGTGGCCAGCACAGGAGGGATGTGAGAAGCCCCACACCCTGGTTCATATCAGCTTGTTCCTAGCCTGCTCGAGTTTCTCTCTACCCTCTTCTCTGAGTTTGCTGTCAGTATTGCCTGGGTTTATATATCAGCTCTGCCACTTACTGCTTGTGAGACCTTGGGGAATTTATTCTCTGAGCCTTGGTGTCCTTGCCTATAAATTAGATGGAATGTCAGCGTAGCGTAGCGCACAGGGTTGTTGTAAAGGCTGAACGAGGTGACACATAAAGCACCTACTGCAGTAGGGGCATAGCAGGTGCTCAATAAGCGGTGTCTATTCTGTTACAGATATTTTTTTAAAAATGTTTAACATAGAACATTCACCATCTTAACCATTTTTAAGTGTACAATTCAGTGGCATTAAATACATATGTAATGTGCAGCAATCTTCACTATCCATTTCTAGAACTTTTCATCATCCCAAACAGAAATTCTGTACCAATCAAGCAATAACGCCCTATTCTCCCCTCCCCTCAGCCCCTGGTAATCTTTAGTCTCTTCTCTGTCTCTGTGAATTTGTCTAGTCCAGATATTTCATGTAAGTGGGATCATACAATATTTGTCCTGTTGTGTCTGGCTTACTTAGCATAATGTTTCCAAGGTTCATCCATGTTGTAGCACATATCAGAATTTCATTCCTCTTTAAGGCATCATAATATTCCATTGTGTGGATATACCACATTTTGTTTATCCATTCATCTGTTGATGGACACGTGGGTTGCTTCCACCTTTTGGCTGTTGTGCCTATGATAGATATTATAGTCGCACATTATGAAGAAGTAGTTTAGGGGATCAGAGCACCGACGCTGGAGCCACACTGCCTGAAGCCGATCTTTTTACTTACCACCCTGGGATGGTCCTAACCTTTTTGTGCATGAGTTTTCTCTTTTGTGAGATGGGGAGACTAGGCCTTTCTGCTCAGGGATCTTGTGAGGAAGAAATGAGTCCACACATGTAAAGCAGCTGCAGTTGTTTCCGGCACCTGGTCAACATTCAGGACGTTAGCTGTTGGGAGTTGATGCCTTTACACCAAGGTACCATATATGAGACCCATCTAAGTGGGCTGGTGTTTCCTTACCTCGGGGAACTGGTGGTTGAAATTGGAAAATTGAAACATTTCCAAGTGCTAGAAGTGAGTAGGTGACTTTGGAGATCACCTACTTAAACTCCCTCCTTTTACCAATGGGGAAGCTGAGGCCCAGAGAAGATGGGGACGTGGCCAGAGTGACAAAGGCAGAGCTGGAACCAGGCGCCTGCTCCCAACATCTAGACCTTGGCCTTGGCTCCAAGCCTAGTTTCACCAGCTCCCCTCCCCACCCTACGTCCCCCTTTGTGGATACCTCCCTTCTCCAAAGGTCACGCTGAGTGACCAAGAGACTTAGGGGCCCGCCTCCCCTTTGACCCTAGCTCAGACACAAGGCCAGCTGTTTGCTGCACTCTGAACACCTCCTGCCCCTTCTCTTACCCACTGTGCCTGGCTACGGTGTGGAGAGAAGGGAAGGGAGAGAGAGCATCAAAAAAGCTTTACTTGAGAGTGTCTTTTCTAGTGGGGGACGGAATGGGCAGGGAGGAACCCAGGCCCGGCTGGCCCAGGGGTGGTGAGACTTTGGTCGTTTTCGGATTAGGTACCGGCACTCAGTCAGTGCCTCTGCCCTTCAGCTGTTTGTGTTCTCTTTGTTCATTTTGTTGATTTTCTTTGGGATTATTTTTAGAGAATTCCAGCCTGAGTCCTGCAAAGGGGGACAGTGGAGGTGCAGCCCACACCTGGGCAGAACAAGGCGGACCAGGTGACTTGATGGCACTGAGAACAAAAGAGCATTGCCAGTGAGGACGAAAACCTGGGAGGGAAAGGGACCAGCTGCTAAATGCCCCTCCCCCTGACAGGCTTCTTTGGGAGCTCTTTGATGAAAGAATTCTCTGTTTGTTTGTTTATTCAAAGATGAAATGCCCCCCACCCCGTTGTGAGGAATTCATCTAACATAAGGAAGTTGCGCTGACCTGGGTATGGTGGGGAGCGCTCACAGCTCCTGCCCCCAGTCCCCTGCCCCTGGCCAGGGGGTGGAGAGAAGGGAAGGGAGGGAGAGCATCAAAACAGCTTTACTTGAGAGTGTCTTTTCTAGTGGGGGAAGGAATGATCAGGAAGGAAGGACTGTGACAGCTGATGTCCTAGGGCAGCTTCAGGGAGGAGAGGGGAAAGGGCGCAGCAGGAGGGGCCACTGTACAAGTGAAGGAGCAGCGGGGGGTGGCGCATGGCAGATTTTGTAAATCCGGTGTTTGTGATTCCAGGGTAAATCTTTGCTTCTTCCCTCTCTACCATTTTCTTCTCCTCCCCTTCTGTCTTTCCTGGTGTGCTAGTCATCACTGCAGGAAAGATTTTTTTCTTCAATTGTGGGTGGCATGGACAGGATAGTTATTACCTAGTCCCTTCCTCACCTCCCACGCCTCACTCAAGACAGATTCATTTGGGGTTGAGACTGGGAGGCAAGAGTTGGGTTCTAACTGAGGCAATGTGGGGTGAGTCTGAGCATCAGGCTGGGAGAAGCCTTCACCAGGACAGGAGGTGGCTCACCTCTGGAATCCAGGCTGCCAGTGAAAACAAACACCCAATGATGGGGCAGAGGGAGGAAGGGAAGAATCCTGCCCCTGATCCAGCAGCTGAAAGTGAGACGCTGATAATAGAGAGGAGGCCTGAAATGCACCCCATAGAAATGGAGCCATCTGGCACGAGCCTGCTGGGAAAGGAGGCCACATCCGGACTGCCAGGCTGCATTGTGCAAGCATGGGGTGTTACCTTCCAAGTCAATAGCACGGTCCCAATGGCCCCCTGGAGCTGGAGGCTGGGAGGGCCTCTAATCTGCAGGCCACAGAGTGAGAAGGAGAACATCCAAGGCCATCTCTTTCTGGCCCTTGTGTGCAAGAGGCTCAGCTTTCCCCCAAAGTCCTGGGGAGCTGCACCCTGGACTTTATATTAGCTTAAATGGTGGTTTTGAGAGCTCTGTGGGCTCCTGACTCATGGTAATAACAGCCAACCTTATAGTACAAGTTCCGGGCACCGTTCTGAGAGATTTTGTCTAAATTACCTCATTCAATCTTCATAACCACCCTACAAGATAGGAATTATCTCCAACTTAGAGATGGGGAGGCTGAGGTATGGAAAGCGGGGCAGAGCTGGGCTACAAACCCAGCAGTTCGGCTCCAGAGCAGTGCCCTTCACTGTTGGGCAGCACTGCTCCATGGCTCCATGGCACAGACCAGAGGAGAGATGTGGCCTTGATCGTCCACTGAGAAATCAAACGTCTCAGAGATGTGGCCTGGGGTGTACAGTTGGTGCAGCAATAGCGTGCCCTCAGAACTGACTGTCACCTAACTTAGAGCAGTTATCTGGAGTTATCTGGAGATTTCCTGTGGGACAGAGAACCATGTTGGCCTGATCACTGGTTCTTGCCCTGGGTCTGGCAACTAGGGAGCCCCCCCTGTCTGGTAAAGAGGATTGAGGAGAACTGGAGAGCCTTTTGAATTCTATGCCTCCGCAGCCCTCCTCGCCCTTGCTGGGTGCTAGTTGGTGTCCCTGGGGATCCTTTGACCTGGGAATCAGGTTAAGCAGTGCTCACCATGGGCCTTGCCCAGTGCTCTGCTTGAATTGCATTGGGATCAAGCCCCTGGCCAAGGCCCAGAGAGATATCTTGGGCCTGGGACAGAGTTACCGCCGGAGGTACAGGAGCTTACATTGCGGGTAATGGCAAAGGCTTTGGATGAAGTGTCTAAACTGGCTTAACACTCCTTTGGTATTTCTTATTTTATAGATTTATTTCCTGTACACGTTAAGGATATACTCTGCCTTAATCTCTGGTCCCTGAGGAATGAAAAGCCAGATAAGATTTTTGTTTGTTTATTTTGTCTGTTTAAGGGCTGTACTCCTGTCTCCTGTGCTGGACTTAGCTGGTCTTCCCACTGGGCCTCCAGCCAATAGGCCCAGGTAGGCAGACTGGAGCTTCTAGTGATGTTAGGGATCAAGATGCAATTACTTCCTGATTTCAAAATATGTTACAAAGCTACAGTAATCAAAACAGTATGGTACTGGCCTAAAGATAGATACATAGACCAATGGAAGAGAATAGAGAGCTCAGAAATAAATCCATGCATATACAGTCAATTGATCTTCAACAAAGGTGCCAAGAATATGCAGTGGGGAAAGGATAGTCTCTTCAACAAATGGTGTTGGGAAAACTGGATATCCACATGCAAAAGAATTAAGTTGGACCCTTATCTTACACCATATACAAAAATCAGCTCAAAGTAGGTTAAAGACATAAATGTAAGACCTGAAACTATGAAACTCCTAGAAGAAAACATAAGGGAAAACCTTCATGACATTGATCTTGGCAATTGTCTCTTGTTTATGACATAAAAAGCACAGGCATTAAAAACAAAAATAGACAAGTGTGAATTCATCAAGCTAAAAAGCTTATGCATAACAAGTGAAACAATCAACAGAGTGAAAGGTAACCTATGGAATGGAAGAAAATATTTGCAAACCATATATCTGTTAGGGGGTTAATATCCAAAATGTGTAAGGAACCCCTACAACTTAAAAGCAAAAAACCTAATAACCCAATTTAAAAAATAGGCAAAGGACTTGAATAGATATTTCTCCAAAAAAGACATATAAATGGCCAACAGGTATATGAAAAGGTGTCCAACATCACTAATCATCAGGGAAGAGAAAATAAAAACCACAATGAGATATTACCTCACACCTGTCAGGATGGCTATTATCAAAAAAACCCAAAAAACACATGTTGAGGATGTGGAGAAATTGGAACCTTTGCACTCTGTTGGTGAGAATGCAAAATGGTACAACCACTATAAAAAAAGAATGAAGGTTTCTCAAAAAAATGAAAATAGAACTATCATGTGATGCAGCAATCCTACTTCTGGATATTTATCCAAAAGAAATGGAATCAGGATCTCAAGTTGATATCTGCACCCCCATGTTCATTGCAGCACTATTCACAATAGCCCAGATATGGAAACAACCTAAATATGCTTTGATCAAAGTCGATGCATGGATAAAGAGAATGTGGTATATACATACAATGGAATATTATTCAGCCTTTAAAAAGAAGGAAATTATGGAATATGTGACCACATGGATGAACCTTAAGGACATTATGCTAAGTGAAATAAGTCAGTCACAGAAGTGATACGTTGGTAAGTGCATCATTTCACTTATATGCGGTATCTGAAATAGTGAAATTCACAGAAGGGTGGAATGGTAATATTCAGGGGCTAGGGGGAGAGTGAAATGGAAAATTACTAATCAATGGGCATGAAGTTTCAGTTAAGCAAGATGAATAATTCCAGAGATTTATTGTACAAAGTTGTACCTAAGGCCAACAATACTGTATTGTACACTTAACAATTTGTTAAAAGGGTAGATCTCATGTTAAGTGTTATTTCCACAATAAAATGATTTTTTTAATTGCAACTAATTTTTGTAGGTTGATTTTGTACCTTGCAACTTTACTAAATTTATCAGCTCTAAGAGTTTCTTTGTAGAATCTTCAGGAGTTTCTACATATAATATTATGTCATCTGCAAACATAATTTTACTTCTTCTTTTCTTATTAGGATGTCTTTTATTTCTTTTTTCTTGTCTAGTTTCTCTGGCTGGAACTTCAAATACTAGGTTGAATAGAAGTGGTGAGAGTGGGCATCCTTGGCTTGCTCCTGATCTTACATAAAAGTTCAGTGGAAAAACCATTGAATTTTCAATCAGGTAATCAACAATTACAAGTGCCAACTGTGGTTCAAAGGATCTTGATTTAAATTTTTTTCTAAGCTTGCTTATATAATTACTGTGTTACCCTGGGTCCTGTTCTAACTCCATATACAATAAAATGAGGGACCTGCATTAGATTATAAGGTCCTGCCCTAATTCAACATTTCTTCTAAATCTGTAATTCTAAGACTATTATTTAGCACCTACTAGACATTTAACCAATGGAAGGTATAAGAGAAGAAATATCATTCAATTATTGATCAGTCAACAACTTCTATCAAGCAATTATTATATAGAAAGAAGTATCCTTATTTCCCTCCTTGGGGAAGTTTACAATCTGTAAGGAAGGTAATGCATACATATATGGGAAGTTCAATATCAGTAATAGAAATGTAACAGTGCAGTACAAGAAGGCAGTACATGATGCATTGGTAAATGAAGGGCATGGGAACAGTTTTCTCATCAAGCAGTTCATAGAGTAGCTGATATAGCAAGATTTATTCTCAACAAAGGGATCACAGCAAAATACATGGCCAACACGAGTGGCATTATGAAGAATTAGGTCAGGAATTCAGAGAAGAGAATTGGCTAGAATTGTTGGGGATGGGTTTTGGAAGAGATGTGTGTGTAGTGGATATTTGCAGGGGTTTGGCTCCTGTGTCCATTCTCCCTTATTTAGGAAACTATCCTGATTTCTTTCTGAGAAGCACCCCTCCCCAGCCCCATCAGCCCAGGAACTGCAGGTTGGGTTACCGGTGGGAACACCAAATTCCTCCCTTCATCTCCCAATTATAAGATTGGTCCAGGGATGGACTTATGACCCAATCACAGCCAAGGAACACATGCAACATCTGCTGGGGCTATTAGGAGAGAGGAAAGTTCTCTTTCTCACTGGGCTTGAACTTGGAGTTCACCTTGCCATGCAGACCTCTTGCCACCACAAATGTAGAGTCTGTCTGAGAGTTGTGCCAATCTGGAGTAAGCAAGACCAAGAGATGACACCAGGTACTAGTGACTTCATCCAAGACCCTGAATCAAGCCATGCCTGAAGACATACCTGTCCCCTGGACTTTGCAACTGTGTAGTCAATACATTTTCTTTCTTCTTATACGAATTTGGGGTTGGTTTTCTTGGAAGAGAAAGTATATTGTTCCAATGTGGCCCTTGAACTAGATTTGAGTGGATGGAGGTGAATGAAGAGGGCAACCCAAGCAGATGTTGCCATACGGAAAAGAAAGTGGTATTCGTGGAGCTGTATAGAAACGTACTGGAGAGAGGGTCTTGGTGGACAATGTGCAAAGTGCCCTGCAAGAGAGTATGTGTTTTCACTCTTCTGGGTACATTTATCTATGTTAACAAATGCAGTGGGATTACTGGGGGGTGGAATGTAATGCAAGGACAGAGGTAGAGAGAGAGGGAGCACTAAAAATAATGGAATTACAACAAGTGTTCACTGAACACTTTACTATATGCTAGGCACTATGCTAAGCATTTGTTTCCTCATTTAATTCTTTCAACAGCCATGGTATTATTATTTATCAATTTTACAGATGGGAAAACTGAGGCACAAAGAATTTGCCCAAAATGACCCAGTTAACAAGTGTCAGAGCTGGGATTTTAACCTGAAAACCCAAGCTGACTAGATCCTGCCTACTTTACCTGCCTCCTTCTGCTTCTACAGATGTGGCCTCTGCCTTGGGGTAGCCGTGGGCCAGCAAGGTGGTGAGGGAGGGAAAGGACACAGCTGTTGCAACAGGGGCCACAGGAGAATACAGAATTCAAATCATTTTTTCCCAGAGCTGGTCCTGATTTGACAATTTGTTCATATTCACTTATTTTTTTTAAAGTTTGTGGCTGGGCAAATGCTAGAACTCTGGCTCCTCTGCCCTCAATCAACACCAGTCCTTGGGACCGGCGGATGACTCCAGGTGGCTGCCCCTAGTCAGTTCTGACAACCTCCTGGGCTGGCGGAGACACCGAGAGGGGAGCAAGTCTTCTGGACCAGCTTCTCACTGGCCCCGGCTTGCTCCCTCCTCCTCCCTGCTTCTTTCCGGCTATGCATCTTTCCCTTGGATTGCCTCAGGAAAAGGAAAGAAGAAATGTTTTTTAAAAAGAAGTTTAATGAAACCAAACACTTGCATTTCCATCTATTGACATTGGATTTGTGCTTCTCCAGCCCAGCCATTTGGGACAAGTCTTTAACTGCCTCTCTTCGCCTGACGGTCTAATGCAAACAGACCATAGAAAAATAAACTCTCCCCCCAAATATTATCTTAGGCCTCATTTTATCATGCTTCCTTGAGCTGTCTCTGTAAAAGGGAAGAAAAGAGAATGTGGGTTTTAGTTTGGGCAGGGCTGGAGAGGGCCCCCCACCCATTCTCCCCCATGTGGTCTGCTTCCCAGAGCACTCACTACCCATCCCATTTCCATTAGGCCTCACTCAGGCCTGTCTCCTCTCCAGTTCTTGTTCATTCACCTGTAAAATGGGCTACTAACACCTGTCTACAAGATTGCTATAAGATAGAGGTGGCAAACACAAGTACCTCTGGGACTCAGAAAACAGGGAAAGTATAAAACAGGGTGGTAGGCTCTGCTGTAACTAGAGAGAAAATGCCCCTTACCCAAATGGTCTCATTCAGCTTAAAACAAACAAACCAAAAAGCTCAACAAGCAAAAACACTCTTGCAAGCCAAAACAAAACATAGTCCCAAGCTGGGTTTGGGCTTAGGGCTACCCATTTTCAGTTCCACAAGGATTTTGACAGAATGTTTGAAAGATGTGGCTTAAAATCCATATACCTCTAGGATGGGTGATTGTCACAATTTATCTTCTAAGGCGGAGAAAATGAGGACCCTCTCTCCCCGCAGGTGGGCTCTGATGGGGTGGAGAGATGGGGAGAAAGACTATGGATGTGGAGAGCCTGGGGAGACTTCTTAGGGGATCAAAAGCTTAGTGAGAGAAGGCTGGGCCAATGGAGGCCATCTTGATTCTTTCTCTAGCCCCCAACCTCTCCCCAGTTTGGAGCCTTTTTAACTATTAGCTGCCAATTTCTGGGTTCTGACTTCTGCCCAGTTCCCTATCCTCCTTTTCCTAGATTCTCTCCTAATTATATACTGTATCGATCAGGATGGGCTATTATGCTGCAGAAATGAACAACCCTAAGATGTCCATGGCTTAAAACAAAGGCTTACATCTTGCTTATGCTATGTGTCTGTGACATCTTAGCAGGGGCCTCAGGCTAACAGAGCAGCCACCTTCTCAGATATCCTCAGAGGCTGTGCGGGTGCTGACCGGCAAGCAAATGCTTTGGCATGAAAGTGATACATGTAACTTCCACTCACAGTTCACTAGCCAGGAGTAAACACATGCAACCTCCCAACCACAAGGTGGGTGAAATGGCATGCTAGAAATATGCTCAGAAATATTTGATAAACAACATTCATAAAACAGTCCTTCCTTTTCATGGTTCTGATATGCACAAATTTCAGTTATCATGATTTAGTTAAATAATACCAGTTCCCAACAAAATGGTTCAAATTTGCATCACCATAGTACATGACTGTAATTGCATAGAGTACAAATTTCACTGCCCACTCTTCAGGTCACAGACCACTTTGTAAACAACACATGTGCATCATGATGTGAGCAATAGCGTCAGTTCTTTCAAAGTCTGTCTGTGATTGGTCACCATGCAGCTGCTACTCAGTTCATGCACAGACAGCAGTGCATATAGCTACGTTGCCTCTTTATCTCCCTGTGATAAACTAATATGATATCTTACAAATATAGATAATCTATAGAGGGTTAGATAACAAAAATACAAGTACAGCAGAGAAACAAAAAGTGTTAATGCTGGAAGTGAAATTGGATGTGAATAGAAGATATGGAAATGGCAACCGCAAAACAAAGATAGGATGAGACATGGGGCCCTAGAAGTGATGTCTCAAACCATACTGGAAAGTCCAATGAGTATAAAAAACAAGATAAAGTCACTTTATCATCTTTTAGTTTATATTGCACTAGAAACAGAAAGCCACTTAAGGTTGAAACGGAGGTTTTTTTTTTCTATTTTGGATTGAAGACTGTAATATTTTAAAATCCTAATTAGTCTGGCTAGTATTCAGGCCGAAGCATTGAAGTAAGTTGCCGCATCAAAAGAAAAAGGTAATTACAAGAAGACTGAAGAAGAACTTTTGCTGCCAATAAAGGCTTGTTTCACTATTTCATAATTCAGCATGAGATGACTGATGTTGAGCTACTGGTGAAGATGCTAGCTCAGATAAGCATGCTACAGTGAAATTTGCACCCAAATTCCAAGAAAATGAACATGTCCCAGAGGAAGTGACGCCGGCGAAAAAACTTCACCTTAAAGGAATGCTCATAGACATTTCATGGCATTGCAAGAAATATTGCAAGCCAATCCAAATTTAGAAAGAAGTGTGAAAAAGCACTAAGGCATAGACAAGATGCTTGCTCTGTAACATCAGTTATATAATGAGAAGAAGAAGGCAGGAACTGTTCAAACTACTTTTGATAAGTTTTTTTATAAAGAACCAAAACACTAATTTTCAATGTTTCTAATGTTTTAAATTACAGTGTAATATGTAAATATTAGTTTTACTAATTTTTCATTTCCCAGTGCATTTGGAACTTACAGTAAGAGTTTTTCACATTTTGACAGAATTTTCTAAAGGTCACAGAACAATTGTAATTTTCCCCATCGATTATCAAGATCACTTTGCAGGGTTTCAAATTACACAGGCATTTTTATGGTCCTGCACGATCCTGCAAAGCGAGGACTGCCTGTATATACACCTGGTTTGTGCAGAGTTAGATTACAATTCCTCCACATCTGCTTGTGCCAACTCAATTATGTGGAGTGTAAGGAAAATTCTGGAAAAAGAACTTGAGCCACTAGAGTTAGGTAGGTATAGGGGTTCCAGGTATAGTTCAGAGGCTGTTATCCAACCCCAACCTGATCCAGCCACGCTGATGGCCTCTGTGTGACTCCGAGTGGGAAAGAGCTTTGTGGGCAACATGAGATGAACTGCCCCCATTTAGGGCCCATGCCATCCTGCTGTGGGATCCAGACAAAGGGAATGTGTTTCTTTACTTATTTCATGGGAGGGTAGATATATGAAATACAACTGAAACAGATACTCAAACCCTGGTCAGGGCTGAGCACCCACGAGCCTCCTCAGGCCATCTGGGCCTTGTGGCAATGCTGGAACACCCAGAGGCTGTCTGATGCCCAGGAGCAGCAGTGCCAGTGAGAGCCACCAGTCCCGGGGAGAGTGGAGAGGGCTGCTGTCAGCGCTGGGTGCAAGCAGCAGCCTCAGAAGAGCGTTGAGAGCAGGAGCTGAACGACAGTTTGATCTGTTGAGAGTGTGTGAGCTCTAGAGAGTTGCTCAGATGTTCCGGGCAGCAGGGGAGGATTAGTGGAAAGAGCTTCGCAAGGGTGCTGAGGTTCCAAAGTTATATTTAAGAGGAGCTCCACACCAGGGCAATTTAGGCTATGTTAATAAGAGTTCAGGGCTTCCCTGGTGGCGCAGTGGTTGAGAGTCCGCCTGCCGATGCAGGGGACACGGGTTCGTGCCCCGGTCCGGGAGGGCCCCCGCGGCGGATCCCGCATGCCGCGGGGCGGCTGGGCCCTTGGGCCATGGCCGCTGAGCCTGCGCGTCTGGAGCCTGTGCTCCCAACGGGAGGGGCCGCGGCGGTGAGAGGCCCGCGTACTGCAAAAAAAATAAAAATAAGAGCTCATTTTCCACAGTAGCAGTGAGGCCTGGGGACACTGAGGTTGTGTACAGATAGCATGGCGGTATACTTTATTGTTCAAACTGGGAATATTTTTAAAGTAAAAGAGATTGCTATGAATAATTAAATCTTTTCATAATTACGTGTACTCACCTGTGTTACAGATGGAATCCAGGTCATTGTAAATTAGAGGTCTTATCAGAATTAGTGAAAATAAATGAATTTGTCCTACCTGGTGCTACATACAGGCTGGGTTCCCTGGAAGTGGACTTTGAGATGGAGATTAGTGGGCAGGACATCTATTAGGGAGAGCTCCTGGGATTAATACCTGTGGAAGGCAAGAAGGAAAGGCAGTCTTATCAAAGACCTCAGTGACTGGGGCTGGGACGACCTTCACAGTTTTTGCAAGTTGGTGTGAGGGGGACTGGCCTCTGTTCTCCACACCCACCAGTCATTGGATATGGCTGTTCCTGAGGACTCTCCCCAGCTGAGGGTAGATTTCTGGAGGAGGTCTGACAGCTGGCAGCACTCCCAGCAGTCCCGAAGGAGGGGTCAGGGTGGCATAGCACAGCATCTACCCCCCCAAAGGTAGAGAAGAGTTTGAGTACAAATATTACAAAGGTATACACTTTAAGTTTAATCATTAGTCAAATCCTGCCAAGGAAAGATCCTATTGCATCAGCTTTGAAGAAGAGTTGGAACTTAATGTAATTAGCATACCAATGGCTCATCTGCAAAAAGAGGAACTTACTCTCTCAAACTGATTAAAAACAAAAAAAGCACTAACCTTCTTGGTACTTCTTAGAAAGCTTTTTCTCTAAGGTAAATGTCTATGTGGTAATGTTTGTATTTCAGATACTGACACAGGGCTTATAATGTTCTAGGCACAGTGTGATGTACTGTTGAAATGTTATTTAATTCTTATAACAAACCTATGAAGTAGGCACTACAGACAAGGAAACAGAGACCCTAAGATTAAGTAATCGAACTCAAGTGGTGGCGCCATGATTTGGATCAAAGTATTATACCTCCAGAGGCTGTGCTTGTAACCATTCTGATATGCTGGCTCTTGATCCCACACTTTAATTTAGTAGACAGTATACCCCTGCAAAGTAATTTAACAAGTATTTATTGAGCTCCTATTGGTTGCCCATGTCTAATCTTTTTTTTTTTTAATTTATTTATTTTTGGCTGTGTTGGGTCTTTGTTGCTGCGTGCGGGCTTTCTCTATTTGCAGCGAGTGGGGGCTACTCTTCATTGCGGTGCGCGGGCTTCTCATTACAGTGGCTTCTCTTGTTGTGGAGCATGGGCTCTAGGCGAGTGGGTTTCAGTAGTTTTGGCACACGGGCTCAGTAGTTGTGACTCACGGGCTCTAGAGTGTGGGCTCAGTAGTTGCGGCACACAGGCTCAGCTGCTCCACAGCATGTGGGATCTTCCCAGACCAGGACTCAAACCCGTGTTCCCTGCATTGGCAGGCGGATTCTTAACCACTGCACCACCAGGGAAGTCCCATGTCTAACCTTTGAGGAAAATAAAAACCTCTTCTCTAGGGTGATACAAAGAAGTAAAATAATAACAACTATAGTAATAGCTAACATGTAGTGAATTCTTACAATGTGCCAAGCACTGTCCTAACAGCTTTCCATGCATCACATCCTTTAACCATGCTGAAAACTTAGTGCCTGCCCAGAAGGAGATTCTGATTAGTTAGAAAGTGAGGCAGAAAATAGTTACATAACCATATGTAAGACATGAATGATTAGGGACCCTGATATGCAGGACAGGCTGTCACTGGGTGAAGTGGTCAAAGAGGGACAGGCATGGTTCAGGTCTAGGGGAAAGATTACAGGGTGTCCCCCTCCAGGTAATTAAAAAATAAGCATTACTATAAACAACAAAATAAGAGTAAAGAAATACAAGAAAATTTATAGTTTTCCCATGATGATTATTTCAGTACTTTTAAAAGAAATCTTCTGGTAACAAATTCTTTGGAATCAAATGATGCTTTTAGTTGTCCGTGCTTTGCTGGTGCTAAATTTGGCGTGGTCTGCAGTTTGGGTAATCCAGTTCTAGGGGAAGAAGAGCTTATTGTGGGCCTGTAGAATCAGCAAGCTTCATGGATCTTGAAGGATGGGTAGGATTAAGAAAGGGGAGAGAGGAGGAAAGGCTGTGCCTGGCTGGAGGGGCAGTGAAGAACTGGGAACCCTGGCCTCGCTGGAGCACATGGTGTGTGCAGGGAAGCAACTAGGTTGGGCAGATAGTTTGGGTCTGTATTTTAAAGACCTTGAATTCCTGGTCAAGGGGTATGTAATACACCCCACATGCTATGGGACTCTGTGGGAGGTTGATGCAATTTTGTTCCTGGCATTGTCTTTCCTCCCCTAAATCTGAATGGCCAGGAAGCCAAGGTACTCAAAGCCCCCTTGAGCAGAAGTCCCAAGTAATGGGCACCTAGGATCCCTGTGACCCCAGTGGCACTGGCCTATGCTGTGCTC
This sequence comes from Aethalodelphis obliquidens, assembly GCF_003676395.1. Classification (NCBI taxonomy): domain Eukaryota; kingdom Metazoa; phylum Chordata; class Mammalia; order Artiodactyla; family Delphinidae; genus Aethalodelphis; species Aethalodelphis obliquidens. The sequence continues at coordinate 7,087,139 of NW_020837956.1, forward strand.
TGACTCTCTGCAGTCACTGTTAACACCTGGGCCTTCCTCATTGCCCAGCTGCCCCTCTGAAGGGACCTTACCAGCTCAAGGTTCTGGGCAGCTGCACAGAGTTGGGGGCTGACAGGAAGGGGCCCTAGGCCTCCCTCTGCCCTGCTACCCAGTAGTTCCCTTCTCTTGCCAAGAGTGACCCATCAGGTGTAAGCGCTCCAGCCATCTTGGTTTCACCTTTCCCTCCTTCCGCCAAACGGTTAAAACACTTCATTCTACAAACACACCACAGACAAAGCCAATCTTGCAACTGCTCTGACCTGAAGCCTGCCGCAAGGCAGAAGAATGGCGAGAATGCATGGGGATGCTTTTACTGTGGTGCTTTTGAAGAAAAGGCCCAGGGCTTGGCTGTAGCATCAGGTAACGGAGGCAGATGTGGATTTTTAAAGACCTAAGACGGCAATGCTGTGTCACCCGCTCTCTTTCTCCTAGTAACAGTGGGATCATAACTGCAGCTCAGGGAAGGTGCCTCACGGTTTTCTACTCTGTCAGGCACTTTCAGCTGCTGTCCTAAATTGCTACTCTATTAAGAATTTCCAGATTATTGGTGGTTGCTTCCTTTTTCTGAAGAAAAATTCAAACATTGTTTTTCCACTTTCATCCTTTGCATTCAGGTCAAAGCCTCTGGCTTCTCTCTTTGTTAGAATGAAATATCCCAACCTGGCTGAATTCAGGATGGAAATGTTTGTGGATCTTTTGGCCAAGTGCCAGTAAGAGGGGCATAGGGGCTGGAGAATCTCTGAAAACCCAGAGGAGCTGGGTTCCCACTACCTGCAGGCGTGCTCCTGTGTGCATTTGTCCAGACTGCAAATTTTCCTTCCTGGCCTTAGTTTCTGCTCTCTGGATTCACATTATGTTCCTGTCCCTCAGGCCCGGCCCAGCCCTTTGCATGAAGCCTTCCACAAGCCCCGCCAGGCCACAGTGACCTGTCCCTGCCTACACAGCAGTCAGCTGGGTACAGCCTGATCCAGGATTCCGCTACATGCTCTTATTGCTTAGCTGTGAGCCTGCTTTCCTTAAGAAGATGGAAAGCTTGATGAAGGCAAAGACTATGTTTTCTCAGCAGCGGGCTGAGTAGAAAGTATAGGTGAATGAAATGTAATTGTACCAATTGAAAGATGGCTTAGTCAAGGCCTTTCCTGAGGATGCCAAGCTATTATAAATAACAAGATGGAAAACTTAACCTTAGCAGGGTTCTTCTCAGGGGGAGTGTGAGGGCAAGTTGCACACACTTTGATCTGTCTCATGGAAAGAAGGAAAGTGTGGCTGGAAGAGACACTCGGAGGCATTCAGCAGATAGTTGCTACACTTCTTTTCTAAGGAGTTTGCAAGTGTGAACCAGAGTCCAACTGGTTGGAAAGACAGTAGGGAGGCTGGGTTACATTTCCCCCGTCACCAGGGAAAGCTGGTATGGCCTCTAAATACCTGTGCCCAAATGTGTTTGAAGGGCCCCATCCTATGAGCCTGCCCTGGCACTCACAGCTCTCCATCTGGTCTGGTAGCCGTAACACAAACATAGTATACTCTTAATCCATCCTTTAAAAATAAATGAATGCACAAAACGAATTGAAATGAACTAATTGAGCCTTTCCTCCCCGGAGGAAAATGATTATTCATGTTGAACTCTCTCTTGGTTGAAAGGGAAGGGCTTCCCTGGTGGCGCAGTGGTTGAGAGTCCGCCTGCCGATGTAGGGGACGTGGGTTTGTGCCCCGGTCCGGGTGGATCCCACATGCCGCGGAGCGGCTGGGCCCGTGAGCCGTGGCCACTGAGCCTGTGCGTCCAGAGCCTGTGCTCCGCAACGGGAGAGGCTAAAAAAAAAGGAATAGAGAAACTATTTCTGGCATTTGTGTTCTCTATCCTTGATAGTCTCAGTGTGGTCCATGGACAGCATCAGTATCAATACTTGGAAGCTTGTTCGAAATGCAGAATCTCGGGCCCCACCCCAGACCTACTAGATTTGAGTCTGAACTTTAAAGAGATTTATATGTGACGCTCTATAGAACACAGAGAAAATAATCTAATGGTCTAAGTCTGGAGTTTGGAACTACAAATAAATCCCTAATGTGAATAATGGCATCTCCAGACCATCTGTCAAGCAATATCTTTATTGAAATCTACCATGTGCCTAGTCCTGAGTTAGGCACTGCAGGAAAGAAAGAGGCAGCGGCAGGTCCAGTGAGTGAGGGCCCACAATGGGATTTCAGCCCCGAACCCTACCCACCCCTCCCTGTACAAGCCCTGACTGAGGGGCGGAATTCTCTGCAGCACAGCCTCTGGGGTGACACCAGTCACATGGATGGCCCTTGTTTTAAGCAATAACAAGTCAGTAAGATTGAGCTACCAAATCTTCAGGGAGGACAGCCCAGTTCTAACCTCCGTCATAACATTTTTCTTTTGCGATGAAGCATTGCCAGGTTTGCTGAAAGCTCATTCAGTGTTGTTAAAGCTCAAGCACTCAGGCCTCCCCAGTTTCAGGGTGGGGATTGGGGATGGAGTCCTGGCCTATTAGCCCAGAAGCACAGCTGAGCTGTTGAAGTCTATGCTCCGTGCATTGTATCTTGTGAATGGAGTTGTTTCTGAGCACAAAAATGTGGTTTCTGGAGTCAGACTGCCCTGAGTTCATTTCTAGGCTCTGCCATTTGCTAGCCTTGGGACCTGGTGCAAGCCTCAATTTTCCAACTATTAATAAAATAATACTTTATTTCCTGCTTAATTTGGATAAAATCAAATTTCTCTTTTTATGAATTTTTTTTTCTTTTTTTTTTTTTTTGCGGTACGCGGGCTTCTCACTGTTGTGGCCTCTCCCGTTGCGGAGCACAGGCTCCGGACGCGCAGGCTCAGCGGCCATGGCTCACAGGCCCAGCCGCTCCGCGGCATGTGGGATCTTCCCGGGCCGGGGCACGAACCCGTGTCCCCTGCATCGGCAGGCAGACTCTCAACCACTGCGCCACCAGGGAAGCCCTTATGATTTTTTTTGATGTATCTAAGAAATCTTTGCCAAGGTCATAAAATTTTTTTCCTTCTAGACGTTATATAATCTAAGGTTTTATATTTAGATCTATGATCCATTTTTAGTTTTGAATACGCTACAAGGTGTGGAGGGTACAGAGAGGTTCTTTCTTTTCTTTTTCTTTCTGTTCTTACCTTTTTTTTTTCTTTTTGACCTATAGACGTGTAATCGTTCCAGTACCATTTATCAAAAAGACCATCCTTTATCCTTTGAATTGCATTTCCACTTTTGTGAAAAATCACTGACAATATATCTGTGGGTCTGTTTTTGAACTCTCTATTCTGTTCGATTGATCTCCATGTCTGTCCTTTGGCCAATACCACTGTTTTGATTTCAGTAGCTTTATGACAAGCCTTGAAACCAGGTAGTAGAGGACTACAGACTTTGTTCTTCTTTATAAAAAATACCTTGGCAATCCTAGTTGGGTTCTAGTTCCACATAAATTTTATAATTGACTTGTTAATTGCTACAAAAAAGGTTGCTGGAATTTTGCATTGGATCTATAGATAAATTTGGAAAGAATTAACATCTTTACAACAAGGAATGGATTCTTCTAATTCGTGAACGTAGTATATTTCTCCATATATTTATGTTTTAATTTCTCTCAGAAATATTCTGCAGTTTTCAGTGTATAGGTCTCGCATATCTTTTGTTAAATTTATTTCTAAGTATATTTGTCACTCTTATAAATTAACTTTTTTCAATTTCATTTGCTAATTGTTTGCTGTTAGTATATAAAAACAAAATTAATTTGTATATTAACTTTATAACATGCAACCTTGTTAAATCCATTCATAGTTTTAATAATAGTTTTGTAGATTCTTTAGAATTTTCTACCTAAGAAATCATGCCATCTGCAAATAGTTTGTTTTTCTTCCTTTTTGATGTTTAAACCATTTATTTCTTTTTATTGCCTTGTTGCAATGGCTGGCACCACCAGTATGATGTTGAACAGAAGTTATGAAAGTAGACATCCTTGCCTGTTCTCAGACTTACTGGGAAAGTGTTCAATATTTCATCTTTATACCCTTGATCATACTGAAAAAGTTCCTCTCTATTTAGATTGCTGAGAGTTTTTATCATAAATACATGCTACATTTTTTCAACTGCTTTCTGTGCATCTATCAAAGTGGTCATATTATTTTTCTCCTCTAACCTGTTAATATGGTGAATTATATTGATTAATTTTTGAATATTAAATCAACTTTGCCTTCCTGGGATGAACCCTAGTTGGTCATGACATATTATTCTTTTTTAGATATTGTTGGGTTTAATCTGCTAATATTTTGTTAAGAATTTTTACATTTATGTTCATAAGGGATATTAACCTCTTTTATATATGCATTTGACAGGTTTTAGTATTAAAGTTTTGATGGCCTCATAAAACAAGTTGAGAATTGTACCCCATCCTCCTCTATTTTCTGAAAGAGTTTGTGTAAGTTTGAGCTTTTTTCTTCTTTGAATGTTTGGTAGAATTTACCAGTGAAATCACCTGTGCCTAGAATTCAGCTTTTCTGTTTCATCTGTGTAAATGTTAGGGATTTAGAGTTTTAAAGAATTTTTTTATTTCCTCTATTTTGTAGAAATCATTGATATAATTTCTTTAAAACATTCTTTAAACATTCCTTTAAAACATTCTCATATTCTCTTTTTATTATTTTAATGTCTGTAAGATCTGTTGTGATAATCCCTTTTCATTTCTGATATTGATAATTTGTGCTCTCTTTCTCAGGCAGTCTAATAAAACTTATCAAATTTTTTTGTTCTTTACAAAGAGACAACTTTGGGGTTTGCTGATTAGTTTTATTGCTTGTCTGCTTCTTATTACATTCATTTCCACTCTCATATTTATTGTTTCTTCTACAGTCATCCCTCAGTATATCTGCAGGGGATTGGTTGCAGGACCCCCACATATACCAAAATTCACGGATGCTCAAGTCCCTTATATGAAATGGTCTAGTACAGTTGGCCCACCATCTCCTTGGGTTCCACATCCATGGACTTGGACGGTAGGCTATACTTTGGTTTACTTTAGGTTCAAGTGGAATCTTCAGTCGCTGATTTTAGACCTTTGTTCTTTTTGAATATAAGCATTTAAATCCATAAAATTCCCTCTAAGCACTCCTTTACCTACATCTCACAAGTTTTGTTGTATTTTTACCGTCATTACATTTTAGATATTTTCTTATATCTCTCTGATTTCTTCTTTCACCCATGGGTTGTTTAGAAGTGTGTGTTTAATTTCCTAATATTTGGGTTTTTCCAATGTATCTTATTTTTATTGATTCCTAATTTAATTACATTGTGATTAGAGGATACACACTACTATTATTGCAATCTTTTTATTTTATTAGGACTTTGTTTTTAGCCTGGATGTGGTCTCTCTTGGTGAACTTGTACAGCTGAAAATAATGTCCTTCATTTGTTGGGTGTAGTGTTACATAAATATCAGTAAGTTGTTCTGAAGCTCTAGGTCTTTACTGAATTTTTTGTCTGGTGGGTCTATCAGTTGCAGAAAGAAGTGTTAAAATATCCTGTTATAATTGTAAATTTTTCTATTTCTTTTATTCTGTCATTTTTTGCTTCATGTATCTTGAGCTTCTATTCTTACACACGTGCACATTTATGATTATTATTGACCATTATACTTTAAGTTTATCCCTTTTTAAAATTTATTTTTAAACTAGTTTGAAGAAAAATTGACAATTTTAATTGTATATATTTAAAGTATACAATGATGATTTGATATACATATACATTATAGAATGATTATCAAGATCAAGACAATTAACATACCTATCATCTCACATAGTTAACACAGTGAACTCTTTCTTTGTGGTGAGAATGCTTAAGACCTACTCTCAGCAACTTTCAAGTATTTAATATCATTATTAACTATAGTCACCATGCTGTACATTAGCTCCTGAGAACTTATAACTGAAGATGTGTACCCTTTGACCTATATTATCGCATTTCTCCCTCCTCCCCCAGCTCCTGGAAATCACAATTCTATTCTCTGTTTCTGTGAAATCAGTTTTTTTTTTTGTTTGTTTTTGTTTTTGTTTTTGTTTTTGTTTTTTACATTCCACATATAAGTGATACCATACAGTATTTGTCTTTCTCCGTCTGGCTTATTTCACTTAGCATAAAACCCTCCAGATTCATCCATGTGTAGCAAATGGCAGAACTTCCTTCCTTTTCATGGCTGAATAATATTCCATTGTGTATATATACACCATATTTTCTTTATCCATCCACACTGCCCAGAAGGCTGCTGTGGATGGAAGCTCATTTCACTTTCCCCAGTTCTTCTAAGCCACAGGATGGTTTTGAAGACCTTGCTTGCTCCATCTGCTTTGTCAGCTCAACTCCTAGGAGAGGAAACCTCTTCTGTTTCCTAGGAGTTTACTTCTTATTCCCAAAGACAGCAGGAATAAGAGAAAAGAAATCATTCTTGAAGAATCCATTGAGTTGCTTCATTTTAAAAACCATTGCTGTTTTTAAAACTAGGATACATTTTTGGAACTCTCCTGCCTACAACCCAGGCCAGGAAACATCACTTAATTAGAAATTGCACACTTAACAAGAGTTGGGAGCCAACGGAAGCAACTTCATCCATCCCAAGCACTGGACAGGGAGAGACATAAGCAGGAGCACGTGGTGTTGGCATGTGCTTTTATTGAGTGTGATGTGATGTTCAGAAAGTCTGCAGCACGTATTCCCAGTGGAAATTCTTTCAGTAACAGTGCATTAGCCAGTCAGCCCTCTCTCCCCATCGTCTCCCTTTTCCTCCTTGTTCTTTCTCTCACACAGTCATGGAATACGAGCGTCTCTCCTTGGCTGGGTCAGGATGGGGCATCACCTTCTTGACCCCATCAGTGAATGTTTGTCGTGTTTTGCTATTTTCTCTGCTGGGTGCACATGTGATAACAGGATGGAGGGCCACTCTACTCTGGGGCTTCCTTCATTTACAGCCCTCAGATTAGATTCCAGTTCTCTCAGAATATTAAAGTAGGACGCAAACACCTGCCCCCGCCCACCTCCAACTTCCTCATCCTGTTTTCTTCTGCCCCATTTCCTCCTTCCCAAACAAGTGATTATCTAAATCTACTGCTAAAAGGTTTGCTACCTGGAGTGGTGAGTTTCTCTATTTCTGAATGTTTTTCTTGCCTGAGGCTCCCTGGGTATTTGGCATGGAGAGCACGTGTTAAGCACAGAGCAGAGCATTTGGGTCTGAGGAGAGGTGCCCATCCAGGCGAGGGAGCGGGTATAATTTCCAAGACGCCAGGACAGCATGGCTGCTCAGGCTCTGCTCCTGGCAGGTTTCAGCGCAGTTTGGACAGATGCTCATCCCCACCGCCCCCCTCAGAGAGCATCAACAGTGGTCCTGCAAGAGGCAAGGGAGGTCTGGAGGCCCTTCTAAAACAGGCCAGGACGTCCTCCTTAGGTCTCACCCTAGGAAACAATGACACATGTAAACCCACCGCTGTCTCAGTGTCACTGGTCCGCTACTGTGCAAAAGTTTAGTTCCAAGAGCTAAAATTGAACTTCCAGTCCCAGAGCCCCCTCTGTGGGATCTACATCCTGCTCCCCACTTCCTGCCAGACAAATGATGCCTCCTTGAAATTTTAGAGATTCGTATTCTCACTAGGGAAAGAAAAAAAAAATCTTCGCTTTCCAGATTCCTCCTCTGAGTGGACTGCGGGAGATGTCTGTAAGAAATTGAGGGTAGATATCTCAGACAGGAAAGAAAAAAAAAAAAAAAGCACTTTAAATTGACAAATCAGTCCAAACCGCTAAGGTTATAACTCTTTTTTCCCCTTTCCAGCAGAATAGTAAAACAGACGCGTTATTGGCAGCCCATTAGTGCTAAGAGAGGCCGTCTCCAGCATGACATCAGCCCACGGCTTGACCCAAATCTATTATTTCACCAGAGAGCCATACGCTGCCGGCTTTCCAACAGTACAGAAGACACACATGGGGGAGAGGGGAAGAAGACATAAATAAGACACAGATTGGAGACTTTTTGATGTGTTTAGCACATTTTTGTGACTTCCTTTAATACCACAGACCTTGCGTTCTTCCACGATTAGGAGAACAAAAGACAAGCCTGAGCTGGAGGTGGGGAGGAGGGAGACCCATTCAATAAAAAGTTCCATTTGCCTAATTAACATTTTTAATTCAAACGCCCAAAAGGGGAGGCAGAAATGGGACGAGAAGAATGCATACCACAGCTGAGTAACTTCAGATATAAAAAGTCCCTTCATTATATCAGTTGTTTTTTAATTCATAATTGAACTTAAATAAAGAGCGACCTATAGGCAGCTGTTTCTAATATCGAGTCCCCACCGCACATGAAAGACGCATTTATTCCTGCAGCAGCCTCCCTACCCTTGGGTGTTATCAGCTGAACATGTTTTGAACCTACCTAATGCATTTGAGGTAGCTTGGGTTTATTTTTCTTTCAATAAAATAAATGGTTTTGTAATTAAATTTCTGCACTGCCTGTGCTTAATGGTTACATTGACAAGTGCTAATGTATGGCAAGAGAATGAGTTTGAAATGAAACATGCTGTTTTCAAATCTGCAAGCAATTTTGCAGTGGGGCAACCTAACCCCTCGTGCCAGCGAAACATTTTCATTAATCGGCTCCCGCGCCCCTGTCCTCTCGGCCGGCCGCAGGAGGACACTTTTTAGCTCCCTCTCTGCCCACCCCACCCCGCTCCCACCCTCGCCTTTTTCTCAAACACACGCGGACTCGCACACACACGCACACACACACACGCACACACACACACACACACACACACACACACACATAGCATGAAGCGAGCCGTTGTTTGAAACCATTTTGTGGTCTCTGGCAGGCGGGCCGGTGGAAATTCGCTGACTTTACACCGTGAAATGTTACAGCTGTCTCCTCCGAAGGGACTGGCTGCCTCAACGTTTCAATCCCTGGCAGCCGGTCAACAAGAAAATCTGTCCCTCTGTTTTCCTTTTTTTTTTTTTTTAAACTTTTTCCCCTTAGCTAAATTTATTTTTGAATAAATCTTCTCATAGAAAATAGAGAACGGTTATTACATCTCTGGACTCTGTCGGTGCAAACCATTTCAAGCCATGGCAAAGGAGGCGGCCTTCCAGCCTTGCGCCTGTAGGAGGGTTCGTGCGGGGAAACCTGGATGGCGGTGGTGGCCTTGGCTGGCTCCGTTTACACCCCACCTGGGGATGGGAGCCTTCAGCGCTCTCAGGCCCGTGCAGGTACAGGCGATGGACTCGTGACCCGAGGCCCTGTCCCTTCTCTGGAAGGTCGGTGTTTCATCCGACCACTAGAGGGACGGCTTCCCAGGGCGGCGGCTGCTCCTCTGGAGCCTCCTAGGCCCCCTCATCAAGTGCTGGGAAGGAGGTACCAGGCCCACTGCCCTGTGGGACATGCGCAGATGGAGAGCCACGGGGTCTTTGGCTCAGGGGCTGCCCACAAGGTGTGCTGCTGGCATCTTCCCTCCAGACGGGGCGGGGGAGAGGAGCCAGGGCCCACCTGTAGGAATGCTGACTCACCCTCGGGGCAGGCCAGAATTACAAGCTGTCCCACCCCAGCATGGCTTCCTCTTGCCGCGTGCTAGGACACTGTTGAGGGGAAGGGCTTCTGTGTGGTCCTGGCCTCCCTGAATTTACTGCAGTGGAAGATAGAGGAGATGGCTGCTTGCAGGTTTTGCGAGCATGAGGAAGGATCTCAACATCTCAGAGCTCCCCTGTCCCTTTCCAAAGGTGCAAATTGCCTTTAATAGGGGACAAAACTTGCACTTCATAAGAGGCTTCACTGCAGAAGTCTTTGGCAGGGAAACATAGGGACTCAGATCTTCACTACGATGTCAGTGATGGGCAAGGCAAAAAGCCCGTCATGAGAGGGTGATAGAAAAAGCATCCAAGTTGACCAGCATCTGAACAGCAGGAGGGGAACTCTTGGAAGAGTGAGGGCAAAGCAGTGGGGGGTGACTGGTGCCATAGCCAGCAGACACCTTCACAGTGGCCCTGTGAAGAAGTAGGAAGCCCCTTGATGAAAGGACTTCCAGCAGACTTATGGAAGAGGTAGAGACTTAATATAATCCAGGGTAAAGGTGCAGAGGAGAGGCCCATGCCCCAGAAGGAAGAATGGAAAGGTAGTGAGGAAGTGAAGCTGGAGGGCTGTTCACGTGGCCCGTGGCTGAGTCTGAGCTGGGATCCTGATGAAACTAAGGTATAGATACTGTGAGAGCACGTCCTCTACCACTCAAGTGATCATACTTTTCACCCCATACAACACTGGAACACTTTACTCATTCATTCACTCGTGCATTCAGCAGAGTAAATTCTCACTGTGTGCAAGCCATGTTGCTAGGTCTGTCAAGTGCTGTAATGGAGATACAAACAAAATGCTGCGTGACTTCAGGGGAGGAAGCAGTGAGCTGTGCCAGGAGGAAGAAGGAGGAGGAGATGAGACTGAAAAGATGGGGAGGATTTCAAAAAGAGAGAATGATGTTCCAGGGTAAGGAACCAGCATAAGCATGAAAGACACGGCATACCATGGAGGTATGAAAGTAAAAGTTGTATCTAGAGAATGATAAGTGGTCTCAAATGAAAGGAGAAAAAGACAAGTGTCTGTGGGCTGTGGAGGGGTGTCGGTGGGGGTGGAAAGGGTGGTGGGAAATGGAATTGAAGTTGATCTGCGGCCATATTGAGAACTGTGGTCAGCAGGCTACAGAAGCCATGCTTTATTTTGCAAACCACAGTCACCTCTTAAAGATGTTGGAGCCTTGAGAAGGGGGTGAGTGGGTGAGGGGGTGGTGATGTGACCCCATCTGTGTGTTCATTATAGACGCTGTGAGCCATAAAAAAGAGCAGGCTGAGGAGGGAAGACAGTGGAGGCAGGGGGACCAAAGGTTATCTCAGTAGCCCAGGTCAGAGAGGAAGACAAGACGCTGCAAGACATTGGCGGTGCTCCTGGAGAGGGGGAACGGGTGCTGGGGGCCCTGCAGAGGTCAACCACGAGATGTGGTGGGAGCAAGGGAAGCACCAGCAAGTCGTTTGCTATTTTCAGGGTGCCTGGGAGGATGCCCACAGCCATGACAGAGACAGAACTCTGAGAGAAGTGGTTTGCGGGGAGGGAGAGAAAAAGCCATCCGTTCCAGTTGGATACGCGGAGCTGGAATTCTTGGCAGTGACTCTCATGAGGCAATATCCAAGGGACAGCAGCGGGAGAAAGGGACCAAAATAGGACAGGAACATCCACATTGAGAGGTGCCAATGCAACGGACAAGAGGGAACAGCAGGGGGAGTAGGAGAAGAGCCAAGAGGGAAAGAGAGGAGAGTTTTGAGAAGAGCTGGAACACATTTCTGATGCTTCAAGGGGGCCCCAGCAGGGGAGATGCTGGGCTGTTTGGGTTCAATAAAGCAATAAAGAGGACAGTGGTTACCTCTGGGAGGACAGTCTAAGTAAAAAGGGGGTGGGAAGTAGAGGCAGCAAAAGTGAATGTAAAGAAATTTCACAGTGATAATGTGAAAGGAAAGATTTGCGGCGGGGGGTGGGGCGGAGGTGATGGGCCCTTGAACAATATTTAATGAGGAATTAGTAAGAAGGGAGAGATTGAAAAGATATCAGAGAGGGGTCTCTCTGATGGAGCACGATCGGGACAGGTGGGAGCAGAAAGGGGTGGAGGGATTGACCTTAAAAAGCAGCAAGAAGGAGGGGTGATGGGCCAGAGATAAAGGCAAGGGTGGGGGTGAGAGTACTGGCAGCCTCTTGAGGAAGGAACCGATGAGATCATGTGCTGAGAGTGGGGCCGGGGATGAAGGTGATGTAAGAGTGGGATGGCTTGGAAATTGGAGGCAGGCAGGAAATGGGGTAGAAAGTCAAACAGTAATGAATAATAGGGCATGGGCAGCATTGAGAAGCAAACTGTAGATGGAAACCTGGCTCCGTCCAACATGCGTGGCCGTAATAACCTGTGCTCCAGCCATCCTGGCCACCTGGGAACAGGAGCAGAAGCAGAGAACATGTGGCTGGGGACACTCCGGCTGGTGACGGCACCACAGCTGCAGTGGGAAGCCAGAAGCAAGGGCCTTAGGGGCCAGCCAGGGAGAATCTGACAGCAGGAAGCCTTTCAGTTGACATGGCTGGGCTTCACCTCCAAGACCAGTACAGCCTTGTCTTGGGCCGAAGTTTGGAGAGCAAATTTGGAAAAGTTTTAAACAAAAAATACAGACCACTGCCAGAGAGAATTGTAAACTAGAGGTTTAGAAAACTAAGTCCCAGAGCAGCCTCTCCTTCCCCTTGGTGTGCCCGTGCCGTGTGATCGGGCAGATCACTTTGACTTTTTCTTTTTTTTTTTTTTCGGTACGCGGGCCTCTCACTGCTGTGGCCTCTCCCATTGAGGAGCACAGGCTCTGGACGCGCAGGCTCAGCGGCCATGGCTCACGGGCCCAGCCGCTCCGCGGCATGTGGGATCTTCCCGGACCGGGGCACGAACCCGTGTCCCCTGCATAGGCAGGCGGACTCTCAACCACTGCACCACCAGGGAAGCCCCACTTTACTTTTTACATCATTACTCCTCCACGCCTACCTCTGGGACACATTCTGTTTATTTACTAGCTTCCTGGAAAATAGGTGTAATTTAAATAAAGGTAACCTCGCAAAGAAAGAGGTTTGAAAGAGGTTTGAGGTTTAGTTCTTGCCCTCTCATTGCAGCAGTAAAAGAAAACAAAAACAAACAAGCAAAACCTGTTTTGCAAAAACTTCATTGGTCTTTTGACTTGTTCTTGAAGTTCAGTGGGGTTGCCTAAGCTAAACAGATACTGAACAAATGCTATCCAGTTTAGCCTGGGAAGGTAAACCCTGTCGGAGCTGTGGTCAGGTCATCACACCCATGTGGCTGGAGGCTCCTAACTCTGTCAGGGCAGCATCTAGCCTTGACCAGAGTGGAGAAAGGATCGGAAGAGCTGAGACTCACTGTCCAGGGCCTCAAGCAGGGGACAAGCCCAGAGGAGGGGACACAAGGCACCTTGTTGCCATCCACCATGACTCACCTAACTGACAGAAGACAGTGATTCCATGGGGTCTGCTCTGCTGTACCTCTTCCAAGCATCTCCAGGTCCCTTCCCAAAGCCCTAAGGAGACTTTGGAAGCCACTCTTGGCCACCTGTTGACTTTAAGCTCAGGCACTGTGCCATTGGCAGGCCAGAGTGAGACAAAGAAAGTCAGAGCCCAAGAAAGGCCTCCATGGTATCGGCACTCAGGTTCTGTCCAGCCTGGAATCTCGTGATGCTGAGACACCTGGGCGTGGTCTGGTGCGGGGACCACGAGGAACCTCCTCCACAGCCTCTAAAGGCGGCGCATCCGGCGTTCATGATGCGTCCCAGTTCTCCAGTGAACTCTTTGTATTTGCCATCAGAGCCGCATCTAGAAAGAATGAATTGCAGAAGTTGACTTCCACTGTCTAAAAGGTACACGTCTTTCTCTTCCAAAGGATCCACCGTACAAGCTTGAATTTGATGACCAAAGAGAGGAAGAAGTAAATGATCATGGTTGGGATTTACGATGTATTAAACCCTTTGCCAAGTGTCCGTTCTGGCTGAATTGTTTCACAGTGTACCAGTTATTTAGGCAACATCGTCCCCTTTTTACAACTGAGGAGCTGGGTTCAAATTTGGATTAAAAAGCCTAAGCTTGTTTTCGAGATTTCCTCCTCCTGCCAAGGCCATCATGCCATTGCGTGCTGCCCTATAACAACTTCTGTCTCTCCAAATTAAAGAGTCCTCCTATGCTAATGTTCCCCATGTTGGTTTCTGTGTGGAAAAGGACTAAACATCTAAAAACATGTTGGCTGGAAACCAATAAATCTTTCATCCAAGTAGTCACTGATACCTATGATATGCTCAACAAGTGAAGAGACAGAACCCATCTGCAGGGACACAGCTGCCTGCTTTGGATACAGAAAAAGAAGTCCACTTGCCTCATCTTCCTTGCAGCCAGGCTCCAGAGGCACGGATTGTCATTTCAAGATGCTGAATAAACCTCATGAAATAACTCTTAGGACCCGGTGAGCGCCAAGGGGCACCATCCTGTACCAGGGAATCCCAAGGCAGCTTTCTTTGGACCTTCTTCCTTGGAGGTGAATGTGCCAGTGGGAGGGAGCCACTGTTCGATCCCCCAATTGAATGTACCTTGCTCTGCTTCTGTGATGTCTCCCCTTGAAGCCAGAGGAAGCTGACTAACATTGGAGAGATAAATGGGAGTGTTCTGGTGATAAAAAGCAAGTTAGCTCCGCGTGCTGAGGCAGCTCACGCTTTGTGTAGCAGAACTGATTGAGCGCCATGATTCACGCCCCCCTGGCCTTCAGCCCTTGTTAACACTTCCAGGAAGGAGGCTGCACAGAGAAAGAAGGGGAGAGGGAGGGAATCCAGGACCGTTCCCACCATGAGAAGGTGCCAGGCCTGGGACAGGGGAGGGCGGACCCTGAAGGCTTGGCTGTGAGAGGGGCAGGGAAGGCTGGGTGCTTTGAGGCCAAAGTGCTCATTATGAGAACTTTCTTAATGACTGCAAGTCCTGAGGGAGGCGTGTGAGCAAGGCCTGGCACCAGCCACGCTTGCATGGGGCCTCCTGTCCACATGGCAAATGTGTAGGGAGTGAGGGAGGAGAGTGAGAAGAGACCTCGTGGCTGCTGAAGGTGACTGATGGCCTTGGGACAGCAGATCTGGCTCCTGTGCGGTCAGGTTTTACTGGAACGAGACACAAAGATTATGACTTTCATTTAAGAAAGAACCCTGGTTCCTGGTTTCTGGAACAAAATTTCTTTGTGGTTCTTTGAGAGTTTCATTTGTATTCTCTACCTCCAGACCTTTGCTCGTTACCTTCTTCCCTCTTTCCTCACGTCCAAGCCCTGTTCGGCCAGCTCAGGCCTCTGTGAAGGCCTCTTCGTGAAGTCATCCGTGATGGTCTAACCTGGGCCTTCCCCCCGCCCCCGATCTGCTGATGTGTCCAAAGGCAGAAATCATGTTGGTTTGAGAGGCTTCGTGTGTTCAGGGTGAACTCTTGTCTTCTCGAAGCCTCAGTGTTACTCATAGATGATGGGGGAACAAATGTATAAGACAATCTATTAACACACTTCATGGAGTAAAATACAGAGTTGGCCAAAATGTTTAAATTAAAGCTGAGATATGAAAGAAATTTCACAAAGGCGAAGGGCCACTTGGAGCC
Organism: Aethalodelphis obliquidens; assembly: GCF_003676395.1. Lineage (NCBI taxonomy): Eukaryota > Metazoa > Chordata > Mammalia > Artiodactyla > Delphinidae > Aethalodelphis > Aethalodelphis obliquidens. The sequence continues at coordinate 7,102,418 of NW_020837956.1, forward strand.
ACACCCAACTGGACACCTGCCTGCCCTCCTTTCCACTGGGGGACTTGGGCAGGCAAGTTGGAGAAGTGGGTGGTGTGATGTCAGGAGACATGGAGGGGGTTTCCCTTCTCTTCGGAGAAGCTGGACAAGGGGGAGGGGAAGCCTTGCTGATTAACAGCAAGTGGAAATGGTCTCATCAAATGGCAATTCAAAAATAACAACAGCAAATACTGTTTATCACACGCTGCCTACGTGTCAGGCGCTGTACTAGTTGCATTACACATATCATTTCACGCAAGCGTCACACCAGCCAATGAGGTAAAGATCACTCACTTTACAGCTGATAAAACCAAGCCACCATGAGGTAGAATAACTTAGGCCAAGTCAGAAACCTAGTGAGATCAAGGTTGAGGATACAATCCAGGTCTACGGAACTCTTACTTCCTACGCCATGCCGCCCTGGGTGCATTAAGGAGGAGACTGCAGCCTATGTCTCCACACTTCATCATGGGCCTTCCCTAACGTTTCGTGATTCTTGCATTGGCCCCAAATATTGACCTTCCCTGTTGCGGGTACAGACTCCAGCTCCAGTGGGGATCTGAGATTATCCTACTGGTGCCTCCCCATCCTAGGGCTCCTGGGCCAGGTGTGTGGGAACCTCAGCCCCTGTACCAATATCTGGAAGGTCTCACAGGGCCCCAGCTTGACTTACCTAACCAGAGATGAAGTGGATGATTTGGTCCATCCCTTACCAAGTTTGGAAATCACCAAGTCAGATCTAAGAGCCCGTAAGCAAGAGATAAGGATCCGTTCAGAGGGCAGCCAGGGGATGGCTGGTTGTTGATCTCTACACATGGAGAGATTTTTCAGGGTGAGAAATCAAGCCCCTTTGCTGGGACAGCTCATCTCCAAGAATTTTTCCATCCAGTTACATGTCCAGCTTGATACTTTTCATTGTGGTCACAGTGAGGAACCCTCACCATGGGCATCGCATTCATTTATCCCTACAGCATTTCATGATATGTCTGACCCAGGAAGATGTGGCTGCTGAGGAAGGTCTTCATCGTCTCCCCTCTTTCAGCCTTCCCTTTCCTCGGCTCTTCCCTGCAGCGGGAGTAGGTTTTGACATCCCGTCTGTTCAGATGTGCCCCATCTCCCAAAGACCCTTCTAACTTTGATGCTACGGGGAGTTTCCAAGTCTGCCGAGTCCTAACGTTGTCCTTGGCAGGGACCATACCACTCCACTGAAGTGGCTTGGGTGAGCCGTCGGGCCTTGGTGCCGCTTCTCCGGGCGGTGCCGAGAGCAGCCACTGCAGCTTTCCTGACGCCCTTCCCAGGCTCCGTGGGCTCTGGCGGGCCCTGCGTCCCACCTCTTCCAAGCCCACTGGCTTCCTGGAGCATCAGCAGACTTGAGCGTCTCTCAGGCCCAGTGCCCACAGGGACACCATTAACTTTTTTTTTTATTGCGGTACGCGGGCCTCTCACTGCTGTGGCCTCTCCCGTTGCGGAGCACAGGCTCCGGACGCGCAGGCTCAGTGGCCATGGCTCACGGGCCCAGCCGCTCCGCGGCATGTGGGATCTTCCCGGACCGGGGCACGAACCCATGTTCCCTCATCGGCAGGCAGACTCTCAACCACTGCGCCACCAGGGAAGCCCGACACCGTTAACTTTTAAGCTTTATCTTCATCCCCTCTGCCCAGCTCACCTGGTATCTCTTGCCCTCACTGTTCTCTCTCAGCTGCCCCTTCTAGTGGCTTCGGTCTTTCAGATCAGAGGGGAAAGTTCATTCATCCACTCAGCCAGAATTTGTTCAGAGTATCTGTGCAGCTCTGTTCATTGTCCTATAGGAACATGATGAACAGAGCAGTGACCGAAACATGAAAAATCCTGCCCTCATGGCACTTACATCCTCACTCATCTAATTAACTTTTTAAATGAAGTTGTTAGGAATCTAATATGCTCCTCCTCTCAGGATGCCTACTTCTTAAAAGAAGAATCTGGAGAAGTATAGTTTAACCCCAAGAGAAACAAAGTACCAATGGTGGAATTCCCAGTTCATGTAGGGGCGATATTTAGGACTGAGAGTTCTCTTTGGTCCTCTGGAACAGGGCTTGGCAAGGTACAGCCCGTGGGCGGCCCATCACCTGTTTTATATGGTTCACGAGCTAAGAATGGTGTTTACATTTTTAAATGGTTAAAAAAAATCAATAGAAGAGTCATATTTTGTGACATGGGAACATTATGTGACGTTCTCATTTCAGAGTCCAAAAGTTCTCCTGAAGCACAGCCACGCCCCATCATTTACACATTGTTCACAGCTGCTTTTGTGCTGCAAAGGCAGTCACATGTTTTGCAAGTGGTCCCTAAAGCCTAAAACACATACTACCTGGCCCTTTACAGGAAGTGTGCTGAGCGCTGCTCTAGAACGGCCATTTCTTTCCCATGTGCATAGAGCTGGCCCAGTCAGGCAACCAAGAATCTCTTTCTCAATCTGCCTGGGGAAGAGAATCATAAAGTGGGACTTAATGTTGGAGGTTGAGAACCTGTTGCTGACATCTGTTTTCCCTTCAGCACACAGGGAGACAAGCCCTCCTGGGAAGTGTCCAACAAATGCAAGATTCCTTCCCGGCAGAATCATCAATGCTGTTTGCCAAGTTCAGGAGTAAACCTCCACCTTGGGAGGTTCTGGGCTTCTCGGTTGTGTGGGGAGGGAGGGAGAAAGGGGGGTTTATCCATGTTCTCAGCTCTGCAAGGTCAAATAATAATATTTATGCCTGTGGAAAGAATACGGGACTAACAGAGGGAATGGGTTCAAATCCCCACTCTGCCACTAATTGGTCGTGTGGTATGCAGCAAAGTATTTAACCTGTAGAAAGCAACCTCCCTTCTCTCATCTGTGACAGGGCCCGCCTTGCCTACCTCAAAAGGCTGTTAACCAATGCAACCATACATGTGAAGGAGCCTGATAAACCAGACAGCAGCATGCAAATCTATCATCTTTCCTCCTTCCTGAGTGCACAGCAGTATTAGCTGAACCCTCATCATTCTTGTTTGTCGGTGGAGACCCAGAGTCAAGGTGAGATAGACCTAGAACGGTGTTCCCTTTGACCTCAGTCAAGGTCTGCCTGTCCTGAGGCCTCACCTCCCACCCCTCCCCCCAGACTCCACCTACTCTCTTGTGGTCAGTTTTGGGGATTCTTAACCATGTGGGGAGTGTAGGCCTCACACAGCCAAATAAGAACAACAACATACGTGTGGTTCTTCCTGCAGGACTGTGTCTCTGAGTTTGGAGGATGCCACAGCTGCCCTCCACCCAGCCCAACCCCCTGCATCATATGATGACCAGTCCCCTGGGCTGATTTGCTTATTTCTCCCCTAGTCTGTAGCCCTCTCAAGTGCAGTGAATTTATTTCCCACTATGTACTCCTGATTATCCTAAGATGGACAACTATCTATTTCAGGTAGTTTAGGGTTGGGGAAAGGGTGAAATGTGCAGAGAGGCATGAATTTTTAAAATTAAAATCCCCCTCCTTCACTGGACTATAAGCATCTTAGGGGCAGAGACTACACGGTGCCTGGCGCATGGTAGGGGCTCAGTAAACCTTCTTTGAGTGAATGAATGAATGAATGAATTGTATCTTAGGATTTAAGAACAAGACCTCAGGCCATTCTATTGATAAATTTTGTGAAAAAAATTTATCCCTTCTATGAGAAATGCAGCATTCTACACACAGTAGGTGCCTAGTACATATCAGTAGGTGGTGACAACGACGAACATGAGGTTGAAAAGTCAGCCTCCCAAATCCCAAAGCCAAATGAACAGAACAAATGTGAATAAGGTTGAAGTTTAATGGTATCATTTAAAAAATCTTTCATCTGCAAGACAGCTAGATCTTCTACTTCATATTTTCTTCAAGGATTTAGCTGCACTAGGATAATGATAACTTGGAACTTGGACCTATGATCCGGGAAGTTTGGGGTGGCTGTTTTCATTGGTTGCATCTCCTGAGAAAATTCTCAAACTAGGAAAAAATACTCTGACAGTGACACACAAAGGCTGGTACTTATAACTACCATCCTCGGTGTCTAGAGGAAAGGAGTTTTACTGACGGGCCAAAGAACAGATGTCAAATCCCCAGCCATCCTTCTGCCCTTTGCTGTTTGTTATGAGTCACCCTGGAGCCTGTCCATCCTGGCACCAGTGTTCATGGGAAGCATCGATGTGTGACCAGGAGTGCATGCAGATAGATGGGCTCACGTGAGGATAGCCGGAAGCCTGGGCCTCGGACTTCCATTGGCTCTGGGCTTCCTGCTTCTTTGGTCACTTTGCTCCCCTTCCACCACACCCCTCCTCCATCCTTTGTCCTCCCCTCCCAGGCTGGATTTTCACAATGAACGTGGACTCTCACTTCAGTTCCTACAGCCCTGGCTCATCAAATACAGAAGTAAGGGCTGCAGAGACACCTTTGCTCAGGACATTTGTGTGATCCGTGCCACCCATGGGTAGCAGGAGTTCTAAGAAGGGAGGGGGCCATCTCCTGGACAGCAGCGGGAAGAGGTGAGTGGCTTTCCTGGTCTTTTCACTTGGTGCCCCAGGAGAGAACCCTGTAGCCATCCTGACTTTCCCACTCACTCCAGAGTTTTCTGGGGCTCCTGATCTGTCACCTCCCTTACTATTCTGAACTAAGCACGGACGATTCCTCTTCCCTTTTATTTAAACCAATACAGTGCTGGGATTTTGCATAAGGCGCTTGGCTATAAATCGAAGGAAAACCCAGACACTTGGAATATGGTTCTCTAAGCTTGGTGGACTTCGTTAGCCAAAATCCCTGGTCCTTCTCCTGTCCTTATTTAACTCGCTTCCTAGACCAGCCACAGGGAGCTCTAACCTGCTAAGCACATTACGCTTTAGTAGGTACAGCCAGTTTCCAAAGTGGCTATCCCATTTTGCACCCCCATCGGCAGTTTAGGAGAGTTCTGTTGCTCAAGATACCAGCCGTCTTTGTTGTTGCCAGTCTTTTTAATTTCAGTCATTTTGGTGGATGTGTATTAGTATCCAATTGTGGTTTTAATTTGCATTTCCCTGAAGAATAATAATGTTGAGCATTTTTCTTTATATTTCTTGGCCATTCAGTTATTCTCTTTTGTGAAAGGCACTTCAAGTCTTCCACACATTTTTAACAGGATACAAGCCCTTTGTCAGATATATCTACTGTGAAAATCTTCTGCCAGTCTGTCGCTCGCCTCTGCACTCTCTTCATGCTCATATGGCCCAGTGAAATCTTCTTGTAACATAAAACCACAGAGTCAGGAGGACTGAATCCACAGTATGGCCAGCTGCTTTTACTTGACTGCATTTCCAAATCACTTTTCAGAAAGTCAATAATATTTATAATTCAGCACCACAGAAGGTGCCCTTGTGCCCCTTCTCAATCAATACCCCCTACAAAAGTAAATTCTATCCTGACTTCTAGTGCTAGGGCTGTGTTTTGCCTGTCCTTCGTGTAAATGGAATCACACGATGTGTACTCTTTTGTGTCTGGCTTCCTTTGCTCTACGTTATATCCGTGAGATTCATCCACTTTGTGTATTGCAAGGGTTTGTTCTTTTTCATCGCTATATGATATTCCACTGTATAAACAGACTGCAATTTGGGTTGTTTCCATGTTGGTGCTATAATGAATGAAGTTGATATATATTTATATAACTTTATATAATATTTATATTTATAAACATGTAAAGTATATAAAACTATATTCTTGTACATCAATAGATGGGCAAATGCAATCTTGGGCCTCTACCTAGGAATGGAGTTGCTGGGCCTTAGGTCATGAACAGATGCTTTGTTTCAGTAGCTATTGCCAGTTTTCCAAAGTGGTTGTACCACTTTATACCAATTCCTACCCACAATGTAAGAATTTCAGTTGCTCCACATCCTCTCCAATGCTTAATATTGTCAATGTTTTGTTTTTATTTTTAGATTTTGGCCTGTCTGTTATGTGTGTATCTCAGGGAAGTTTTCATTTGCATTCTCCCGATGACTAATAACGTCGAGCACCTCATCATATGCTTGTTGGCCATTTGGATATCCTATTTTGCGAAGTAGCTGTTGAGTCTTTTGTTCATTCATAAACTTTGGTTTGTAGTCTTCTTATTGATTTGTAAGAATTCTTTACATATTCTCAGATATGAATCCTTTGTCACATAGACATGTTGTGAATATTTTTCTCACAGTCTGTGGTCTGCCTTTTCATTCTCTTAATGATGATGTCTTTTGATGAATGGAAGTTCTTAATTTGAATGAAGTTCATAATATCAGCCTGTTTCTTCACCTTCAGGAAGACCCTCTGCTTTGGGTTCTCTCTCTCTGCCCTCGGTTCCCAGGCTACAGGCTGTTCTGTCCTAACCTGCAGATCCCTTCTGCTCCACTGGCTTGCTAGAGATTCCCTGCGGGGAGGCTATAGCATTTCTGACTTGTGCCTGGACTTATTTCCTCTGTGGCCACAGGTTTTGGAGGCTGGAACTGTCATCCTCCTGGGAGACTCTCTGCCTGCCATCAGCAGTCAGGAATCCTTCCCTAGGTCCCTCTGCATTTCACATTCCAGTCTGAGCCCCACCCCAGGCTCATGCACCAAGCAGAGGTGACCCACTCACCTTATCAAGTCCTTCCTGGCTCTGGTTATGCCTCCCCCTCCCCACCCCACTTTGACAGGTGATCTTTGACACTCCCTTCAGTGTCCTCTTGGCAAGGGAACACTTCTCAAGATCTCCACTCTACTGGATTACAATATAAAGTTACTTTTCACCTCAGACCAAGTCTAATATCACAGGCTCAACGTTTAACTTCCAAATTTGGACTCAGTATAATCCAATCAAAATAGATTCAAACGGCTATGACCACTGCATATGTCTAAAGTACTACTAGAACCGCTCTTCCTCCTACGGGGTCCTTCCTTCACTTGGAAGTCAAGTGATTTGGAAATGTAATCAGATAAAAGCAGAAGTTCATAAACTTGGGTGTGAAAAAATTACATCTTCATTTCTACAAACCTCTACTTGAAAATTAGCATTCCTTTTCATTATGAACATAGCATTGGCTGTCCCTGTGACTTTGTCACCAACAGAAATCACAGATACCTTTGTATCACACTATAGTTGTTGACGATAGTTTGAATTATCACTCACACTTATCCCTATTTCAATATTACGTAAGTTATTAGACCCACCAGTAGATTTTACATTTAATGGGTTAATACGGAAGCAAATGTAATACTGTCTCACAAATTTGTTTCTTAATATTATTCTGATAACTTTAGTTCAATATCATTTGTGCATTTAAGAGCATTTTTCTGAGGAGTCTATAGGTTTTACAAAACTGCTCAAAAGGTCCCAGGCACAAAAAAGATTTAAATACGCCAGTTGATAAGAGACACTCTTAAATCCACAGCAACTTTGAAGTCATGCAGTGACCTACACGGATGAATCAGCAGCTGTGCTTCTGGGTCAGGTGGTGCTGAAAGTCTGCTCCTTCTTTGTTAACATGTTTCTTTGGCATGGGGGTAGGAATGGGAGGATCTCAAGGGGCCCAGGCATGTGGCTCCAGTTTTCTCTGGATTCTGGCATTCCAGGGATTCTTAGAGAACAGGGCATCTCTTCTGCAGGTCAGAGGAAATGGGTAGCTCTCCGGCTAAATAGATTTCATGCTTGACTTCAGGGGAATAGCCCAAATGATGATCTGTTTGGGAGAGTAAATTAGAGGTAAGCGGGCATGCTGCTTTTATTTGGTTTAACTTTGGCTGGTTTAGTTGCTCCCCTAAGCATTTCAAAAGAAGAATATAGGTTGTCAGACCTCTTTTCCCAGCATTGCTACCTCTCCCATCCCTCAATTCAAATTCTGGCCAGATCCTGCTTCTCAGGAGGCACTGACCTTGGATTAGCTTGAAGAGAAGGCCTTAACAGGATCTCTCCTCTCTCCAGGCCAATGGAAACATGACTGTCTCTTCCCTCACAACTCCGAATACTGAGTCTTGACTTCACTCACTCCTCCCACCCCCATTTCTCCTAATCGCTATCCTTACTTGCATTTCTTGGACCAAAACACTCATGATGAAGAGTTGTATTCCTTTCTTAGAAGCAATGCTTCTGTGTTCTCATTTGATGTTAAATAAAACATAAAAGGGAAGAGGTTTGGTAACATCACGTATGAGACCAACTCCTTCGCTCATGCCGTGAAGAACCAGTGAGGTCCTAGATCCTGAAAACTGGGGACGTATGTATGCTTCAAGTTGCTATCTAAATGTCCCTAAGCAGCGCATTCCTCTTTGATCCTCCGACCCCCATCCTTCACCCTCCACCTACCCAATGCATCCTAACCTTCCATTTCATCATACAGGCCACTGGAACAGGGAGTTAAGATGGTTGTGAGTCAGGTGGAACACTTTGTCTTCTGTAAAGAATCGTGTTGACATGGCTACAGCCACCTCCTCCTCCCCATTAAAGTCACTTACTTTGAATGTCTGAATGCATTATTTTCAAAGAAAAGATACTGTAGCAGTTTGTGTGCATGGCATTCCTCCAAGGTGCTGCAAGTTCTCTATAAAAAGCTAAGCTGTCGTTTGTTGTCATCAGGACCACTAGCCAAATTGTTGAAGTTGCTGGAGTTTTATTGGTTCTGTTCTGCAATAGTCCCTCTTACTATGGAGACAAATGGGGGAACTCTGCCTTCGTGCTGGCTTTGTATTATTGTTCTTAGATGTGTAACACAAATGAATGGTTCTGAGCTGTCTCCAGCCTGTAGTGACGGGTGTCAGTTTCTTGGACACTGCTCGGAAATCTGTGACTGAGCAGAGTGGTAACGATCCAAAGGCAAGCTGCCATAGTACGAGCTCTGGACTCTGTCACGACCGGAACTAAGCGGTTCTAGTTCTGACTTTTCCACTTTTTCAATATGTGACCTTGGGTAGGTCCTTTAATGTTTTTGGTGCCCAATGTACTCATCTATAAAAGGAGAGAGGAGGTCTGGGTAAGTCCCTTCCAGCCCCCTCATTTTATTATCCTAATAAATGCATCACCAAAAAGTCCCCAAAACATCCCCATTATAGCAATCAAGAAAAATAACTGTGATTCTGTTTTATATGGTGTTAAAGATTCCTTTTTGACTTTCAAGACTCTTGATGACTCAGTATGTGTACCCCTGAAACTCTACTAGATCCCTGTAAACTATTTTTAAAAATTGATTTGGGGCCAGTATTGAAATCCTGGGTCTTATTATCTGAGTCTCAGATACTGAGTTATAAGAAGGTCTATTCAAAATGGTATGTTTTTCTTGCAGCAATTGTTAACGTGGTCAAATTTTATGATGTTTTAACATTCACTGCCATCCATTGTCTAAACACTCTTCTATAACGCAGGGAGTGTGTGAGGTAATAAGTAGAATGGAATTCATTCTGGGTTTGATTTCATCTGCTGATTCTCGTGGAAGGCCTCTCTTGTATTTGTTCCTTCTTTCTCTGCATGGCTAAGGCAAAGTGACTTGGAAAAGCTCAGACTCTGCTCATGATCTTAATCTCTGTGATTCTGGGGAAGGAAGAAATGTTGCTCTCTCTTCATCCCCCAGTTTAACAACTGTAAAGTGTGGTGACATTTCACATGAAGAGAAACCTATTCACTGGCACTGTATTTTTTGACTGATTAAATATTCACCACGTTGTTTCCTTACTTTTCAAATATGGAATTTCCCCACCTGTGCAATCATGTTTTTATGTTACATTACATTTACTTGTTTTATTTTACAATGTTTCAAGAAGGAATAAAGGGGAAAGAGGGCCTCAGAGGACACAACCATATTTCACAGCCCAGTCGCATCTCAGGCAAAAGGCAGCCCTGTCCAAGCTGCTGCTGAATGCTACCTTTAGCCTATTTAAGACTATGGGATGCCACAAATGGATTCTTAGAAGGCTGTCCTTTTAGTCAAGTCATTCCCCCCATTGAACAAGGCTCTCTCTCTTACCTTCCCATTTCTGGCTCCTCCACCACCACTCCCTCCTAAGTACACACGAACACTTGTACTTGGACTACATTTTCCAAAACACATACTGAGAGTTTCACTTACGGATTGCTCTGCTACACTCCAAATGGCCCAGCATTTTTGTCGATGAAAGAGCGTAAATCATGCCTTACGTGGGATACAGTAGGATGTGATGTTTAGAGAAAGGAAAATATGCTTCCTTATAGAAGCACCAGGCACTAAACCATCTGGCTAGGAGAGAAAAATTTCAGTCACTCATCCTGATGTTTTGTCTACACAGCACCAAACATCTGGAACCTCGGTGACAGACTAAATTTTTCATTTTACATCCAGATGTTTTTGCATTATGCTGAAACAACCTAAAAAAGTCAGCTATATCTTTAAGAATTCAAAGAGTAAAAGCATAAAAGTTGTACTATTTAAGTTTTAAGATAGAAAAGATGAATGAAATAGAAGCAAACTTTTGGCTGGTTTTTTACGCAATATGCTAGTGTAAGAAAAAAGCCACACATTTTCCAACTAAGAGATTAAGAGAATTATGAAGAAGTATTCCCAGAAATACTCTCACTAAAAATGCAATGATCTGGGCTGTAGTTCCAAAGTTGAAATGCTCCAGTTCTGCAAATTGGGATAAGACTTGTACAGTTAAAAGATAAGAAATCATTCTCCAAAATAGTTGCTTAAGAAGTGAGTTGCCTTCCAAGTGGCTCTCTGTGAATACATTTATTCCATGCACATAAAGGGGAAGGCGGGACCGCCAATGGGTTATTAAGGTTCTAACAGGATTTGCAAGGAGACTCGTCGGACCTTTTAAAGATGCATTTTCGAGAAATGCTTTTAATGATTCAAAATGAAAAATCAGATTGCATGCACTGGAGCCACCGTGAACGTCTGTCACAGGAACACAAGCAGAAAGGAATGTTTAAACATTCTGCAGCACAACCGTTTGAAAAAAAAAAAATTGGGGGTTGTTTGGAGAATTGCATTTGTCTTGTCCTCTCTCGTATTAAATGGAGTTGGGTCTAATGCTTGTTAGAAGACATGTTCAGAACAGAATTCTTGTATTAGAAGATACAGAATTTAATATGACTCTCAACTGCCAACGGGCTTTGTGGGCATTTCTATGCCATGAAAATTCCAATATATTTTTCATTATCTCCGCAAGGCCTAGAGAGCGTGTGCATAACACACAGCTGTGTTACTGAACTGAACTGGCCTGGTGCGTGATTTTTGCTGACTCAGCACATGGTTTCTCTTTTCCAGATTACTAAAACAACTTTCCTCTGGGGTACAGGCTTCACAGACAGCAAAGGGGAATAGAAATACAGAGGGGCCTTATTTTCACCCTTAATTATACCAAGTCCAGAGGCAAATGCAAAATCAGACTGAGCTCTCCTAGGTTTATGGAATGAAAACTGCCTCTCTCCGGACCCTACGCTTGTGGGACTCGCCTTAGGGTGGAACACATCTTGTTTTTCACCAACGAACTTGCCCCACGCCTCTTCCCCTTAGGGTGTGGACTCTGAGGCAGGCATCCTGTGCCTTTTTAAAGCTTGTTTACAGTATTTTAAATGCAGCAGGTCAATCTCTTTTTGTGGACTTGCACCAGCAGATATTTCTTAAGAGTCGCGCGGCGCGTTGAGGAAGCTGCAAATCTCAGACGCTGCCTGCACACCTGTAGGGCCTGGAGTGGCGTGGGGCCGCAGCACTTGTCCACCCACTCTGCCTGATTCAGCGCTGGAGCCTTCAGATTTCGGGTTGTGCGTGCACACGGACCACAACATACACGCTAAAGTGCAATGGCCACTTCCTATACACATTGAACGATCTCGAAGTTCAGGCCTGTTTCCTGACACACTCAGCTATCTGGTGCGGTGGGAATCGCTGAGTTACAAGTTGGCTCTCGGAACGGGGTCAAGAAGAATACTGTGAACCTCGAGTCTCCCCAAAGCTCCCCCCCCCCCCCCCGCCCCGCCTTTGGCCTCCCCCATGACCGGCTCGCTAATCAGTGCAAATGTCGTAGGCAGCCAGGCCCACAATCGGCATTCCAGAGAGCGAGGACCACCAGCCGAGCTTTAAATAAGTGCAGATGTGACAGGCAGGAGACCCAAAGAGGGCCGCCTCTCCACCCCGCACAGGCCGGTGCACACCGCCGCGGGCTTTGGCTGTGAGCGCTGCGGGCAGTGTGTCGGGGAGGAATGGGGTGCGCCGCAAGTAACCGCAGAGGGAATGGAGCCCCCGAGTTTGAGGGCAGGGAGTGGTGGGTGCCCCGTCGTCCATAAATTCCTTGGCCTCGTCGCTTCTTCCCTAAAGTGGCTGGAGGATAACCCACCCTCGCGAAAGCCTCGGCCGCCAGGAGCCCAAATGCCCGGCCTTGCTCGGGAAACCCCGACCCTGGCTAGCCGGGTCTGCTGGGGAGGCCTCGCTCTTCCACGGCACGGTCGGAGCGAGCAGGATGCGCTCTGGGCCTGACCCGCTAGCGACACCGGAGAGCCGGGATCTTCTCCCCTGCTTACCCCCAAACCCCGCAGAATACACCGTCCTGTGGTCCCGACCCCAGCCTGGAAGCTCGGCGCCAGAGCCCGGAGCTGGGCGCCGAGACTAAGGAGCGATGTTGGCGACGTCCTCGCCGGCAGCCCGCAGTGTTAGATCCCGCGAGTGCGGGCGGAGCGGAGGGAGAGGTCAAGCCCGGGTCAAGTCCCCAAGCCGGGGTCAGGTTTGAGCGGCGCTTCCCTGGGGCGGGATGCGGCGTGGGAGCCCGAGGCGCGGGGCAGCCACGTTTCCGCAAATCGCCTGCTTCTAAAGGGCTTCGGGGAAAGCGGAGAGAGGAGAGAAAAAACCCGGAGCCTTGATCATTCCGTACTTATTCACAACCATCCCCCCAACTCCCCTATGTCGGGACGGCTCCACTAATGCCGTCCGGTCTCGGGGCTCCCAGGCCGCGCGGCCACCCTCGCCTAAGGTCTTGCCCTCCGACCCGGGCCCTGAGGGTTCGAGCAAACCCTCGTTCGCCTCTCCCTGCCTGTCTCCACGGGCCCACTACCGTGGCCCAGGAGGTGGCGGAATCGGGGCTGCAAACCACTTGGCGGCAGCCCACCTCCGCCGCCGGACAAGGCGCCCACGCCGGGCCCCACACCGCCCCCCCACCCCGAGTCCCCTGGCCCCGTGCCTGCCCGTCTCTCGGGCCCCAAGCTCGGCAGCCCCCGCACGCCGCCGCTAAGGCAGCGACTCCCCTCGGAAACCTGCAGGTCCGGAGGGGCGGCCGCTGCGCCGGGTGCAGGGCCTTCTCCACCGAGCTGCCCCGCTGCCTAGCCAGCCGCCCCAGGCCCTCCCGTCGGCCTCCGGCGAATCGGAGATATGTTTCGGCGCCTACACTCCGCCCAGCGCCTCTGGACATCCCTCGGCCGCGGGGCGTGCTCGGCGGGACTCCGCGCAGACGCCGCCCGCCGGAGCCCCGGGTCAGCGAGCGTTGCCCGCGCCGCCCGCCGGCCCCGGGGCCCCGGGCGTTCCTCCCTCCCGGCTGGGCGCAGCGCGACGGGCTCCAGGCGGAAACCGCAGGCACCCACCGACACCCAACTCTCTGCGCTCCGGCTGCGCTGCGCCGAGAGCCACGTGCGCCAAACGGGCGCCGCACCCGGCCTGGGGCGCCGCCCCCGGCGCCGGAAAGAGCCTCCGCGCCGCAGCCACCAGCCCGCCGCGCCCTTGCCGCCGCCCGCCCGACCGCCCGCACCTGCACCCTCCTTTCCCGCTTGCCTTCCATCCGTGCGTAGAAATACCACGAATTTTTTAAAAACATTTTTTTTCAGAGATATGCACGAAAAAGACGAGGGGGATCCGACAATCCGAGGGTGAAGGCACAGAAATTCGAACTGGCCCAGAGGGACCTTGCTTGGCGCAGAGACTCATTTACCGAGCGAGGGAGGCGGCAGCAATGGGTGTGCGGAAAGGGGAGCTATTCTTACAAGACAGAGTGATAAATAGCTGCAAATGATGTCGAAAAGGATCCAAACTTTAATTCCTTTCTGTGGACCTGCCCTAATTGAAATTCCGATTGTAAGCAAAAACAAAAACTTGAATTTATTGATGGAAGTCCTGTTAAAAGAGGCCAACAGGAGTACGAGACACACGGCGATTAAATCGCTAGGTGATGAGACTACTATACTATATTTTTCGGAGACTTTCTAAGGAATTTTTCTATTACTTTTTTAAGGTGCAGAATTCAGCTAAACAACTTTCCTTACAGCTAACAATCCCGGATAATACGGTTACTTTCCTGATGTAAAAATTCTTAGTAATGTATCACCCAAAACAGCATTCACAGGTTCCGACTGTGTAACATAAACAGCAGAACATAACCAGGCTGAAGAACTGTTAAGTCCCCTTATGTAAATGCCTAATTCCATCATTCAAAAATAGTTGGTTTGTATAGTAAATCTAAATCGCAGGGCCAAGCTTAGCTGCCCTTTGATGAATAATATTTACACTTTACTGCAACCGCAAACATGACACACTGCAATGTCAGTGTTTTGTTCTTTAAAGGGAATAAATTGTCCCTTGGCCGCCTCAGTTGCTCAGGAATGAGACGTGCTAAACATTCATATGAGGATATTTTGGAAGATGGTGCAGGTGTGGGCTGACTTAAATTACTTGCTTTCGTGTTTTTCTAAAAGGTCAAATGTAGGATCTGGTTTTAGGGAAGGCAGAGAGAATAAGATTTCCTGACATGAGTTAAAATGCCCATGTGCCCAGCCTCGGATGGAAGAGATAATACAAACCTGATAAAGCATTTTAGCTGATGCATCCTGGAAAACGATGTGCCTATCAGCATGCATGTCATCAATCAAAAATTATTTAATATTTGCATTCAATTAACCAAATGACTCCACCAGTTTGAGAATTTTCACAAATGAGCAATTAGTAAAATGATCAGTAAAATCTTCCACACCCTGTCACTCATTTAGTGGTACATTATTGAGCAGTATTTTAACTTGTAGGAATATTTAGTAGTTTGGGAATTTGTGGTTAAAAATGGAGTGCAAGAATTTCACAGTTAAACTTTCTAAACTAGTAGAAAATACTAACAGAATTACTAGAAGGTTTTTTTTAAAATCATTTTAGAACAAAGACTAAATCGGAACAGCTCCAACATCTGAAGACATAAATGAGTTGAGTATATGGTTTCTTGAACAATTTTCTGTATAAAATAGGTTAGTGGCCTTAAAAAAGTCTCTGCTTAATTAAACATAAAATTGGCTATATTAAGATATGTTATTTTTGTCTTATGTAACTAGAATTCCTTGCATACCAACTAGAAACTAACAGCTATGTTGGCTATATTCCCTAAGTATCAGTAATTTAAATTCCCTGAATATAATTGACCTCATTAAGTTGAATCATAGGACATAAAAGCTACTGGGGAAACTCTTTATGTACAATTATGCAGATCAGTAGTAGTTTTTAAGTCACTAATAACCAGACACAAATTTTCTGGGTTGAAGGAGAGGCTGTAAATCTATCTTGTATAATTTTCGAGCCATCTTTTAATATGAGATAAATTATAGCGTATAAACATCCTTGGGATCTGTGTTATTATAAGGAAATAATTTTCTTTGCTGTCAGAGATGCCCATGAGGGCAAATTTTGATTATATATTTGAGAGCTGTCAAATTTGATGACTCAACACATAACTTCAAACCATTTCTCAGAAAGGTTCTCAGACTATTAATAGTATTTTACTTCTGAGAAATGCATTTAAAAGTACAAAATTAGTGGCATTAATATTGAAGTTTTGTATCTGTACGTGGATACGAAAATATGTGCAAATAAAAACTAAGGTTCAGGTAAAGGAGGACATTAAAAATTACGCTTGGCAGAAAAATAATCTATTTTACCAACAATTCTTGCAGTATTTTCTCTCTCAAGGTCTGCCCTTTACAGTGATGAAACTGCTCAGGGATCTGTTCACCGACCTCACACACTTGCAGCTGTGTGTATGTTTTGTGTGTGTGTGCGTGCACATTTCAATCTCCATTCGCCCTTGCATGGCAAAGAAATAAGGGAAGAATGAAAATCTTGAGCTACTCTGACAGACAATAAGGACTTATAGTTTATTAATCAGAGAATTTAGCTTATCCTCTCCGCTATTCATCTGAAATTAATTAAGTGTGTAGAATTACAAGGTGGGTGTATCCGAGACAGCAGGCCCTGCCCGGACTAATCAAAAGGGCACATGTTGAATGAGCACAATTTAGTTAAGGTTAATCCAGTGAAGATGATACCTCCCTGGTCTTAATTACTCTAGGTGATAGACTGTGGAACGGCAAAGTAGGAAGGAAGGGAAATTTGGTCCTACTGAATACCAGGATTTTCTAATTTAATTGAGCTTGCTCTGTTTTCACAGAAGCAAACAGTTTGCATTCAGGCAGCAGGACCACACTCTCTGGATTCTTGTTTAAGTTGGGTAAAAGAAAAAATAATTGTATGTGTATTTTTAGGGAAAACAAAGATGAACGTTTCAGAGTTGTTGGTGATAATGTGCCTTTCATTACCATCAAGTCAATTCAGAATTTTTTCAGTAGATTCTTTGTGATTTCTGCTGGGGATGGTTTACTCTTTTGAACTTTCTTCTGAATACTGATGCCGGTCAATGTGCTGAAATAGAGACATTTCTGTACCTACAAGACTACATTAATGAAATGAATGTATGTATATTATTAAAAACAATACAGTTTAAAATATTAATAAGTGCGCAGCAAACCACCATGGATGAATTGTACAAACATAATGTTGAGCAAAAATGCAGATGCAGGAATACATCCAAGAATCCATTTACATAAAGATCAAAAACAGACAACACAAATCCATAGTGTGACAAGTCAGGATAGTGATTTCTGTTTGCAACGGGAACATAAGACAAGAGGCGCTTCTGGGGAATGCTGGTAATGTTCTGTTTCTTATGCTGGGTGCTAGTTACACAGGTGTGTCCACTTTATGAAAATTCATCAAGCTTAGGAATTTGTGAATTTAAGATTTGTGCATTTTTCTGGACATACGTTTTATTACACTAGAACATTTACTTCACAAAATGAAAATGAATGAGAAAAAATACTAAGAAGTAAGGGAATGGGATTGTGAGACAATACATTTTTAAAAGACAGAGGGGTGAGGGCTGCAGATGTAATTCTGGAAGAGAGAAAATGCATTAAAATATCTAGCAAAATATTAGTAGTAAGATTTTAATGTGTTCACTTTGCCATCTTAATATCTGCACACCCACACAAACACATCATGCCTCAGGAGCCAGCCTTCACCCAAATCAGGATCTTCCTTGTTTCTTTTGCATATGTTCATGTAAAAGTCTGATTAAGGTGTTTAAGAATCTTATTTTTTGTCACTGTTTAAGATGCAGCCCTCCTCCTCCCCCTAAAAAAGCTCCTTTTCTCCATGCGCATGCATTAAAAAAATCATCAGATGATTTTCTCGTTGTCAGTTTTGTGATATATTTTCTGCTCGAGAGGGGGTATCTGTTTCTGATTTATTAGCATTTGATCCCCTAGTTTCCTGCCATTGATCAAGCCTAATACTTAGCTCAGCTGATGAGTTTTATATGAAAACTGATATTTCAGGAAGACAGAAGTTTGAACCCTATATTTTCCCCGTCATCTCTTTCAGAGTTTGACATACATGAGAGACACCTAAGCAAAGCCTGGAACCATATTTATTTTTCATTACATCTCCTTGGTATAAAACTTTTTGGAAATAAAACACGTATTTATCAAGAGAAGAGATGTTTGTCCAGTGTCATCCACATCCTGTCGATTGTATATACATTTACACCCCTTTGCCAAAACATGCCTTCACCCCACTGCTGACCGGCTGGCCACCATTCAAGCTCCAGTGAAGTCATGGTGAATAACGTCAACCCCTTGGAAACATCTGTATTTGATCAGTTTGCACAAAACGGGGGACTTCCTAATGCTGGACTTCCTTGAAGTCCGATACGACAATAGTTGATTCACCAGTGCTGCCCAAGCCTCCCTCAGGAAACCTTTTTATTCTCTCTGAGACTATACAATGCCCAGACTAAACCCTACTCACATGAACCCAGGGGCCTTTACAGTTCCTCGCCTTCCAAGCTGGCATCATGCTGAGGGAGGCTTTCCCTTCTCCAGCTGGGAAGATGTTCTAGTTGTTGCTAAAGGTAGGACGATGTGTGACCCTTTCTCCATTTCAGTCCTGGGAGAGAGTAACAAATGGAATCAGATCAGAAAGTCATCGACATGTTGACAGTCTGTCAACTATTCTAGACCCTGATAGGGTCGGCTCCGTGCTCCCAGGTGCACAGTAATGGAGGGTTAGCATTAACCTGTGTGTGTGTGTGTGTGTGTGTGTGTGTGTGTGTTTTCTCTTTTTTCTTCTTGACCATATTTTCAGCATTGTAATGCCAACATGTTATTCCAACAAAAAAAATCTAAAGGACAACTGTAGAGCCTCTTTTTCTTTAAAGCAAAAAACAACTTTCGCAATAGTCTGATAGCCCCAAGATGGTATTTTGATAGCCTGAATATTCATTTTGTTCACCTCACTAGAATGACAATTTAAATGCAAAAGAAAAATTGACAAACAGTCTAGTGTAAACTTCTAAACATCAACCTGAAGCAGCATAAAGGGAATTTCATTAAAACTGGGGGCAGCATTAAAATTCATTCTACTGATAGAGAATTTAGAAACCCCCCAGTCAAGTGTTTACAAAGTTTATTCACCACATTTAAAAAATATACAGGCCTGACTGTCATTCATGTACAAAGAGGGAAGAGCAAGAAACTGACAAGACTAATTAATCAGTTATGTTTCCACTGATGGGCTTCTGAACATAATAGGTACCGAGCAGGGGGCAAGTGACCCACTAGACGGTCCCCTTCTTTGTGAGCTGTCGGTCCAGTTGAGGGGACAAGATAAAAACGCATGAAAATGTAAATAACAGAAAAAAGCGAGAAGTCTCAGGTAGCCAGTAAGTGGTACAGTCACTAAAGGGCAGATTATCCATCCTTTCCCGATGTTAAGCACATCAAAACTGCTCTTGGTTTAGGGCTTGATGCCTGTCTGTGGTCCCATCTCAGATCTCCATGCTGTTGCTTCCCTGGCCATCCATCATCAGCTGGGCTGGGGTCAGACAGACCTGAGTTATCATCCCAGCACTTTGGGGACCTAGGGCAAGTTCCTGAACTGCTCTGGGCCTTACTTCCTCACGTGTAAATAATAGTACTACCTCATTGTTCAGTGAGACAATGTGCTTAAAGCAATGCCTGGGACATTACACCATCCTCAGCACAGTCAGCTCTGACTGACATTCATATTCCTGCCGTTCCCCAACCCTCCTACATCAGCCGGTTGTGTTCTGTTTAATGTCGACTGATTCCATTTGGAGAAGAAGGAATTGTTTTGAAATACTTCAGTAAGCTGCTTATTTTTCATGCTTACTGCTTTCAAGTCTACTGGCTCTCCCAAACGCAACCCGACTTAAGAGGGATGGAAATGTAGGGTGATTCACATCACCGTGTTTTCCCCTAGGTGCAAAATAACACATTGTACAAATAAAGGAATAGCTTTTTCCACCACAGAATGTTTAACTTTTTAAAGATCTTGGCAATGGGTGTACAAACACTTCTTGGCACCAAGGCCACCATTTGGTCCCAAATGTCAATATTCTGGAAAAACCCGACCTTCCTGCATAGTTTGAATGGGCTTTATGCAAATAACTCAAATACTTTTTCTCACCTCAGTCTAGTCCCACGTGTTGGCAGTTTTCTTACTCTGCTTCTGAATCTCCCGATGGCCAAAGGACCCCTCCACCTTCATTCTCCCGCGACCTCCCTTCTCAAGCAGGGTCTCCATCTAGGGCTCCTCCTCTTCCGCATCTACAGGGTCTGCCTCTGGCTCTTCAAGACACTGTGCATCTCCTGCACTGCCTCCGGATAAACCTAATTTGCTCTTGCCAGTTCTCAGTGGTCCTGGTTTGGTTCCATTTTAACTCAGATGTTTGGTAAATGTGGGTTACCAAAACCATGGAGCTGCCGTATTGGTGCTCCGCGTTCCACTAACTAACTGCAAAACCTTGGGCAAGTCACTTTCCCTGAGCTCCAGGTTCCTATTCTGGGATCCACCTCTGAGGTCTAGTCCTCTCTAACCACCTGTGATACTTGGATTCTAAGTGGCAAAATGTATGTGACACACAACAGAAGCCGTGGGCCTTCATGGGAGGGTGTGACCAGGGCAAGCTGGAGTCAGGACAGTCCTGCAATGGAACTGATGGGCCAGGTGGGATGTCGAAGGATCGTTGGATTCGACTGGAAGAGAAAGGGCAGTCTAGAGAATGGGAAAAACATGAGAAAAGGCCTGGCAGCAGGAATTAGGTAGCCCCAGTTGAAGTAAAATGCAAAATAAAAATACTCAAGAGAAAACCCATAATAGTGGCAGTTACCCACAGGAGGGATAAGCACATTTACTAACAGGGACCCCTGGACATGTCTCTCCTGGCAGCTCTGCCGTCTGTTACCTAAAGTTTTTCTACTTGACAATTGTTTATGAAATTTCCTTTGGGGATATAAATTCAAATCCAGACACACATTAGCAAAGGTGTGTCTAGTCTCCTTATCTGCTCTGTGCCCAGAGGCTGGAGGGGAAGGTGTGTCGAGTCTCCTTATCTGCTCTGCGCCCAGAGGCTGGAGGGGAAGGGTGCCGTCTACCAGACCCAGAGGTTTATGAGCACAGTAGCTCTGCCACCTTTCTCTCTTCTTGCCCAGCCCCTGCCCTCGTGCTTCAGTTTTCTCTTACCGTGAAACCAGCCTCTCTAAAACATGATGGCTTAAAACAGCAATGTATTATTTCTCAGGACTCTGTGGCTTAGCTGGATTCGGCCAGGCAATTCTGCTTCATATAATATCAACTGGGGTCACTCATGTAGCTGCATTCAGCTGCTAGATGGGCCATGCTGGCAGGTCAAGGAAGGCTTCATGCATATGTCTGGTGCCTCGATGCTTCTCCATGTGGCCCTTCCTCCCAGCAGGGTAGTTTTAGGATGGCCCCTGGCTTCCAAGAGGGAGGAAGCAGAAGCTGCCTTAAGAAAGTCTCATTTGGAAGTTCCAGAATACCATCTCCACAGCATGCTACTGTTCAAAGTAAGTCTTGAAGCCAGCCCAGATGAAATAAACCTCTTAATGGGAGGCAGCGCATGTGCAGAGGAGGGCTTGGCGGTAGTCATCTTTGAGGACAACCTGTTTTGGCTCCTTCCCACTGCATGGTTGTGCAGGCAAGTGGCTAGAGGGGTTAAAAACAACAACAGCAGCCAGCAAATAGACCTCAGAGCCAACAGCAATCCCCACACCAGGTGTTAGAAGTTCCCACCTGTGAGCCACTGCAAGAAAGGCTGGCAGCTCTGCCTGTGACCCTTCATCACACACCTTTGCTTACTGCCCCGTTTCTCAAGTGTGGGTCTTTTTTTTCCCCTCTAATTAGACCAAGAGCTCCCAGGGGTAGGGACCACCCGATCTTCTCTCATAGGCTGAGTCAGGCTAAGAGGTTCTGAAGGAAGTTGTTTGTGTAAGTTGCCATGCATTCATATTTCTGGAACACTTGCTAGAGGTCTGGAGTTACAGAAGTGAACAAAGTCCTCACACTCATGTAGCTTACGTCGTTATTGAAAAATCATAGCAATGACAACAATCATAACTGCTGTGGATTGAACACCTGTTCTCCCACTGCCAGATACGATACGTGTTGCTCTACATGTATGTGTCCTTCATCCTCCCAACAATTCTATGAAGAGAAGTTCTTGTTGTCCCCTTTTACAGAAGAAGAAACCAAGGCTTTAAAGAGATTGTGTAATAGTCCCCAGGCCAGAGTGTATCAGTGACGGAGCCAGGATCCAAAGCTGAGACTTTGTGGCTCTAAAGTGGGACCATTCCCTCTGTTCTGTCGCTAGCTAGCCATGCAGGATGCTGATTCCCAGTGCACAGTTTTCAGTTATCCCAAGAACGTCATGACATTACCAAAACAGAAATACTAGACAGACAAGCGTGTGCAAGCATGTGTGTACCTGGGTAAGAGAAGGCAGTTGACGCTGGGAAACCTATCAACTCTGATGTTGTAAAGCAGTGGTTCTCAATGTGGTCTATCAGCTGAAACTATTTTCACAATAATACAAAGATATTATTTGCTTTTCTTCATTCTCATTCTCTTACAATTGTACATTGGAGTTTGTCACAGCCTGTATGACATGTGATGTCACAGCAGACTGGATGCAGACGTATGTGTGAGAATCAAACCGATTTTTAAAAAGATTTTCAAAACTGGAACACAATGCTGGGCTTCTCATTAGGTTCCTGGTTGTTGTTTCTAAATCCCTGGGTATTTTTCATAAAAGTATTATTTATGTGAACATATTAGTGGGTTTATTTTTTTTCTTAGTACTGGGGGAAAGAGAGTTAAGTTATAAACCTCTGGCTCAGTAGGAGAAGCTAAAGGTAGAAGTCTTTTCCTGAGTTTTGGTGAGTATTTTCAAAGCTCTAAAGGAGTTAGAATGAGATGCTCGGGAGGCTGAGAGGAGAGAGCCCCTTGGAACCATGAATACCCACCCTGGAAGCGAGAGTCGAAAAGGGTGGTGAATTCTCTCCCCATGCCTGTAGCCCAGAAGCCCCAGCAGAAGTTCAAAGGGTGAGGCAGGCTTTGCCCACTGCAGGTCATGCTATGGGGACAGAAACTCTCATTAGCAGTGGAGAGCCAACGCTTTAGAAAACACCGCCCAAGGGGACGAATGCATGGCCCTGACATCTGAAGACGTCGGGTCAAGGCTGATTTCCAAACACCCAATATCTAGGCACAGATTTGGTTCAAAAAAGAAAACGGACAAAGCTGCATCTGCTCAGCAGTCTGGTTCTCCAGAAGCAGTTAACACCGTGGCCCCAGCACCCACTCCCGGACTCCCGCCCAGATCTCTGAACAAGGACCCAGAGGACAGAGCCTTGTGAGCTGCATGCTGCGAAGGAGAAAGTACGCTGCTCAGCCACTGCTGAACTTCCTGTCTCCATCTCCATCATCCTGCACTTGGGGTAGACAGTCCCACCGAGCAACTCGATGAGACGCCCAAGCCACACATTTAGTTCTTTCTGGAACTTCTTTTTTCCGGTTGTGAAGGTGCCGAGGAAGGTGTGAACAAAACAGCAACATGAGAGGCCCGGTCTGCACAGCCCAGCCTCAGCACCTGACCTTCAATTAGAGGAATAGAAGACAACGGCAGATGGGCAGTTCCAAGCAGAGTGTAGAGAACCAACCCCAGGCTAGACGGTGAAGTTTGCAAAAGAGCTGTCGAGTTCTGAAGCAGCTCATCCCTAAAGGGAGGATTGCAGGCCCTAGGACAAACTGGAATAAGATGAGTCCAGGGACGGATTAGAGCCTGAGCCCCACGAGGACGAATCTTTGCTTCCTGTACAAAATGGGTGCATAGTTCTCTTTCCTGTCCCCACCGAAAGCACCTTTCTTTTCCTCTCTCCTGTCCTATTCTTTGCTTGTCCCCTTGTCTCCCCATCTTTCTGCTTTCCAACGCCACTTACTCCTTATGTGCCCTCCCTTCCCTTTCTAAGCTTTGGGCCTGGAATCCATGGACATGACTTTGTCCTGCTGGAGACCCCAAAGAGCAGAAGGTGCTCCTGAACCCGTGTCCGAATATAGAAGACAAAAGTGGGGAAGGGAAGAAAAGGGGAGGCAAAATCAGAGTCAGCCAAGTGCCTTCAGTTTCAGAAAATAAGAAGCATGTGAATTTCATCATGTGTAGATTTTCTTTAATTTGATTAGGATAATGATGCTATCTTTATGCAATTCCAACCACAGAGATGCACGTATCTGAATATTTAGTGTCATACCAACCACATATTGAGTTGTTGACAAAGCTTGTCAACGGCAAGGAGTTTAAGAGGCTCTTAAAACTGCAAAGTAATGCATCTCTAATGGCGGAATCCCAGGCACTGAGACAGGCTGATGTGAGTGACATTCGGATAGAAGAGCTATTCCAGTCCCTCTCCAGTTAACACCAAATGGGCAACCATCTAGTTCAATTATGTAAAAGGGACCTGCATCACTTTTCATCTGAATGCATTTGCTTGTAAACTAAAGTGACTTCTGCTAAGTTATCTTCTCTAGCCAAGAACTATAGGACCTTATGGGTTACATTAGTAATTCATTTTTTAAAAATTGAGCATTGCTCCAGCACAAGGTGACCTCTTAAACTCCTCAGGCTCCGTCTACAAGAATGAACTGTCTGGGTGACTTGGCTGCGAGAGCAGAGGGATAGAGCAGCATTCATTGGTTCATTTATTCATTCAACAAATATTTAATGAGGGAGGGGAAGGGAGAACGGCAGGGAGGGAAGCGGAATCAGGGCTTTCTTGGGGACTGGGGGAGGGGGTGTTACCAGCCTCACAGTTAGGAATGAACCTCCCAGTCAACAGGAACAGTTTTATAACCACAACCAGAGTCTCTGAGAGAAGCCTCTCTGCCTCGGAGCAAAGATACAACCCTCTGGAGGGGAGAGGAGGGCGAGGAGGGGAGCCTGGGGGCTCCACAGTGTCAGCTTGTCACTCCAAACGGCACCTCCAGCAGTGTCTCCTCTCCCTGGCTCTGCCTTCTAGAATTTGGCAGCAGAGAACCCTCAGAAGCTCTTTGCATGAGCACAGCTCATTTCTCTCTTGAGCAGGTCAAGTGGGAGCCGTCTGCTTGGAAGAGAGTCAGAAGGGCACTCCCACCAGCCTCGCTCTGTTGCTGGCTTACTCTTCTGGCAGAAGTGCCGGCTCCTAAAACACAAACCCCACTGGGATAAGTAACAAATTAAGTCTTGAGCAGCAGTGAACCCCCAGCAGGGCAGTGGTGAGAAAGCAGCAGCTCCTAAAGGAAAGGGTATCAGGTATTTGGGATCAGGAGACTTGGATGCAAATCCTACCACTTCTTAGTTGCCTGATCTGGGGTGGGCCACTTAACCTGTTTGAAAGATAGATATTTATTTCCTCCATCCAGCAAGAAC
Organism: Aethalodelphis obliquidens; assembly: GCF_003676395.1. Classification (NCBI taxonomy): domain Eukaryota; kingdom Metazoa; phylum Chordata; class Mammalia; order Artiodactyla; family Delphinidae; genus Aethalodelphis; species Aethalodelphis obliquidens. The sequence continues at coordinate 7,127,494 of NW_020837956.1, forward strand.
ATCACAGGCTTATGTGAGATTAAAGAGAGAGTATTTGTTACTATGCTTTTCAGATACAGAACCCAGTAACATCAGCTGTTATCACTCAGTTTTATCAGATTTTTTGTGAGTGACAGGTAGCTGGGAGGAAGTTTGGCAAAAGGCCTGGGGAAGAGGGTTAGAGGAGGGGAGGGAGAGAGCTCCAGAGGGGAATAGGGTCTAAGGCAGACCGGCCTGGAAAGGGACTGGGACCTGCAAGGCACAAGAAGGTCACAGCGAAATAGAGGAGGGGTCTAGAAGGGAGAAGTGAGTGCAGAAGAAAAGCCAGAAAGATGCCCAAGTCCAACAGCCAATTCAGTGATTTGTCTGAGACTCGGGTTCAGCTTCCACTGCTGAAACACGGACCATGGAAGTAATGTGTAGAGCCGGGACCTGCTCTGTGGGGTCACGGACGACTCGGGAAAGGAACATGGGCCTCTCCAGCTTCCAGTCTAGGGTGACTTTTGGAGAAAAGCTTGGGGTTTCCTCACTGCTGTTCTCCAGGCTGGGTGTGTGCCTTGCCCATGGGCCGGAGAACTCTCCAGTTCCTACCTTGGGGCCAGAGGGCAGTGGGCAGTAGGTGCTCAGCCTAAGACCTTTAGAACAGGGGCTTTGCCCGTTCACTGGGGACCCACAGACCAGGGGGAGGTAGGCCACGAGACCTCCATCTTTAGCTCACATCTGACTAGGAAACCGCTTCCAACAGAGACCAGCCTTCCGATTCTAAAACGCTGGGCATCTGGCTTATGCGGACTTGGGAAGCATTCAAGGTTTTACCCAGAGAAACACATCGGTTTGCGTGGGGAGAGGGAGGGCTTGTGAAAATCACTTTAAATGAAGTGTAGACTGCTTCTTATAGCAGGGGAGCTCCGTAGGCCCCAACTATGCTAACGCAGCCTTGAGGTTTGAAGGGCAAATCCCCCCAAACACCAGCCCCGCAGAGTAACCACTCTCAGAGCTTGCTCCCGGGGGCCACGAGGCTCTTACCACATTGTAAACTATACATTTGCAAATCTCACAGCTAATCCACAGTACAGCCTGCGTGCAATCTAATATGGGTCTGAGAGCCCCGGAGGCACCCTCGTGGCACAGGCAGACCCTGTCTTAAGCCTCACACTGAAAAGTACAACTGGTTAGCCAGACTGCAAAATATGTAACTTGAAGTCCCCTTGCCATGAGAACCGCGTCTCTGGAATTTCCTGGCTTCGGGAGGGGTGGCATTCAATTTCTAACCTTTGCTTTGTGTTGGTCGAGCTCTTGCTTTTTATTCCTGGGGTCGTTTCTGTGTTTGGCAGGGAGGTGAGGGGGCAGGGGAAAAGGAATGAAAGAATCTCAGTAGAAAAAGGAGGAGCCCGAGGCTGCCCAGAGTGCACCGTGGAGCCCGGCCTGGCGCGATGGGCCCGCGGACAAAGCAATGCAGGGGCCGTGGAAGAGCTCCTCTGCCCCCTCCTCACACACACATTGCTACAGGTTTTCCCACAGCCCGCTAATTGTGGCGAAGTGAGAACAGCTGTCATATCAGGGCAAGAATGCTGGACTCGGGGGTTCAGAAAATCTCATTTCCAGCCCTGCTTCTGCCACTTGCTCACTGAGGGACCTTGAGCAAACCTCTCTCTCTGAGTTTCAGCTTCCTCCTTTGTCAATGGGGCTAACAGTACCTCACAGAGAATTGTGAGGATTAAATGGGGGAATGGAGAGCCCCCAGAAGCCTGTCTAGGGAGCTCTTTGGCGTAGCTGGATTCAGAAATGTTTCCTCTGCAGCTTAGCGCAGGAACAAATAAAACACTCAGCAGCTGCTGTGTGCTGTAATACCTGGCTTGGCCATGAGGGTGACACCGGGGAGAGCAAGAGAGGCCACCATGAATGCAGCGTCCAGCGCTGAAGACGAGCCGCTGAGGCCCTCAAAAGATGGCTTATGGAACAAGGCATCTTTTGCTAAGCATCAGTACATGTGGAAAAGAACTCAGAGGAGAGAAGGATGGGCCTTAAATGATGGATGAGAGATTCTTCTAGAGAGAAAAGAAGCCTTGAGAATGCTTCGTCTTGTTCTCTTTGGCATCCTGGGAATATTCCCTGCCCCAAAACGTCTGGCCAAATGTGCCCACGTTCGAAGAATCACAGGCTCCTTAATGTCGCTCCGCCTAAACGATCTGAGGGAACATTTCCAGATTAAACTGGCTTCGAGGAAAGCTATCTTTAGTCAGGTAAAATTTTGTCTTTCATGTCCCAAGTCTGTAGGCCCCGACACCACGCAGAGCGGGGTAAGTTACTGCCTGTGAATGCATAGTCCCGAGCATTTTATCCTTCTGGAGGTACTTCATTTTTTAAAAATTATCTAATGTCATCATATGATTCAATTTCTTGGCTCCTGCCTGAAAAAGCCTGGGATCTCCTCTGAGGGAATTTCTTGTTGATAGCTGAGGCCTTCAGACTGGGACCGAGCCACACGTCCTGTCTCCACTGCAGCCCTGGGGTTCAAGCTGCAGCCAACAGGGAGGATTTGAGTTACGACTTAAAGAGCACAGATGACATTTTTTACATATCCGAGCATTACTGTTGTTGCCTGAAAAACCTCTCCAGGCGTTTCCCTGTGTGGATATTACACGACAAGGGCCCCGTCCTGCAGTTACTTCCAAACTGAGCGATTTCTGAAGGTCACAGTGAAGCTGGAGGTTTAGAGGAAGCTACGCTAACAGCGAGGGGGCGTAGTGTGCCTACGAGCTGGAAGCATTTCTAGGAAAACCTAGCTTATTAGCTATTCAAGTAAAACTAGGGATAAACATAGAGAGACACAGACTGACCGAGGCAGAGGCTATAAGGAAATACAGCAACATTTTACAGCACCGTCTTTCTTTGTGAAAATAGTGTTTGATGGGTGATGTCAATTTCTTCTCTTCACACTTTGCTGCGGTGCAAACTGATAATTAGAAAAAAATGATAGAAAGTGATCATTAGAAAAATTCTCAATAACTGTTCATTTTCAAATAAAAATATAAATGTTCTTTTGAATCTAAACCACTTGGCAGCTTGGTTCTGTATTCTCTTGGGCAAGTTACTCACCCTTTCTAAGTTTCAGTTTTCTCATCTGTAAATTGAAAACTAATACCACCAACCTCAACGGGTCAGTATGAGCATTAAGTAAAGTAAGCCAAGTAAAGCTGTCAGGGGAGCACCTGGCCCTTGGTAAATCTCAATAAGTTTTAGTTGTTTATGATCATCCCTGGCTTCTTGGAATATAGAATGCGGAGTTGGTACCATCCCTCCTGGATAACAAAGGGAGAGTAATTCAAGCAGGCTCAGGTGGGACAGGAGAGAGTCCAGGGCTCTTCAGCACAATGATTCCCAAACAGGCAGAGCCGAACCATGCTAATATGAGAAAGAGTCTTCTCACCATGTGAGAGTATGCTATAGTGCCTTTAAATATTTCAAGTATTGCCTTACTTAGGTGTTGACTTTCTAGTAAGAAAAATAGCCGTGGACTTCCCTGGTGGCGCAGTGGTTAAGAATCCGCCTGCCAATGCAGGGGACACGGGTTCGAGCCCTGGTCCGGGAAGATCCCACATGCCACAGAGCAACTAAGCCCGTGTGCCACAACTACTGAGCCTGCACTCTAGAGCCCGCGAGCCACAACTACTGAGCCTGCGTGCTGCAACTACTGAAGCCTGTGCAGCTAGAGCCCACGCACCGCAACCAAGAGTAGCCCCCGCTCGCTGCAACTAGAGAAAGCCCGCACACAGCAACGGAGACCCAACGCAGCCAAAAAGTTAATAAATTAATAAACAAATAAATTTATTTTAAAGAAAAAGTTTTGTAAGGAACAAGGTACTAAGAGGCAGAATTTCCTCCTTTTGTTGGAAGAAGGAACTGTTGAAGGAAAAACAGCGGCACCTGACTCAGAAACTTTAAGAAGATGGTGGCAGAGATTGCTAGTTGGCCCCCAATATCCATCTCTTTTTTGCTTTAGTAACAGATTTCTGAATTTTAACTGAGCACATGGGTGCCCAGAATAAGGACTACATTTCTCAGCATCCCTGGTATGGCAGCGAACCATTGTGTGACTAGGTTTTGGCCAATAGGATGTGAGCAGAAGTCATATGTGCAACTTCTGGGTCATGTCCCTAGAGGAAGGAGTCTGGCCTCATCTTTTCCTTTGATCCCCCTTTCCACTGGCTAGAACGTGATGGCAGGAGAGCTGGAGTGGCTCCTAGACCACAAAGGGGAAGGTGTTATTTTGAGGATAGGATAGCAGAGCAGCAAGACAGGAGTCAGTTTCACACACTGTAAAGCTGTCATAATAGCTAGGGACTGTTCATGCTCAGACTGCTAGAGAAAAATAAACTCCCATCTTGTTTAAGCCACTGTTATTTTGGATTTTATTACAGGAGTCAGACCTGTATTTGACTTAATACAGGGAACAAGAGGAATAAAGACAAGAAACTGGATTTGGAAGAGGAAAGTTAGGAGTGCAAGAATGTCCATGGAGGACCTTCCTTTCGGAAGCCTCAGCCTGGAAGGGCCCTTGTTTCAGAATAAGGAACTGATCGAACCATTTGGAGATTCAGTCCTTGTCCCCGTACTTTATATTACTCACCAAACCTGCCCAACCACAAGGAAGAACTTTGTATACCTGAGCCTATTTGGTCTGGTGGGATTTTGTAGGACAAGTTGGTCCAGGGAAATAGAAGTCTTTTCTGCCCTTTAGATAAAGCAGTACTCCCCAAAGTATATACCGTAAACCAGTGCCAGCCTTCAAACTGTTTGTAATCATCTTCCATGAGATAAGTATGAGAATTCAGGGAAAGCACTCAACAAGTTTTATAGCCATCTGACATAGCTGCAACATCTGAGCACTTGGTTATTTTCTAGTAATTCACTTTTATTATATTTGACAAAAATATTATTCTGCAGTGGATTGGAAATAAAAATACTGGTTCCTTACCACAGATGGTTTGAGACGGTGGAAGGAGAGCTAAAAATGCTTTAAGAAGGTACTCTAGTTATGAGAATTCCTTGATGATTCCCACAAGTCACTGAGGTATGACAGCTGAGAGACAAACATAAACAGCCCTGCCTCTCTTACATTTGCTTAGCTCAGGACGATGCCATCACTAGTAGGCAGAAGGTAAAGCAGAATTCATTATCAAACATCCTCAGCTAGCCAAGCACGCTGAGTCCACGCTAAACTATAATTTTCGAAAAGGTAAAATCATGACCTTTATCCAAATACAGAATGAACATGTGTCAAGGATTTTATTTAAATCATTAAGTGAGAGAACCAGTAAGATGTTAAAACTAATTCAAAGAAGAATTTAAAGAACAGGCATACATGTACAGGTAATCGGAAATGAATTTGCTAGCTACTTGCAAAACTGGTTAACAGCCTGTAACACAACAAAGTGTGTTATTCGGGATCACTTTGTCAGTAGGGTTGAAATAACTGTATCACTACTGGACAAAATGTCTTTGATTCCTATAGATTAGAATCATTTTCAGCTATAAATCCTCTACCACTTTACTTGTATCCCTAGAATTGTTAATTAGCCTAATCATTAGAGTCAAAGCTGAATCCCTTTGAGTCAGATAATCCCTAGAGGGTCCACTAGACAACAGACTCCATTCAAAGCAACCCAGGAAAGCACACTCTTGTCCATTTCCAAGAGTGGGACAATTTTTCCTGAAACTTAGAATATACAAAGCAACTAAAAACAAACAACCCTTCCTTTTCAAGGAGAGCTCTCACCTGAAGTCTGCAGTAGTGCGGGAATTCAGGAGTACCCCTCTGCCTATTCAACCCGTCCCCCAGCTCCTCAGTCAACCACTGAGGATCCTTTTAGGACCCGCATGCGGAGCACAGGCTCTGGACGCGCAGGCTCAGCGGCCATGGCTCACGGGCCCAGCCGCTACGCGGCATGTGGGATCTTCCCGGACCGGGGCATGAACCCGTGTCCCCTGCATCGGCAGGCGGACTCTCAACCACTGCGCCACCTGGGAATTCCCCCGCAAGTCCTTTGATCATGGCTCTTGATCAAAAAGAGCCGGGGGCCACCCCTCTTTCTATCATGAGGAAACCAAATCATTAATGTCTGTAGATCCTCTCCACTTTAATCCTTTGTCCCCTGATCCTTGAGTCCCATAGTCTCTCCCTAGCCTCTGATAAACGTTAAGCAGCTTGCATTTCTATCTCATTCCATTCTGAGCAGGTTGGGGCCTTTAGCTCCTAGAGGTGGAACCTTTGCAAGAAAATCTAGCGTAATTTTGCTAAGAGCTCTGATGATCAAATTTCTTGAGTTGCGTTACCAAATGACCTTTTCACTGTGCATACCAGGTCCCAAGGTGGGGATGGATGGAAACAGTGTATGGAGAGTAGGAAAACCCCATCCCGTCACAGTAGGCTTTCACATCCAGAACACCCCACTACACCCATACTGTGCACCATGGCACAGTCTTTGCCTATGACTTAGGAGCATTTAGCAGTCTGGAAGGCCAAAGTCCTGATTATTCCCTCTCCAAGCAGGCGAAGCGGTCTGGATAGGAGGCGCCAAAGCTGAGGCAATTAGGCACGGTCAAAGAGTTGGAACAGCTAGAGCCAGATAGAACTGACGGGAATCCAGATTCAGCCACGTTTTACTTGTGTAGTTTCTTGCAAGTCACTTAAAACTTCTTGGGACCTCAATTTCTTCAAATTATCTATCTGCAAGGGGTGTTTCAAGGATGAACAATAGTGAGTGTGAATTACGTGGCACACCCTGCATGCTTAATACATTGTTATTACTATTATCATAAGAAGAGAGGGCTTCCCTGGTGGCGCAGTGGTTGAGAGTCCGCCTGCCGATACAGAGGACACGGGTTTGTGCCCCGGTCCGGGAAGATCCCACGTGCCGCGGAGCGGCTGGGCCCGTGAGCCATGGCCGCTGAGCCTGCGCGTCCGGAGCCTGTGCTCCGCAACGGGAGAGGCCACAACAGTGAGAGGCCCGCGTACCGCAAAAAAAAAAAAAAAAAAGAGAGAGCTCGCTGAGGACCAGGATAGTCCTGTAAGAGATGGGACTTGAGCTAGGCAGTGAAGAACAGGCAGGGAGGAGGGATGTAGAAGAAAAATGGGAAGAAGAGAGGCATTCCAGGCAGTGGGCATTCCATGAGCAAAGGCAGGGAAGCCAGAATGAACATACTTCGGAGGATGGCAAGGAGACGAATGGGACCAACTGTGGGGCAGAGGAGCTGAACAGCTGGGGTGAGGAGCTTGAACTTGAGGTAGCACGGAAGGCTTCTGTGGAAGGATCTGGAGTTTATGCAGCTCTTGTACTCTACATTTGTGTCTCTCTACCGCAACACAACAGAAATACCAGCATCCATATACCCCCTCTTGTCACTCTCACTTCCTCCTATCAGGACAGTGGTCCTATCAAGTCCTGATGCTCCCCAGCTGCCGGACCCCCTGCGACTCCTCTAAGGGAATTCAGATCGTGGTCTTATTTCATGGTATTTCTGGGAACACATGTGAAGCCCCACTGACCAGGTTATCTTCCAAACGAGGCTTATTTCACCAAACTTTGAAAGTTTGAGTCAGAGCTGCCACCATAATTAATGCCATGTAACACAAACCTACAAGTGCACTCTGTTACCATCTTCAGAACACGCCTAATCAAAGTGGCTTCCAGGAAGACTGAGAAGCACAAAATTATTATTTCTGACCATCACATTGGCATTTGTGCTAACATTGGCTAACTGCTCAGCCGCAGATAGAGTTTAAAAGAACATGAAGGCGCCTATGAGTTACTCTCTAGATGTCAGGTGAAGGTTATTAACCTGATGGTAATAAATTCTTAAAGAGGCAAATTGCTTGCATATTTCAAATCAGACATAAGCGGCAGTGTATGCGTTCAGCAGCCTCTATAGGTGAGTTCCCATTTCTGAGAAATATTTTCTGTCCCAGTGCTTTCCAAAACAACACCAGAGTATGTGGCTTTCAAAGACAGCAAAGTCAGCTTCCAAGCAGATTCACAAAAGAAAAGGGAGGGAGACACGTTTTATATTTAATTTTTCTTTGCTCCTGTCTTTACACTGAAAACACCTTGTTGAAAACTGATAATATAAACAAATCTTGCAGAAATTGTTGCAATTTGTATTTAACTTATACTGTAGTACTTTGCACATGAACCTGAGGTACTGGGCAGAAATTCTTAATTTGTACTTTATTTTATTTCTGTCAACTAGATTATAATTTCACTCAAGGAAACAAACCCATTTTCTCTTTCTTTTGAATTTTTCATTAATACCTGATAGAGTTCTGCATCTACTACGTGTACCATTAATTAGTGAATGCTGTTGGAAGGGATGCTCTCAGCAGCTCATAACAAAGTGCAAAACTAAAAGCGGCTTAAAAAAAACATGGGAATTTATCAGCGCGCATAGCAAGAAGTTGAAAGGCTGGGCAGGAGCAGGATCGGTCAATGAAGAGACTTGGTCATGGCATTAGGACCCAGGTTCTCTCCATTTTTCTGCTCCATCATCTTCCGCGTGTGGATTCTCTTACTTGCCACACTCCACACCCAAATGCCGGAAATGCCATTTCTCTTTACTCTTCTCTTGAGGAGGAAAATATTTCCCAGAAGCCTCAGGTCAACGTCCCCTCAGGCCCCACTGGTCAGGACTGGGTCACATGACCAGACCGAGGCAGCCATTTTGAACTCTATGGCGGGAGATCACCACTGGTAACCGGAAAGCGGTAGAGAGTTGCTATTGGAGAAGCCACCAAGAGTCTGTCACTTTGTGTGCAAAGGATGTCTCTAGTGTGAGGTGAGTGGCAACAGTGGGGGAAAAAGCTTCAGAAGTTGTGTGGTGGGGAAATAAGTTGAGAATCGTGGATACTAAGGACCTAGCTTGAAGAAAATTCCCCAGCCCCTCCAGGCTTGAAAACTTGTAAGTAAAGACACTACAGAAAACAGTAGAGTATCAGGTTAGCCCTGTAGCAAGTTCTGTTTACTACTCAGTTCTGTAAATTGGCTAAAACAATTGGAAAAGGCTGCAATCGTCATGGTCACCCTTGACATACTGACTGCTATACATGTGTGTTCCATTATCAAGGCCCAACTTCATAAAAGCATGACGTAGTTTGCAGCCAATCTTGCTTGCAAATGAAATGTGTAATAGTAAGTTATTTGAAAAGATACAGAGCAAATGACAATTTGCTGACATATGGTATGATGTAATTGTGCCACATTATAAAAAGGCAGAATGGCTAGCAGTCCAATGAAGCCACCAGCTGAAAGAATTAGCCTCTCTCTTCAGTGTATGCATGTAACAACAGTAAGTGTCCAGATTAATTAAGACAGAAGGATCTGGGTAGTTGGTAGTCTGGAGGGAGGAGTCCTAAATTACCTCTAAGTAACTGAAATTGACAAAATATATATAACACTAACATGTCATATATAACATAATATATATAGCATATACATATACATTACATAGATTAAAATAGTGACACGTCAACTTATAACAAATTACTTTCCTCTTATTTCACCTTTACATTAGTTAGATATATCAGCTTATGTTATTAAGATAAAAGACAAAAACCTGGGCTTGCCTGGTGGCGCAGTGGTTGAGAGCCTGTGCTCCGCAATGGGAGAGGCCACAACAGTGAGACGCCCGCGTACCGCAAAAAAAGAAAAAAAAAGATAAAAACCTGTGCAATCATTCTAATAATGTAGGTTGATAGGTTTGACGTATAGAAATCAATGCCAGAGGAAATGTATTGCCATCAATGCAAATAGGATAGAAGTATCCGTGGGAAGCAAAAGGACGTTCTGTTTGCTAGACTCCTGCAGACAGGAGGCTCATCTCCCTGTATTACGTGGCTTTTCTGGGACATCACTCTCAAAAGCAGAGTTTTCTTAGGCGTTACACACTCACGACAGGCTAAATCCTTCGGAAAACCTTGGTGCCTCTGTGGGGAGCTTCACAAAGCTGTTAAGCGTTCATTGCTCTTAAAGTATTTGGAAAAGTCAACACCTGAATTCCAGTCAGCTGGGGCTGCCTTGAGCAGCTGAGAACGAGATGGCTCCCGCGGGAGGAGCACATAGATCCTCCTCGGCCCTCCTTCCCACACCACCTCTAGCCAACTCATGATGCCCAACACACTTAGCACACGAGAGAGACCTCCTGGCCCCCCTCCCTCCCTTCCTCCTTCCATTCTGTGAATGGCACCTACATATAGGTCCTCGGGTACAGAGGGGCCAGGGTTGAAAGAGAAGGCCTGGCCACCGTCCTCATCCCAAAGAGCTCAGAGAAAACAAAACCACTCACAGGCCAAATATGGTGGGCAAATTGAACTGTGTCGGTAGCCATAGTAAGAGTCTGAAGGTCTTGGCTCCCCTGGGTTTTCCCCCAGAGATGACTTGCATCCTACTCTTGACCCAAACCAGAACACTCTCAGCGGGCAGAAGCAGCTGCGCGTGAGGGTGGAGAACTCGAAAAAACCACCACCATTCTCTGAATTTAGAGCTCCCCCAGGCAACAGCGGAGTAAATATTGTCATGGAGAGGCTGTGATTCCTCCCGTGCACACCCAGGGTAGAATTGCAGGCAGGCCTTAGTCACGCTGCATGACGATGGGGTGAGATAAACACAGAGACTCTGTGTTTAACATTTCCGTCCGTGGGGCCGCTGGGGCCTCTTCTGAGGGCACAGCGCTCTAGCCCTGCCAGCATTCCTTTTTTCCCATCCCTCCTCTCAGCCAGCAAGGAAGGAGCTGGACGCTATGTACTTCCTCCCTTACACCACCATCCCCAGCCCACTGAGGGCTCGGAGCGGTGGGTGGTGAGTTAATGTGCCGTGCCCCAGCCAGGCAGAGCTCCTGGATTGCTGCAGGGCAGGCTTCGTGGGTTCAAGGCCTGTGCAGTGCGGGGCCCTGCCCTTTTTTTTGGAGTAAATGCATTTATTGGTACACATGTTACATAGTTCAAGGAACTGAGCTGTAATACAAAAGCAGTTTTCTTTTGGACATCACCATGCTCCGTGCAAACACTGAACTGTCAGGACCGTCCACAGGAAGCGCTCCAGGTGCTTACATGGGCCCACACTTGGTCTAATGCCCTGCTGTGACGTTCTTAAAGTTATCAACAGTTTTTGAACACGGAGCCTCACATTTTCATCTTGCACGGGGCTTCTCAAATGACGCGGCCTGTCCTATTTGCCACACGGTCCTTAGAGGGACGGGGCCCTTCCCTCCCACTGTCTCCAGAAAGGGCAGCTCCCCCATTTCCAACTTTCATTTCATAGACCTGCCAGGCCGACACGGTGGGAGGCGGGAAACTGTCCTGACTGCCAGTTATGGGGAGAAAAATGAGACAGACGCAGGCTCTGGTTGTCCAACCCTCACCCTCCCACCAGGCTCTTCCCAGCCCAAGAGCTTCCACCCCACTTCCCTGAGAGGTCCCTCCTCTTGGTCAGTCAGCATGTACTTTCTGCTTACAGCTGTCGAGGGCTCTCTGTGTGAGAGGTAAGATGGCATCTTAGCATCAAGGGTGGTAATATCTACCTCGCTGGATGACACCTGACAAATGTATGGGATATGCTGAGTGCCAAGGACCAGTGGTAATAAAGAGATCAGAGAAGGAAGAGCTTGGCATGGGCTGGAATGGCCAGAACTTCATGGACAAGGTCATGCTCTTACCTTATCTCCATCTCTTCCCACAGCCTGACCCCTAACCCTAGCCCACTCTCTCAGAAAAACATGCCACTGCTAACAAGAAGAAGGTGGGGAGAGGGTTGGGAGAGGATCTGAATGCCCCCACCTCCAGGAAATAAAACAACGGCCACCGTGGTCCCTACTGGTGCAGACAGATGAAGGGAAACTCCTTCTTTTTATAAATAATTAACCCAGCAGCATCTCATTCAGAGGAGAACAGTTAATTTTGGTGAAGAGGAAGTGAGAGCCCATAAGATGGGTGGTGCTGGGAAGCTACCACTGGATCACGGGGGTCTGCCTCCCAATAATGCTTACGTCTTTATACCGGCAGCACAAATTCTCTGTACCACGTGATTTAGGATAGAGTTAATTTATTTGGATAATGGTAAAAATCTGATCTTCCGGAACTTTCTGTGTGAATGTGAATCTTTTTTTTTCTTTTAACTAATTACTTTGTAATAAAACAAACATTTATGGAGGAGTCACTATATACCAGAGACTAGGCAAAGGGCTTAGTATAGGTGATCACTGTAGACCTCTCATCTGTATAAGTATGGGGTTGGCCAAAAAGTTCATTCGGGTTTTTCCATACAATGGTACGAAAATCCCGAACGATCTTTTTGGCCAACCCCATAGATACTATTTGTTATGCACTGAATGTGTGTGCCCCTTCAAAATTCACTGAAGCCCAGTCCCCAGTGTGGAGGTATTAGAAGGCGGGATCTTTGGGGAATGATTAGGTCATGAGGGTAGGACCCTCGTGAATGGAATTAGTGCCCTTATAAAAGAGACTCCAGAGAGCTCTCTCACACCATTCTGCCACGTGAGAACACTGCAAGAAAATGGCTGTCTGTGAACCAGGAAGCAGGTCCTCAGCAGACACTGAGTCTGCCGGCACCTTGATCCTAGATTTCTCAGCCTGCAGGACTATGAGAAATAAACGTTTGTTGTTTAAGCTACCCAGTCTATGAGATTTTTGTTATAGCAGCCTGAACTGACTAAGATACTCCTATTTAATTTACAAATGAGGCAACTGAGGCATGGAGAGGGTAAGTAACTTGCCCACAGTCCCTCAGATACAAGGTTGTAGAGGCAAGATTTGAACCCTGGCAGTTTGGCACAGAGCTCATCTCCCAAATTATCTACAACCCTTGCCTCCCCGTCTCACACACCTTCCTTCCACCTGAGCGTAAAATAAGTGCTGTATTTAGACTGACTGGTTCACTAGAGAAATGAGAGGGAGTTGGAAATTCAGGACCAATCTGTGGCCCTCTCTACAGACCTCTTCTCCTGAGTTGGTTGAGGGAGGGGTGGTCTTCAGGTGCTTGAACCCACTGAGAAAGTTTCTATCCGTTCTAATGTCAGCTCAGTTAAATGTGGGATTTGAAGATTCCACCAAATGTGGAGTATCTTAGAAGCACCCTCAAAGATGCTAGGAAGCATTTGCAAATCTCCACAGACCTTGTGGCCTGTGGTTGAAGATTAGTCACTTACTCGTTCCAAGAGAAAAGTTCTCGGATAAGGCTTGCCAACGTAGGACCCGTCCTCCTCTTGGTTATTATAACCTCTCATTGTCCCAGGGTTTCCTCAGTCAGTGTGTTCTGACCTGATAGATGAGTAGAAAGGGCGATGGAAGAGTCAATGCAACTCGCTCCTTTGGACTCCTTGGGTCAATAGAGTAATAATAAGGGTAGCTACCGTCTATCAGCATTTATCTGTATATGCAGGGAGCCCTCACTTTGCTTGATAGTAAGGGACTATAAAATAACCATGTGTGCTGAAACCCTGAAAAGCCATCTTAATAGTCACGGGGAAAAATGTTAATTGTTCTGTGAACTTTAAAATTTTTGTCAAAACATTAAGACCTCTCTACTGTCAGTTTTAAATGTTTATTGAAATGAAATACAATAGTAAAACCAACATTTACTTAGTATACTGAAACTTAAAACATTAGAAACGTTAAGAGCTAACATGTACTGTTTCTTTGTAAAAAGTCTATCAAGAAAATTTGAACAGTGGTCGCCTCCTTCTCACTGTAGAACGTATGACACAGAGCAAGCATCTTTTCTATGCCTTGGCAAATTGTCATCCTCCTTTCTAAGTTTGGATCAGCTTCTAACACATTATTTGTACTTTCATTGTTGTGGAGTATTTCTGAGATTTCCTTTCAGGTGAAGTTTTTTGCTGGTGTCACTTCCTCTGGGACATCTTCGCCCTTTTCATCACAACCATTCTCCACACTTATGCCACTAAGTTCATTAGCTCCTCCCACTGCATACAAGAGTCTCAAAGAGCGGCATCATCCACATTCCCGTGGTCAGCTCTTTCTTCTCTGATTCCATTTATGTTGAGTTTGAATTTCACTTCCAACGTGATCACTTTTATTTCTTTGCTGCACTTTTGTTTTTCTTGGCCAGCTCCCTCTTGTGATTAGCACATGGGTTTATCACTGGGACACAAGGAGGCAGCACAGCTACATGCTTTGCTGCCTGTGTGTGAATTGAGTAACAAATGCGCCGGGACCAGTCACCGACAGGCTTTGCAAGAAATGATGCAATTGGTCACTGATCATGACGTGCCTCTGTCATTTACCTAGAGATTTATGGGTCAAAGAGCTAGCAGAGAAGTTTGTTCTTCGTGCAATTACTCACAGTTAATACACACGGTAACTGAAATTGCAACCATGTTTTGGGACTGGTGTTATTGAACTACACCATGATAACTGAAATTCACACTTAGTTGAACTCTGCAAAGTGAGCACTGCCTGTACATCACCTCATTTGACTCTCACGGTAGCTTTATGAAGGATGAAGCTATTGTTGTACCCATTTATAGATGAAAAGGCTGAGGGGGGCTAACTAATGTGCACCCATGGGCACACAGCAAGGCAGTGATGGAGCAGGAATCAGAACCCCCATCCGTGCGTCCAGCCCGCGCTGCTCACCACCACTCCTCAGGGCCTTGATCTGGAAGGAGGAAGGTAGTTGTGCCTTTCCCTGGAGGGCACCTCAGCCTACCAAGAGCTTGTGCACTCCTTGTCCTTGGGCTTCAGGCTGTAATTTAAACTTCCCCAGTGATTCCTACGCTGCTACAGTTGGCCTGGCTCATCACCCCCTGAGGCCGGTCAGGTAAGGATTGCCACGTCCATTTGAAATAGGAAGAAATGAAGTCCCAGAGAGTGGAAGAGCCTGGTCCATGCAGCACAGCGCGCTGTCAGAGCACCTTTCGCAGTGCTGCACTCTCTGAGGGCTACAGTAGAACGTGAACAGGGGCTGGGCTTCACACTGGGGTGGCTGAGCGCTGAGAGGACGGCTGCAGTTCTGCCCCCCACCTTCCTCATCCCTCGCTGGCCACACTGCTGGGGCTTCCCCACCGCATCCCAATAGCAGGAAAGCCTGTTCTCACTCTCTTGGCCCAGCCCAGATAGAAAGGATGTTTCTCATTAATAGGATCAGAAAAGGCATCTCTAAGAATGAAAGGAAACGTGGCTTTATTTGCCAAGGTCGCTCCCCTCGAAAGCCCTCCAGAAAGCATACAAAATTGTTAAATTATCAAAACATTAATTAGATTGTTAAATAAGACCGACTCTAATCCTCAAAGCATGTGGGGCAGGCCCTTTGATGCATCTGTGGCCTAATGGCTTTAGGGTCCGGCTGGCACGCACTTTCCAGAAAGTTGCAGTCTTGGAAGGAACCGCTGAAAAAGAGAGTAGGTGCAGAGACAGCATGTGCCCCAGCAGAGTCAGACCTGGACAGGCAGGCTGTGGACACCTCTGACCACCACAGCTTCTACAAGACAGAAGCCTCCCACCCAGCTTCCCCTGCCCCCAGGGTCTGTACCTTCTGTCCTGACATTTGGAACACATGATATATCCTATGACTTCTACTCCCGGATTCATATGCTTGTGTCTGGTCCCTTCAAATATGTTGTAAGCGTCTAGAAGGCAGGGACCAGCTGTTGTATACTCTATCCTCTACAGCACAGACTTTGAAAAATTGAATTAAAAGGAAACCTTCTATTTCCTTTTTATTTTCTCTTCACTCTCTGTCCGCCCCAGCTGATATAACGGGGAACGTGACTTGGAAATCTGCCTCACTGGCCAGTCCAGATCTTGGGACAGCAACCCCAAATTAGGCCCCAGAACCAAGTCCATGGCCGGCTGCGAGGCCTTTCTGCATTGAGAATGTGAACGAGAAGATACAGTAAGTCAGGCTGTGTGGCTTTGATTCAACTGCGACTGGGGGAAATGAACCTTTCTGCTTTTCTGCTCCCCAGATTTCTTCATTTATGTCTTAGGTTGAAACGCTGGAGACGGTTTGGGCCTGTTGGAATAGGACTGGCGAAAGAAAAAACTTCAAAAAACCTATATTGGGCAATTTGAACCAACTCATTTTGGAAAATCATTATTTTTTGAAGGCCTATTAAGTGTCATACATTATGAGAGGAGTTTTCTCAAGTCTAAAGAATAATTCCCATTCTGTACGTGAGAAAACAGGTTCAGAGAGATTATATAATTTCTCCAAGTTTAACTAGTAAATGCAAGAAGTCTATCTGATTCACCCCAAGGTCTCTCAGCTGTTAACTCCATAAGTCCCTTTTTAACCTCTTTTTCTAGCATGTGAGCATTACATAGAAGCCCTTTTCTACTCCTCCACGTTGTAGTTCCTCCTTAGCCTTCAGACTCAAGTCAAACCCCCCATTCTGATTTACCTCCATCATCTCACTTCCCACTGTGCCCCCTGCTTAATCCTGTGACAGCACTTGGAACATTGGGTTCTAACATGTGAAGTTCCCCAGTACCCTTCCAGTCTGGAAACTCAAAACTACTTATTATTCATCTTTATGCCTTCAGTACTTTATGTAATACCTTTCCCTTAGTAAGGCTAGGATAGAAAAGGCAACACAGCTTTTCCCTCTCTCTCTCTCCCTCTCTCTCTCTCTCTCTCTCTCTCTCTCTCAACACTTGTCCCTAGACCCAGCCATTATATTGTAAGGAAGCTCAGGCCACTATGGAGCTGATCTGACCACAGCCCCAGCTGAAGTCCCTGACTGAGGCTACTGTAATAAATCAGGTGAAAGATAAGGTGACTTGGACCTTGGTGGTGGTAGTGGAGATGACAAAAAGTGACTGGTTTCTGGATCAATTTTGAAGAGAGAGCTGAGAAAGAGAGATGTCGAGGATGGCATCCCAGGCACTGGAAGGTTGGAGTTGCCATTTACTGAGATGGGAAGACGAGGATGTGCAGGTTGGGGTGGATGGTAGAATCAGAAGCTCTTCTTCATGTTATGTCTGAGTCCCGTAATGAAGCGGAGATACTGTGCTTGCAGCTGTATATGTCAGTCTAGAGTTCAGGGGGCTGGAGATGGAAATGTGGGGGTCATCAGCACATAGACAATAATTAAAGCCACAAGAAAGGATGAAATCACCAAGGGAGTGTGTGTAGATAGAGACAAAGCCCAAGGACATTCAAGGCCATGTCAGTGCTCAGCGTTTGAGGAGATGAGAAAGAACCAGCTTAGAGCAGGAAGAAACAAAGAAGAAGGGACCAGCAAAGAAGTCTGAAAAGCAGCAGCCAATCATAAAAGGAGACCCAACAGAGTAGAGTCCTGGAAGCCAAGAAAAGAGTTTCAGGAAGGATAGGGTGATCAGGTGTGTCAAAGCTGCTGTAGGTGAAAGTAAGATGAGGACTGAGAATTCACCAAGAGATTTGTAACATGGTGGTCATTGGGAACCTTGACAAGAAAGATTTCAGTGGAGTGGTGAGGGCAGAAGCCTGACTGGATTGAACTGGAGAGGGAATGGGGAACAGGCAGCGGGTACAGCCCGCTCTTGAGAGAAGTTTTGCTATGGGGCGCAGAGAAATGGGAGGAGGTTGTAGGGTAAAGAGCGAGTTTTTTTAAATATGGGAGATATAACAACACGTTAATATACTCATATAAAGGATCCAGTAGTAGAAAAAATGTGATGACACAAAAGAAAGGAGAGAGGATGATTACAGAAAGCCCTTGTATAGGCAAAAGGGACGTATCTGAGGTACTAATGGAGGGGCTGGTTTTGGATAAGAGCAGGGACAGTTCACGCACAGTGTGGGAGGGAAGGCAGAGTATGGGGGACAGATGCAGACACATGGATGGTTGTCGTGTCAGGAGCATGTGGAGGGCTCTGCTGATTGTGTTCTCACAGAAATGGGGGGCAGCCTCTCACTGGGTATAGACAATAGATCGATATCTGAGAATGTGGGAGAGTGACCAGACTAGGAGTACCAGGCAGAACTAAGGGTCCGCTTGGAGTTAGGGCTCATGGACGTGAATGTGAACCCATGTATGTTTCTCTCCAGCCATATTCAGCTACACGGGTGCAGGCATGGAAGTTTCCATTTTTCAAGGATTGGGCTTTTGCCAGGAATACAATGAAGGGAGAAAGTTGGCCAGGGAGTTGAGAGAAGGGATTATAATCACAGAACATGTAATCTAAGATGGCGAAGGAGGGAAGGGCATGAGGGGCATTGAAACAGCAGTGAGAGCACTAAGTTCTAGGTCCCAGTGGGGCTAAACCAGAGCTTGTGCTAGTTCACAGAGTGTCTTCAATGAATTAGATAAACACTTCCCCTCTATGTGATATGGTCCCACAACTGTGCAAAGAAAAAGCTGCCTCTTCCCCTGGGTGGATAAAGCCATGATTCAGGGTTTATAGTGTCATTTCTGGAGCTTGGGCTGGATTTCAAGGCCCACTTGTCCCCTTGGCCAAGGACTTCTGTGCAGTACCCAAAATGCACAACTGTGTATGGCAGCCCCAGCTCAAAGGATTGTTAGAATCAAGTACTAGAGGGATGTACTACAAGGCAGCAGGTGGTGATCCTAGAGGCGGGGGGCGGGGTTGAAATTGAGATTGTGAGAGGGTGGCAGTCATTAGTGATGGGAAGGTTATAAGGTGTGTGTCTGTGATAGGGTAGCACACAAGGTATTGGAGAGGAGGTTGTGAAGGAACTGAGAAGTCTGGATGTTGGGAGGATCCCCTTCATGGACGATGGAATCACCAAAACTTATAACTGCAGAGTGTGGGAAACAGCACAGTGAGCTGGGGCTCCGTAGATGACTGCAACAGGAGACACTCACAGGGTCTGTAGGCTGATGGCATGTGCTTCAAAGCAGGCGTTCTATTGAGGAGGGAGGAACAGATGCCCAAGCGGCACTGAGGATCAGAGAGGGCCACTACTCCAGCCCCAGCCCCAGCAGCATGAGAGATGGAGGAGAGGAAGCAGCCCCCACTTGAGGGATACAGAGGAAGCTGTGTCCTGAGTGGAAAGCCAGCTTCCGGCTGGAACAAGAGCATGGAGAGAGCATCAGAGAGAAGCAGCGGATGGAGGGGATACAATGGACCATGAGACCCAGAGAGCCTGGGGAACTGGGGGAGTGGGGGACAGGCTAAGACTGTGGGCTTTGTGGAGCTGTCTGGAGGGGAGGGTTCAGGGGTGAAGGATGGTCTGGGAGTCCTGGGCTCCTTGCGTGATTGACATAAACAGGGGTAAAGAGCATGAAGGTCTGCAAGGCAGATCATGGTCCTGAGGCTGTGAGTGTTGGGGTGGGAGTGTCTCGTAAGAGCACGTGGAATCCGGGGCCCCTCCTCATTGCTGCTGATGGAGTTGAGGAGGCTGTGGGGAGACCGTATTACCCTTGGTCTGTATCTGAGTACCTTATCAGAAAAATATATGCCTTCTGATTTGTCCAATTTTGGTGTTCCTTCAACTCCATGTGTCTCTATCTTAATGACAAGTGTTATTCGCTCTCTCAGACTGAGCATAATAAGTCAGTGATGACCCCAGAAGGCCAGGCCTCCACTGGGCTAAACTTCTGGAATCCATATTCATGCAGCTGCTCTCCACTTGTAATTTCAACTGCGATGTCCAGCCCGATAGGCCCTCCTAGGCGTTCATTCTCACGGCCTTCTAATGTACTGGCCCCCGGGCTGTTCTGTAAACTGTTGAAGCCATCTTCAGCTCACTCTAAACCGGAAGAACTAGATGTGTATCAGGAGAAACCAAAACACTGTTTGATTAATCACCACCTTGCAAGCTGGAGAGTGATGGCTGGGCACAAAATGTGGTCGTTATCTAAATGGAGTGCCGGCCTGTCCCCGGGATGGTGAACAAATGGACTCGCCTCTATTTATAAACAACCCTGAGGGATGAGCAGCTTGGTTTACGCTGAGAAGAGGCCATCATTCATTTTTATCCATCATACCTGCTTTTAGTGATATTACACACACCCCCTGCTTGGGCTAGAATCTCAACAACCCAAGAGGTTTATGTGCTTTTAACACCAATTTTGAGGGTCTCTGTGTACATTTCATCATGCGGGGGTAACGGAGGCCCTGAAACGCAGTGTGTGAGCTGATTTCTTCCTCAGGGCTTCATGCAGGGTTCATGACGAAGATGAAATTGGGTAAACTACTGTTGGCCCCAAGGGTGTGTCTGTGAACTTCAGGTGATTACAGGAGGTGAGAAGGCGTGAGACGCTTAGACAACCAGGATTCCCCTGGCAGGGAAGGGGTGGAGTAGAGCCAAGTAAGGAAGATGGTCTGTGATGTGCAGTAAGCCCAGTGCAGCCCTGGCCCGAAGCAGGCGTTTAGCACTCAGTATTTGCTAAATGGATAGAAGGAGAGGGAAGGGAGGGCTGGCCAGAGCAGAATTCCTCCACTTTATAATGCAAATTATTTAACGTTAGAATAGCATTTCCATTTTCTCCAGCTCTCCTCAGATATTAATGCTTATGTTTAAAATAGTCCTGAGAAGAGTGCAAGGAATCATTTCAGAGGTGAGGGATATGAAGCGCAGGGCAGTGGGGTGGCTTGCAAAAGTCACCACTGTGTCTACTGTAAGGTCAGAGCAAAGTCCCAGCCTTCAGATTTCCAGCTCGGGAATTGTTCCACTCAGTCCTTAGCCCGTCCCATCCCTATTGTATGTTGGGCTCTGTTGAGAGTGCCGAAGTCTTCTTTCCACTTCCACCCAACCAGGGAGGAAAGAAAGATGGTTTTATGAAACAATCAGAGACTAGCAGAGAAGCTGTCGAATCCTGGTTAGGACAAATTTTGCTGTAGGAGCTGAGAGGGAAAATGAGAGCGTAGATCAGGACATTCTGGGGCCGTGTAGGGCTGGTGTCTTTACAACAGCACTGTCCCACAGTAATGCAACATGAGCGAAGTATGTCATTTTACCTTGTCTAGTAGCCGCACTACAAAAAGTAAAAAGAAACAGTTGAAATTAAGTTTAATAGTACATTTAACATACAATAGCCCAATTATCAACACGTATTCAACATATAATCAATATATACAATTATTAATGAGATGTTTTAAATTCTTTTGTTTTGCATTAAAGCTTTGAGACTCTCATCTGTAGTTTACTTTTATTTTTTTAACAGCTTTATTGAGGTATAACTGATGTAAAAACCTGCACATGTTTAATGTGTACAATATGATGATTTGGACGTACCCATATACCTTTGAAACCCTCACCACCCATGTATAGTTTAATTCTCTCTTCATATCCTGAATTTTTATTAGAAAAACTAGATCTGTATTTAAATTACATTAAATATCCAGTTGAAAAAGTAGGTTCATATAAGCAGGTTGTTCCAAACAGACTTAAAGGTTTTCTAATAACTTAAGTATTAGTTTTTAAATTTAAATGAACTAAATGTAAATATATTTAAACCTCAGTTCTTCAGTCTACATTTCATGCCAGCCACATTCAAGTGCTTACTAGCTTCACATGGCTCGTGGCTACCGTATTGGACGGCTAATGGCAGCCACAGTGGCCGAAGCTTGGCTTTTATAGTTTCAGACTCTGGGAAGTGGGTCAGGCTTTCTCTTTCCCGTCATTTACCACCTGGCATCTTCTTCCCATTTGTTATCCTGATCAGTATGACTGCTTACCAAGAGGACAAGGCCTCAGTCTATGAACTACCCATTAACGCATGAATAACTTCAGTAAGTGGGTATGGATTTGTCATGCTACACTCTTGTCTCCTCTGACCAAGAAGCTGACATATGTCAGGGCACACCAGTACCCTCTCAGACTCACAGAAGGACAATAATCCTTCCACATGACCGTCAACATGTACACAAGCGCCCCCATACCACAGCACACACCACATACACACACACACAGTCCTCCCACAGCACACACAATCCACACATAGATACCACACGCACTCATACCACACACACACATACCATACACACATACATACACACGCCATACACACATACCACTCACACACATACCCCTCACACAAGCCACACACAGAGACACACACACACACTTCTTGTTCTTCTAAGGTCTGTGACACTGAGTAAGGAGGACGAGCTGTCCATTCTACGTTGTTGACCCTCAAAAATTAATTTTTGAATGTTAGGACTCAAGCTCTGAACGAGGAGTTAGGAGACCTATCATCTGTTCCCACTTCTGCTGCCACTTACCCATGTGTAACCTTGACCAAGCCAGTTAACTCCAGTTTCCTATCAGATGAGAGGTTAGGTCCTTCCCAGCTCTGATATTCTAGTCCAGGGGTTGGCACACTACTGTCTGTGGGTCAGATCTGCTCGTGCCCATTCATTTACATATTATCTGCGCTGCTCTCCGCTACAGTCACAGAGTTGAGGATTTGGGCAGAGGCCATATGGCCCACAAAGCTGAAAATACTTATTCTCTGGCCTTTTATAGAGTTTGCTGATCCTGTTCTCATCTGTGGTTCCAACTCATTTTAATCCTCTCTATACATTGACTTTGTTCCTTATCAAACAAACAATATTCACTCAACAAATAATGGTCACCATTATTGTGCAAAGTATTATGAAAATCACTGAAATACAGTGGTGACCAATACAAACACAGTCATTGCCCTCAGGGATTTTTAACGTTCTTGCTCAGAGTAGAAGTTGCTGATCTTCAGGGCGACAGGGACTGCTGTTGTACCCCAATAGCCATCATTGATGTTGACACATAAATGACACATAGGTGTCATTTACATGTCAACTTGGCTGGGCCATGGTGCTTAGATGTTTGATCAAACATTATTCTGGTTGTTTCTGTAAGGATGTTTTTGAATGAGATTAACATTTAAATCAGTGGACTTTGAATAAAGCAGATTGCCCTGCATAGTGTGGGTGAGCCTCGTCCCATCAGTTGAAGGCCTGAATGGAACACAAAGACTGGCAGCAAGAAAGAACTCTCCAGCCTGCTGGTCTTCAAACTGGAACTCCAGCCTCAGCTCTTCTGGCTTTCCGGCCTGCCAGCCCACCCTGAGGATTCTGGACTTGCCGGCCTCCATGCTCACATGAGCCAGTTCCTTATAACAAATCTCTTTTTACATATAAGTGCATCCTATTGGTTATGTTTCTCTGGAGAACCGTGACTAATATACATAGTAGTAGAAATTTTAGCTGGCAAATGGCCATCTGGAATAAAGACTCCATTTCCCAGCCTCTCCGGTAGCTCGGTGTGGCCATGTGACCAATGGGATGCAAGGAGAAGTTTGTGTGGCAGATTCTAAGGACCTTCCTTAAAAGAGAGCTGGTGCCTGCCCTCTGCTACCCCTTCCCCTCTTCCTCTTCCCTGCTGCTTGTAACAGAGACGTGGCAGGGGGCACTCCATTCTCGACCACAGCAGGGGGACCAGCCTGTGAACTGGAGATCCCCCAAATGGGGAGACCCCAGAATGAATCTGGGTTCCTGAGGGTTTTGTGAAGTAAAGCCACTCCGTCGTCCTGAACTTTTACTTGAGAGAGAAACGAACTTCTTTGTCTAATCCACTGCTGTTTTGGATGTTAGTTACAAGTAGCCAAACCTAATCCTAAATGACATGCCCGCCCTTTTGCGTATCCCTCTGCTATGCCTGAGTAGTATCTGCTGTAACTGAGGGGACCTGCCACAGGGTCCAGTGTATGCTGAATGCATGCACATAGGTGCTGGTCGCATTTACGTGTCCCAGAGGATGGGTTGGAACAAAGGAGGGTTGTCCTCCCAGGAAGTTAAGTTGAAAAAGAAATGGAGATTGTAACCTAAACATTACTATTTCTCCTCTCTCCCTTGGGTAGAAGAAATTTTGTTTAAAAAGCAAATTTTTAAAAGTTCAGTCGGTCAAATCATTTTTTTGTCTTTGACGGAATGTGTTCTTTTTTTTTCCCAACATGATACTAAAGAGTTTCTATTCTTTGCCAAGTCATTTGGATATTATTGGGTATAAACACACCTATGTGTCTTAGACTATATCAGTCACATGGTATTCAAAGCCAGGTTTTTTATTCCTATAAAAATATTTTTCACATGTAAAATAAATGTTAGCTAAGCTGATAAAAACTACGTGTGTGTGTAGTCCCTGCCATAACCTTGTCCGCCAGTGCTGTTCAGAATGACTGTTGCATTAGAGATGGCAATCGATGCCTGCTTTATCCACACCCCAACTCACAGTCTCTCCTCCTGAGTGGCATGTTGCCCACCCCTCGGCTGACTGCACTCTGGGTGGGTGCCCAACACAAGGGCAGTGAAGCCACAGGCTGACCGGGGCACTAGGCCCTGCCCCCCAAAAATGATCGAGAGCAGTTGGCCAGTTATATTTCTCTTAAGACACAGAGAAACAACCAGTTAGCTTTGGAAACAGAGACCAAAAGTTGTCTAGAGAGTTGCCACAAGTGAAGGGAGCCAGCAGTCATGATGAGCCATATGCAAGGTGAAATAACAAACTAAGAGTGAGCAGAGAAGAGAATGGAACAGACAGGCAGACAGAACGAGAAATGTTGGCAGGGAGGGCTGGTCTCCAGGGCCGCCACTGTTCCTTCTAGCTTTCCCGTTCCTGATCCATTTCCAGATCCAGAGCACATGCTCCTGGAGCAAACCTTCTACAGCTGCAGGGACCTTTGTTGTGCCTCTTCTTTGATGGTCCTTTGCCCCTTGGTACTTTGGAGCCCGGCCCTGAAGGGGCCGGGTAATCTGTGAATGGATCACAGCCAGACTAGAAAATACAGGGTTTTCACCTGAGGATTTTTCACTCAAGTATTCCTAAAAACGTCAAAGAAAAGAGGAGAAAGGACAACTTTCTGGAAGGGCAGATGTAAAATTTGAAGAAACCAAATCTGCCATCTTGCCGCTTGGAGAGGGCTTTCTTGGAGGCCTTTGTTGTGCTGTGGGCTTCTTCAGAGTTAGAGGTTATCTCTGATGGGAAACCCAGGAAACAGCTGAAGACGGAGAGGAATCACCTTCCACCGAAGTTAACCTTAAAAGGTGGGTATCATAGTTTGAACATCCCAACCTCTCCCATCTCCCTTTGGCTGAATGAGACCAAACCTTGTTGGTTAGGCAGAGCTGAACAAGGCAATGCCTCTTTGGGCTCCTCCTCAACAATCCCCCTGCTGCCCCGAGGCTAACTCAGGCCCGAAAGACCCATAAACGTAGGTCTCTGTGTAGAAGCTAGTTTGGGGTCTCTCTCTGAAACCCAACCCCCAGCCCAGCCTTGCCGCATGAGCTCATTCTGCCCCTACGGGGAGACTGAGAAAAACGTCTGTGAATTTGTCTTCCACTCTGTCAAAATAAGAACAGAAAAAATACACCACTGCAAAAGTGTTTTCCTTCAGCTTTTATTTGCACACATTCTGTATAATTATGGTCAGCAAGAGGGCATTTTCCATAGCCACACTGGCAGTATTTTCCACATAAAGTTTTACGCTGGCCGGCAGCCTGCCCTTGAGCTATTTACTTGTGCGGTGGATAGAAAACCATCAGACCTATGGCCAGTTAGACCCCAGCAAAATGTTTTCATTTGGACCTCTCCTGCAACAGGGCATATTATTTTAATTTCCCCTCCACCCCTTGTCCCTCTTCTTTAGGTAAAGTGATTCAATATGGTGCAACCACCTTTACACAATCAACTCTATGGTATACCTTCCACTTAACTACTAATGTTCACATTTTTAAATACTTCTCCCTAGCTTTCAATATCTTAGAAATTGCTAATCCAACGTTAGCCCACATGACGCCATCTCATTCCTTCTCTATCCAGTTAAGCCTTTTGTTTCACACCAAGCCCATTTCCTCCTTCAGGCCATTTCTCATGCTGTGCCCACTATCACGATCCTGAATGCCTGCCTCATTCCTCAGCGCCTCTGAATCCTGCCCCACCACTCAACACCCAGGCCTCCTTCTCAGCAAAGCCCTCACTGACTGCTGAAGTCATCCTAATTCCTCCTTCCTTCTATGTATGAGATGGTCACTACCAGCCCAATTTTTGTAATTGAGTCACTAGACAAATTGATCAAAATGTTGACATTGGTTTGTTGCATAGAGCCGTAGCATAAATCAAATAATTCACTTAACAAGTACTTACTGAGCACCTACTTTATGTTCAGTCCTGCAGGGAACGTTCCATGTCGGAAAAAGTATGGGGATTCAGTGAATTAGACCTGTTTCTATCCTTGAGGAATTTGCAGAGACCTTGGAGAAAGAAAGTTCCACACATGAAAGAACAATTCCAGAGCTGGAGCCCAAAGAATGATGGTTCCTCAAGGCAACATGAGGTAGGACAAGAAGGCAAAGAGAAGCCAACACCATCCACTAGAGGGGGGCAGAGGATGCAAGGCAGTTCTAGCTGACAGCAGAGTCAACTTTCTACGGTTGATTGGATACATGCATGGATGGATGGATGGATGGATGGATGGACAGATGGATATTAGTATGAATGAGCCAACAGATGGATGGTCCAAAAGGCATCCATCCATCCATCCATTCTAGAAACATTTATTGAACACTTACTAAGTGCCAGTCTCATTGAAGACTATCTTAGCTGGATAAGATAGCCTTCAATGAGATTGTAGTCTAGTCTGGTGGCATGGCAATGCAGTCATAAGTCAACCAACAGTGACTTTAAAAGTTTAAAGAGAAATAATAATAGCTACCTTTTTTTAAGCACCTATAATATGTTAGGCATTTCTCAAACATTAGTGTTATACTCCCCCCTCTGGGGTGCTGCAGCAAACTCACGGGGGAACCGGGAGTTATTTTAGATTTTGAAGGAAACGTATGATACTCAATATCTGTTAGACACTGTACAAACTACTAGCTCAAGGTAGTTCACAGTTTTAACGTGAGATCACACTACATTCCTTTCCATGATGTCATATCTTGTGGAGCTGGCTCTGGTGGCAGCTGCAATACATAAACAAGAACCATATGAAAATCAGCATGGAACAAGGGATTAGGGCAGCAGGGTCCCATCAGACTGCAAGGTCTGAGAAGTTGCAAGAGGTGCATGCAACTCATTAATAAGTAATTGTTGTTAACTTAAGAATGAAATAAAACTACTACTTTTTTCTTTTAATATATATTTATTATTTTGTCAAGACATAGATACTTAAGCTGTTTGGTTCTAATTTTTTTTAAATTTTCATTGAAATATAGTTGATTTACAATGTTGTGTTAGTTTCAGGTGTATAGCAAAGTGATTCAGATATATATATATTCTTTTTTTTTACATTCTCTTCCATTATAGGTTATTACACAATATAGAGTACAGTTTTCTGTGCTATACAGCAGATTCTTATTAGTTATGTATTTTATATATAGCAGTGTGTATATGTCAATCTCATTCTCTCAGTGTATCCCTCCCCCACCTTTATCCCCTGGTAACCATAAGTTTTTTTCTACATCTGTGACTCTACTTTTGTTTTGCAAATAATTTCTTTTGTATGTTTTTATTAGATTCCACATATAAGTGGCATCATATGAGATTTGTCTTTCTGTGTCTAACTTATTTCACTCAGTATGATCGTCTCTAGGTCCATCCATGTTACTGCAGATGGCATTATTTCATTCTTTTTTACGACTGAGTACTATTCCATTTTATTTATATATATATATATATATATATATATATGCCACATCTTCTTTATCCATTCATCTCTCAATGAACACTTAGGTTGCTTCCATGTCTTGGCTATTGTAAATAGTGCATCTATGAACATTGGGGGGCATGTATCTTTTCAAATTATGTTTTTCTCCAGATATATGCCCAGGAGTGGGATTTCAGGATCATATGGCAGCTCTATTTTTAGTTTCTTAAGGAACCGCCATACTGTTCTCCATAATGGCTGCACCAATTTACATTCCCACCAACAGTGTAAGAGGGTTCCTATTTGATTCTAACTTTTAGTAAATGGGACTCTTATGTGTCTCTTAAGGCCTAGAGACACTGTGAAAAATTGACTGACATACTGAGGACACCATAAACTGAGAAAGCTTGAGAACCTCTGTTTTATTGCCAATCCTCCCAAGTTACTAACTTGCCAAAGATCACACAAGTAGTAAGTTCCAGAGTCAGGATTCGAACCCACATCTATTCTAGTGGTCTCTAAAACTGCATCACTTTTGTTTATAATAATGACGGGAGCTCACTGGCTCCTCCGGAGGTGGATAGACAGGATGGTTGGTGGGGCAGAAGTTAGAGAAGTAGCGTGGGACCCACAGATCATGGAACCGAGAGCCCTGAGGGGCACACTGGGCAGTCACTTTGCTCTGTCACCCTTTTTGTGCTGAGTTTCCATGGGACCCTGGTTTGGTGGGAGGAAGAAGAAACAACCCCTCAGAGGTATGCAGCAATAGACAACAACCCTGTGATTTTCTCAGCAAAACGGGGAGAGAGCGGGGGTGTGGAGACCATAATGAGGTGTGAGAAATGGCGGCTGAGTCTGCACACATTTGGGGGATCAAACAACTTTTCTTGCAGCCTGCTGATTTTTGAAAACTTGAGTGGTTGCTGTCACAGTCATATCCGCAAATGACCGGGCTTCTGTCATTTCAGATGGGCAGGGTCCTGCCAAGATTGTTGGGCGAGTGGAGGCAAGTTCTCCTGAGAGAGAAACTCTCCGGAATTGGGAAAAATTTAGGTCAACATCATTTGAACCTTGACCTCCTGCTCTTTTGTCCCCAGGAAAGACATTTCCTTGACCTCCAGAAATTCCTCTGCCTCAAGGGAAGACTCCTCTCCCTCCCTTCCCCCCATACCCCACGCCTCCAAATTGGGCTGGGAACAGATTCAGGGCAGGACCCCAGGGAAGCACAATGGCCTTGCAAGTGTGGAGAGTGTGAGAGGCTGCTCTGCAAAGATCTTCAAAGGCAAAGCCCGAGGCGCTGGGCACCCCAGGAGGGCGTGCTCCATAGAGAAGTGTGGAGGGAGAGCCTGCCTGCAGGGCCTGGACAGAGAGACCCCCTACTGTGGCAGCAGGCCTGCTTGTAGGAGCCCCTCTCCCATCCGAGAAGCCTAATTCAATTACCCTTATCAGAATGCCTCTGAACTTAACACAGCAGATAATCAGTTCCAGAGGCAGATACTGTGTGGGGACCCAAAATGATTTTGCTTCCCCAAATTGGAGGCTGAAATTGGAGATGTTTGGGTAATGGAAAACATAATCTCTCCCTGGGTCCAACCCCCCTCCCAGTACCCACACCTGAGACACCCCTACCAAGGAGCCAAGGGAACTGGGATTCTCCTTAAGACACCTGGCCGTGAACTTGACCTTTTCCCCCCATCCTCTGAGCCACAGCCAGAAAGAAGCTGTGTAGAAGCTGGAAGCAGGAGGGGAAAGGGATTAACATTTACTGAACGCCCCTACATGCGTCAGATTCATGATACACACTACCTAATTTAAACCCAACATGCCTTTTGAAGAAAAATATTAGCATCACCACATTACAGAAGGCAATGGAGATTTGGAAAAGTTAAATCACAGCCTGAGCACCCATCCTTATAAGCAGCACAGGTGAGACTCAAACACAGGTATCAGACTTTGCAACTCACTATCTAACTAATTAACTAACTAAGGTGGCCTCTCTGCTCAACATCAGGAAGCAAATAGAAACTCACTTATTCAAGGATCCATAGCGACCCTCCAGGGTACAGTTGTCTCGTGTAAGGAAATAGACCCCAAAAGGCTAAGTAATATTCCCAAGGCTGCACAGCTGGCGAGTGTCTCGGTTAAGAGTTAAGTCCAGTGAGATTGGAATCAAAGCCAGGGATCTCAGTACTATCTCAGCTGCCATCCAAACTGTCTTCTAGAGACTTCCCGTCGCCCTAAGTGCAGAGAACATATCTTCTCATTTTCCCCACTGGGCCTGAGACAGAACCAGCACGGGTTGATTTCTGGGTGCTGGGTAGCCAGGACTACTGCTGAATATTCAGAGGCTTTCCATCGTCAAACGAGAGCTCTCAGCTCCCGTTTACCTTAGAATTGTAGGACATACAATGTCAGCACCGGAAAGAACTTCTCCTATCAGTGTATCGCATCCAGTATTTATTTAGACTTACTGTTTTTATTAGGTAAGATTTGACACGGACAGAATAATGTCTACATAAATTACAAACCAGGGGCTTCCCTGGTGGCGCAGTGGTTGAGAGTTCACCTGCCGATGCAGGGGACACGGGTTCGTGCCCCGGTCCGGGAGGATCACACATGCCGCGGAGTGGCTGGGCCCGTGAGCCATGGCCGCTGAGCCTGCGCGCCCGGAGCCTGTGCTCCGCAACGGGAGAGGCCACCACAGTGAGGGGCCCGCGTACCGCAAAAAAAAAAAAAAAAAAAAAATTACAAACCATAATTTACGGTCAGGGCATTCAAGATGGCTGTTCTCTTGCTCTCTCTGTACATCTGTTTGACCAGTCCCTGTTTCACCTACACCCTACTCACATGACTGTCCAATCCTCTTAATTATAGGACTTAATCAATAACTGCCTACATGCTTGCCCTCTGCCCCTGCTGCTGGTTTCCCTGGTAACTGATGAGCCAACCTGACAGTCACTTCCCCCTTTAACTGGTAGCCTCCTTCCCCTCATCACCTCCCTCAGGTAGGAAAGACTGCTGCCCTGTCCTTCTTGCTGTCTGCTGTACACAGTGGGGTGTTGCTCCAGAACTTTTGCTTCAGACTTGTAAGATTCCCTATCCAA
Source organism: Aethalodelphis obliquidens (assembly GCF_003676395.1). Taxonomy (NCBI): domain Eukaryota; kingdom Metazoa; phylum Chordata; class Mammalia; order Artiodactyla; family Delphinidae; genus Aethalodelphis; species Aethalodelphis obliquidens. The sequence goes on from NW_020837956.1 coordinate 7,158,177, forward strand.
CAGTCCACTGACGTCTCTGTCACTGCCTCTGGGCTTTTTCTTCAATCTCGCAACTGGGCAACTATAAGGCTTGCAGGCCTGTGGGGTGCAGCCGAACACAGAGTAATCATAAAACCTGCGAACCCACCATACCCTCTTAGAACTAGACCATTACAATGAAGTCTCCTCCCATTCCTTTCTCACACCTCCTCCATAGAAATAACCACCATCTTGAATCTTGTATTTATCGTTCCCTTGATTATTTTTATAATTTTGCCAGCGATGTTTGCGAGGTAGATTACATTATTGCTCCGAGTCCTTTAGATGCCCTTTGACATATGACTTTGCAGTTCCTCCCGTTAGAGGTGGAATACACTTCCCTGCCCAGTGATTTAGGTTTGCTTTGTACAGTAGATTGCTGTAGGCATGGATGGATGCCAATTCTGAGCATAGGTCTCAAGAGGCATCACATGTTTCCGCTTTCTCCTCTTGTATTCCTGCCTCTGCTATGAGAAGGACATGCTCCAGAGCTCACCTGCTGGTCCAAGCAGGATGAGAGACACGTGGAGCAGACCTGGACCCAAGCTGAAGTCAGAACCAAACCCAACTGAGTCCAGACTAGATCAGCCAACTCCCAGCCAATCCACAGACGCCCGAGTGAGAATACGTGAATGTTGTAGGCCACTGAGGTTGGGACTAGTTTGTTACACAGCATTATCGTGGCAATGGCTGATGATATACAATCGATCTCTAAAGACCATATCATTTTATTTTGCTTGTCTTCTGAGCTTTGGAAAATGATAATATTGCATGTCATTGTCTACTACTTACTCTGATTTGCTACTCAACATTATGTTTCTGAGATTTAGGCAATGAAATATAATACAGTAAATGAACTACAAAAGTAGCCCCCTCGGTTTAGAGATGAGGACAGTGAGTGATGCGCGGAGCTCATGAATGTCTGAGCTGACTTGGGACCCCAAGTCCTGTTCCTCCCGCAAATATTTATTGAGCATAAACAGAGCACTTTCCTCAGTGCCGGTAATATAAAGGTGAACTAGGCATGGAAGATCGTTGCCCTGAAGGGCCTTATGTTATAGGAGCCGCTTCATGGAAAGAGGGCAATGCCCATCTATGCTTCCTACCGTCTCGCTACCAATGCTTCCTATCGCCTCTGCCCTGCCAGCCAGTTCCCCTCATCCTTCACCACGTCTGGTCCCTGGAGGCAGATTGTGTAATTAAGGCAGCCTGTGAGGAGAGCGGGCAGAAACTAGGGAGTGGATAGCTCTCCTCGAGAGAAGCGCTGGCAGAGACTTCCAGGGAAAGGGCCAAGATTTGCCACCTTAGGGAGGCAGGTTTACATTTATGCAGGTGACACGAGTCTGCAAGGAATGGGCAGTTATCCTGCCAGAGTGGGCCCTGCAGTGAGCTCGGCAGCCCCAGGGACTTGGCTCCTGGAGTGAGCAGTCATCAGCAGAACATGTTTGGAAGACAAAGGATGAGAAATGTTCCTCACCCTTGAGAACTTTGCAGTCAAACGAGGGAAGGAGGATACACAAAAAATGCGGGCCTCACACCACTTCCACAAACACCCAACCTCACAGCTCTAACCAGAGCTGAGCAGATACGCGTGGACTGACATGGACGTGCAGGTGCCCGGAAGTGGCACCTTCCGGGTGTAAGGTAGTGGCACCTTACACCTTCCGGGTGTAAGGTGCCACTTCCAATGACCAGATGTACTGTCATTCCATAGACAGGTGTCTTTTGTTTCTCTACAACATTTGGGTAGTTCCCATGAGAGTTGCCTTTTATTCGATGCTTTGGAAAAACAAGTAAGAATCACATCACATTAAAACTAGACTGAACACAGCTGCATTCTCCCTCAGTGATTCAGAAAGCATTCCAGGGTGTTGCAGGGCCTCAGGGACATCATTAGGAAAATCAGTAACCGTACAGGATTGGAAGAAATAGCATCCAAATGATAGGAGGTTTCATGCTGATTGGGTCCTGGATAAAGAAGTTATTTTTAGTAATGAAGGATTAGCAGCTCCTGCCAGATAGGGAAATGGCAAAACCAAGCAGAGTTATTGGCTGCCCCCAGTTCCAGCGCTCAGCTCAGTGGGAGGCTGGTGGCTGCTCCCCTCCACCTGGACTCCGACTACCACCACCAAAGCACCTGGAGGGGCGTCCTTATCGCTGTAGCTACCCTGACAGCCCCACCCTCCTCATCCTTCCCAGCCGCAGGTCAGAGTCAGGCATTTCTGCAAGATTTCTTCTGGTTGGAGGTTGCTCAGAGAGCAGCCACAGCTATGGGCTGTGTGGACCGGGAAGGTCTAAGGTCAGAGTGGACAGGCCCCTGCCTGGGGAGAGAAGCACTACAGGGGGGTTTACCTGTCTCTCTACCTCATTGCCATTTGAAAATCCCCATTGCTCTGTTTTGTTGTTTGGGTTGTTTTTTTTTAACTCCAAAATTAATATTTTCAAAGACAGTGATTTCTGCCCCTATGGTCATTTGTGAGGGACTCGCCCAGGTAAGGAAAGCAAGGCATGGCCTGCAATGAAGTGGGTAAGGAGCCAGTGGTCCCCCCTTCAATGACCCAGATCTTACACTGGAAGATGACTTCCAGGTCAGAGGGCAATAGAGTGGATGGAAAGAGCCAGAAGTCCTGTGGTCAAGTCCCAGCCCTACCACTTCCTAAAGGTGCAATCTTTGCAGTACAAGACTCCTCCCCTCCCCGCGGCCTTGGGTGTCCCATCTGTAAACAGGGGCTGAGAGGACAGTAGCTTCTGACTATAGATATTTTCCACCTTTAGGAACTTAGGGGGAAGCCAGATGCTTCCAAAGAGGTAGGTGGCAGTAAGAAAGGAAGAAAATGACCAAATTTATTTGGCCCAATATTGAGAAAATGTCAAGTGGCTCTTATCCTCTGTTTCACAAAATATGGTATATTTTCTTTCTCTTATATTCATTCCTGTTACATGTGTGTTAGTTTTAGTTCCCTAATCAGTTTACTTGTTTTTTAAGAGCAAGGAAAAGTTTCACAGAACTCATTGACTTTTAGAACAAATTTTATTATTTTAACAAATATTGTAAAATTAGAAACTACATTAATCTCCATTTATTAGATTAGAATAAACACCTGCCTGCTTATTATATATCATTATCAACCTCATGTATCTCTCACATCAACATTGTTAAATAGACTGTGTTTCTGTGCCCATTTTACAGACAAGGAAACCGAGGACAAGAGAAGTTAAAGGACTTGTTAATGTCCATTTATGTGGTACAGGGTAGAGCTGGACTTGAACCCAAGTCCTCATACTTAAACTAGACTCTTCAGAAGTCACTTGGATTTCTTCTGCTTCTCATGTGGTACCAACAAGGCAGACACAGAACAGGGAGTAAATAAATAATTGTGGGTTGATGGATACCGCATAATTACAAAGTGCCTGGCTTAAAGGCTGGGGGGGAATCACATGGCCCGGCGTGATTTTTTTCTCACCCAGGAATACCCTTGGTCCCTCTGAGTGCTTCATGCTCTAGGAACCACAGCTCCGCAGGGGCCTGCCTGGACCTGTTGGCCCGCAGCTACAGTCTCGTGGCTGGCCAGATGCCTGCGGTTCCCCTTGCTCAGATGAGAAGCCGGTGGGTACAGGCCAGGCCCGGAAGCCCCCTTTACAAATACATTCCAGTTTGCATTCACCCCCAGTCAACAGACAAGGCCCTACAAACCGCCCAGCAGAACCAGCCAGGGAAAAGCCCTCAGTTCTGCCCACAGGAACTTTACCAGCGCGTCAGCCTGAGCCTGAGGCGCCAGCTCTGCCCATAGGACACCCAGACACAGTAACCGCGGCCGGGTCAGATCAAGTGGACTCACTGAATTCCATTTGCCCATCAGGGGACTGGAACAAAAATGAAAAGCAAACACCTGGTGCAGTTAAGTTGATCATCTTAACCACGAATTAGACTGGACCTGTGTCCATCCCATCTGTCCTGACAGCTCAACTTGGGAAGAATTTGTACACAGCTCACCTGGGGCTAGGCATTCGGTTTTCCTGGTGACATCAGCTCTGGATTTGGTCCCTTTGCCATCTTACCCTCTTCCATTGATCATGCATAAGAGCTCTCTTCCTCCCCCCACTCCTCCCCCACCCCCACTCATCATCCTCACAGTAATCCTTGTCTGGTTCCTCCTCCACTCCCCCAAATCTCAGCTCTGGGTGGGCCCCTTGGTCCACCAACATGGTGCTTGCCAGGTCCAGCTTCCCAAACACCACTTTCAACCAGCATCCTCTATTCACAAACCTTCAAAGTCTCCCCAGTTCTTATTATAACAGGTTTGGACCTGGACTCCCCCTTAGAGCTTTTCTAAAAAGCTTCTACCAGTAGGCCCCATAGGCCATCATCTCTTTCTCCCAGCAGATACCTTCTGTCTTACTAGACTGAACTCCCCATTGACCCAACACAGTAGATCCCATCTGACCTCATGGGCTTTTTTCACATTGCTCTCCTCACCCGGAATGCCCTTCTCTATGTCCTGGTCTATCCTGATCTTCCCATCCTCCAAGGCCTCCTTCTCAAGGAATCCTTTCTTTCTTACTCCACGACACTGAATGGTATCCTGTCTTGAATTGCTTTTAGACTCTTCCACAACAATCGCCATATGAAACATGTACTATATAAAAAGTAAATAGCTCTCTCAGGCCTGGCAACCAGAGCCCCGGTGTGTTAGAAGGTCCTGCTCAGCCCTCATCCAGCCCTGCCCTTCCTCCTGGGGTCATGATTCTGTGGGACCACGTGAACACGCCCATCTAGAGTCTGCGTCCTTTCTATTCCCATACAGGCCACGTTCCTGATACCAGGACCCCAGACTTGCCTGCCCAAACAGCCCTGCATCTGTTTCCAGAGCCTGTGGAAGCCTCTTCCCCAGGTCTGTCTTTCAGAGGAGGAGGGGTGGCCAAGGGAGGCTGTTCACGGGGAGGTGGGTTTGTGGATGGAGCTTGGACATGTGGGCTGGCGTTTCTACATGCATGTACACAAGGCTTTGGTGGGAAGACAAGGCAGGTGGGCCTCTGCAGGCTAGAGTCCCCCAGCTGCGTTTTAGTCACCCGCTGGAGGATACAGTCGAGACAGAGGAAAGTGGACTGATTTGGACAGAGAGAGATTGAGCACAGATGACATCGTTGAAACTGTGGATTCAGCCTGTGCCTGGAATTTTCAATTAACTGAGCCAAAATATTTTCCTTTTTGCCTAAATTCATTTGAGATGGACTTCTGTCACTTGCAGCTAAAACTGATGAATACAATCATGATGATGAAAATGAACGATGATCACGGTGGTGGTGACAGCTAACATTTACTGGACCCCTGCGTGTCCCAGGTGCTCTGCTTTCCCTACATTAGCTCATTTCTTCTTCTCCCTACCTCATGAGGGAGTTGGTATTATTATCTCAGTTTTCCAAATGAGGAAACAGGGATTCAGACAGGTAAAGTAACTTGCCCAAGGTCACACAGTAGTCAAGCTCAAGGCTGTCTGACCCCCTAAGCCTGTGTTCTTACCTGCTAAGCTTGTGTTTATTGGTCACCAACAGTGTGAGCTGGACCACATAAAAGGCATGGAGCTTAGGCAGTATGTGGTCAGCCACTGTAAGACAACTGGGCTCTGAAAGAGCAGGAAAGGGCAAGGGTCAAGGTCAGGATGCAACACACTCAACTGAACACGCAACAATTCTTGTCAGCAGAAGACAGGATAAAATGAACCTTCTCCAAAATGCATTCCTCTACACCTCTCCCTCTCTACTCCTGGTCTAAGTCTTCTCCAGCAAAGCTGTGGAGAGAAGGGCAGAATTGTGAGGCTGGCAGCATACCTTTTAGTGTCTCTGCTTTTCAGCAAATACACAGGGTAGCTTATACTGCCATTAGGTTAAATCCTAATAAGGAGCAGAGGCATGTTACAGCTCACATGCTTGAGGCTGACCAAGTCCAAGTGTCCATCACCACCCAACAGTGGGTACAGATAGGATAACCCAGATGTGGTCCATGTAGGAACCTAACACACAGCCAATAAGTAACTAGTCAACGTAAGTTAAATCTGGCCCCTACAAGTGGAGGAGGAAAACCTCAAAACTCGGGCTTCCCTGGTGGCACAGTGGTTAAGAATCCGCCTGCCAGTGCAGGGGATACGGGTTCGAGCCCTGGTCCGGGAAGATCCCACATGCCGTGGAGCAACTAAGCCCACAACTACTGAGCCTCTGTTCTAGAGCCCTCAAGCCACAACTACTGAGCCTGCGCACCTAGAGCCCATGCTCTGCAGCAAGAGAAGCCACCGCAATGAGAAGCCCGTGCACCACAACGAAGAGTAGCCCCCGCTCGCTGCAACTAGAGAAAGCCCACGCTCAGCAACAAAAACCCAATGCAGCCAAAAATAAACAAACAAACAAACAAATAAATAAATAAAAGAAAAAGAAAAACTCAAGAGGGCTTAGGATCAAAAGTCTTATGGCTACATGCACAGTTGTGAGATCAGATACCATTTGTATCCCTCCTTTAGGGAGAGCAAATTAAGACCAAAATTAGCACAAGCAGGTATATGTGGTGTGCAAGATAGCAGGACTGCCATAAAAGGTTTACTGCTGCAAGCGTGGGAGAGCTGCACGAGGTGGCCTCTGCTCTGCCACGTGTGAGACATGCTCTCATCCCACTGTCACAGCACAGACCTCCCCACTGTCAAATACTCAGTGTCCTTCACCTAACATTCATGAAGCATGAAGGGCCTTCCCATTTGCAGTGTGGTTTTCAGAATCTTCCAGGAAGTTCAACAGTGATGGCAGAGTAATCTCCGTGGTGCCTCTTGGAAGGAAAACTCACTCAAGTTCAGCTCCAAGTTGAATACATTTTATTACCTACCTTTCTTTAGTAAGAAATATGCATAGTAGGCAAGTGCATTTTCTACCGAGAGCCTAAGTTTTGCAGAGGCAGGGCCCTGTATGGGAGGCTGCAGTAATTGGTTCTGCTGATGAATGGGTGTTCAGTCTGCCTGCATCCACGGTTCAGTGTTGAGAAATCACCAGGCACTATGCAACCAACTACATTTTCCAGTATTGACTTTGTCAGTCATGAAACCGGCTGAAATATTTGTCCATATCAACCTGACATCATAGAATATCAACTTGAGCAGAAAAGGCCTGTCATTTATCGGACTTCCTCAATACCCACAAGGCATTAAGGAAAACGCAGTGCCATTTCTATTTCCAACTCAGTGGGTGTTGATGCCATTTGCTGAACAGGTAACATTGAAGGGAGACCAGGCTTTGGTGCCAAATGGGAAAGCAAAATTTAGTCTTGGTCATGGTGAATTAGAGGTGCTTTGGAAACTTCCAGTCGGAAATTCAGAGGAAGTCAGAGGAGACACCTGTGATACACACTTGAGGTTGACAGGTAAATCAATTTCAGTGGGAGCTATGGTTCTGGAAGGAATCGCCTAGAGAGAGTATAGAAAAGAATAGGATTTAGGACCAAAGCTTGAAGTTCATAAACTGTTTTTTTTAAAGAAAATAAATATGTAACAGCTTTATTGAGGCATAATTCACATACCTAAAATTCAACCTTTTAAAATATACAGTTCGGGCTTCCCTGGTGGCGCAGTGGTTGAGAGTCCGCCTGCCGATTCAGGGGACGTGGGTTCGTGCCCCAGTCCGGGAAGATCCCGCATGCCGCGGAGCGGCTGGGCCCGTGAGCCATGGCCGCTGAGCCTGCGCCTCCGGAGCCTGTGCTCCGCAGCGGGAGAGGCCACAACAGTGAGAGGCCCGCGTACCGCAAAAAAATAAAAATAAATAAATAAATAAATAAATAAATAAATAAAATATATATATATATATATACAGCTCAGTATTTTAATATATTCCCAGAGTTGTGCAACCACCACAGTTATCTAATTCCAGAATGTTTTTGTCACCTCAAACAGTAGCCCTGTACCTATTAGCAGTCACTCTCCATTTCCACCCCCAGCCTCTGGTGGCCACTAATCTGCTTTGTGTATCTATGAATTTGCTATGCTGAATGTTTTATTTGTGTCTCACTTCTTTCACTTAGCATGATGATTTTGAGGTTTGTCTATGTTGTAGCATTTAGCTGTATTTTTTTCCCTTACTACAGCTGAATAATATCCCATGGTGTATATATATATAAAAAACTATCCATTTTGTTTATCCATTTATTAATTTATTTATCCATTTATTATTTGGATAATAATTTTTATATTATTAATATTATTAATTTATATTATTATTAATTATTTATAATTAATTAAATTATTAATTATTAAATTATTATAAATTAATAAATATTATTAATTTATATTATTAATATTATTTGGATAATAATATCTTTATTATTTATTATAATATATAATTATAATATTTTATTATTATTTAAATTATTTATCCATTTATTAATTGATGGATATGTGGGTTGTTTCCATTTTTTGGCTCTTACGAATAAGTCTGCTATGAACAAGTTTTTGTGTGAACATGTTTTAAATTCCCTTATATACCTTAGAAATTCCCTTATATACCTTAGAAATATTCCCTTAGAAATAAAATTGCTGGGCCATAAAGTAACTCTATGTTTACCTTTTTGAGGAACAGCCAAACCATTTTCACAAAGCAGCTGTATCATTTTACATTCCCATCACAATGTATGAGAGTTCATTTCTCCACATCCTCATCAGCACTAGTTATTGTTCATCTTTTTATTATAGTCATCCTTGTAGGTGTGAAGTGACATCTCACTGTGGGTGTTTTTTTTTTTTTTTTTAATATTTATTTGTTTGTTTGTTTTGGCTGCACCGGGTCTTAGTTGCAGGACTCAGGATCTTCGTTGTGGCATGCGGGATCCTTTGTTGTGGCATGCGAGATCTTTAGTTGCAGCATGCGCACTCTTAGTTGCGGCATGCATGCAGGCTCTAGCTCCCCGACCAGAGATCGAACCCTGGCCTCCTGCACTGGGACTGTGTAGTCTTAACCACTGGATCACCAGGGAAGTCCCCCCTCATTGTGGTTTTGATTCTTATTTCTCTAATGGTGTTGAACATTCTTTCATATGCTTTTGTATATCTTTTTTGTATATCTTCTACATATGGTATATGTATACCGTTTGTATATCTCCTTTGGAGAAATGTCTATTCAAATCTTTTACCCATTTTAAAATGTTTTTTTTTATTTTTATTACTGAGTGTACAAGTCTTTATCTTCTGGATACAAGTCTCTCGTCAGATATATGATTTGCAAAAAATTTCTTCCATTCTTTGTGGGTTGTCTTTTCACTTCATTGACAGTGTTCTTTGAAGCACAAAAGTTTTTAATTTTGATGAACTTCATCTTACCTGTTTTTCCTTTTATCATTTGTGGTTTGGGTGTCATATATAAGAAACCATTGCCTAATCTGAGATCACAAAGATTTAAACTTACATTTTCTTCTAAAGGTTTTATAGTTTTGGCTCTCACTCTTAGGTCTCTGATCCTTTTTAGTTAACTTTTGTATATGTTTTGGAGGTAGGGATCCAAATTCATTCCTCTGTATGTGAATATCCTTCACACACAAGAATCCTTCACATACAACCTTGTCTTGTTTCAGCACCATTTATTGAAAAGACTATTATTTCCCCATGAATTGTCTTGACACCCTTGTGTCAAGAATCAGTTGACCAAAACCATAAAGGTTTATTTCTGGATTCTCAATTCTATTCCATTGATCTACATGTCTATCTTTATGCCAATACTACAGTCACTGTAGCTTTGTAGTAAGTTTTGAAATGAGGAAGTGTGAGTCCTCTAAGTTTGTTCTTTTTCAAGATTGTTTTGGCTATTCCAGGTCCCTTGAATTTCCACATGAATTTTAAAATAAGCTCGTTAATATTCTCAAAGAAGCCAGCTGATATTTTTATAGGGATTGCATTGACCCTGAAGATCAATTTGGGGAGCCTGCACTCTTAACAGTATAAAGTCTTCTAATCCATGAGAATGAGATGTCTTTCCATTTTTTTAAGTCTTGTTTAAGTCTTTGGTGACATTTTGTAATCTTCAGTGCTTGTCTTGCACTTGTTTTGTTAAATTTGTTCCTATGTATTTTATCTTTTTGATGCTATTAGAAATTCTTTTCTTTCTTTTTTTAAAAATTTATTTATTTGGGCTTCCCTGGTGGCGCAGTGGTTGGGAGTCCGCCTGCCGATGCAGGGGACGCGGGTTCGTGCCCTGGTCTGGGAGGATCCCACGTGCCACGGAGCGGCTGGGCCCGTGAGCCATGGCCGCTGAGCCTGTGCTCCACGACGGGAGAGGCCACAGCAGTGAGAGGCCCGTGTACCACAAAAAAAAAAAATATTTATTTGTCTATTTATTTTTGGCTGCATTGGGTCTTCGTTGCTGCGCGTGGGCTTTTCTTTAGTTGTGGCAAGTGGGAGCTACTATTTTTTTTTTTTAATTTTTAAATATTTTGCGGTACGCGGGCCTCTCACTGCTGTGGCCTCTCCCGTTGCGGAGCACAGGCTCCGGACGTGCAGGCTCAGAGGCCATGGCTCACGGGCCCAGCAGCTCCGCGGCATGTGGGATCTTCCTGGACCGGGGCATGAACCCGTGTCCCCTGCATCAGCAGGCGGACTCTCAACCACTGCGCCACCAGGGAAGCCCGGGAGCTACTCTTTGTTGCTGTGCTTGTTCTTCTCATTGCAGTGGATTCTTTTGTTGGGAGCACGGGCTCTAGGCGGGCGGGCTTCAGTAATTGTGGCACGTGGGCTTCAGTAGTTGTGGCTCACAGGCTCTAGAGCACAGGCTCAGTAGTTGTGGTGCACGGGCTTAGTTGCTGTGTGGCATGTGGCTTCTTCCCGGACCAGGGCTCGAACCTGTGTCTCCTGCGTTAGCGGGTGGATTCTTAACCACTGCGCCACCAGGGAAGCCCCCAGAAATTATTTGCTTAGTTTTATTTTCTGATTGTTCACTGGCAGTGTTATAGAAATATAACTGATTTTTGCATATTGATCTTATATCCTGCAACCATGCTGAACTCATTTATTTGTCCTAATAGTTTTTTTAATGGATTCCTTAGGATTTTCTGTATATAAGATCATTTCATGTGTAAACATAGCTAGTTTTGCTTTCCCCATTCCAGTGTTGATGCCTTTTATTTCTTTTTCCTGCCTAGCTGCCCTGGCTAGAACCTCCAGTACAACGTTGAATAGAAGTGGCAAGAATGAACAAGCTTGTCTTGTTCTTTTTTTTTTTTTTTGAGAGTAATTTTTTTATACAATTTTATTTATTTATTTATTTTTGGCTGTGTTGGGTCTTCGTTGCTGCACGTGGGCTTTCTCCAGTTGCGGCAAGCAGGGGCTACTCTTCGTTGTGGTGCACAGGCTTCTCGTTGCAGTGGCCTCTCTTGTTGTGGTGCACGGGCTCTAGGTGAGCAGGGTTCAGTAGTTGTGGCACATGGGCTCAGTAGCTGAATGTCGTGAGCTCTAGAGCGCAGGCTCAGTGGTTGTGGCGCACGGGCTTAGTTGCTCCGCAGCATGTGGGATCTTCCCCAACCAGGGCTCAAACCCATGTCTCCTGCGTTGGCAGGCGGATTCTTAACCACTGCGTCACCAGGGAAGTCCCCCTTGTCTTGTTCTTGATCTTTGTCTTTGTTCTTGATCCTTGTCTTTCATCATTAAGTTGGTGTTATCTATGGCTTTTTCACAGACGACTGTTTTTGTTTTGCTGCTGTAGCTAATTGTGACAAACTCAATGGCTTAAAACAATACAAGTTTATTATATCCCAGTTCTACACTTAACAAGTCCAACATGGGCTTCACTGAGCTAAAAGCAAGGTGTCAGGTGTGCTGTTTTCCTTTCTGTAGACTCTAGGGGAGTCTTTGCCTTTTCCAGCTTCTAAAGGTCACTCACATTCCTTGCCTCATGGACCCCTTTCTCCATTTTCAAAGCTAGCAATGTGGCATCTCTCTCCTTTTTCTTCCACAGTGAAGAAAATCTTCTTCTGGCTGAATACAGCAGGAAAGGTTCTCAATTTTAAGGATTCAAGTGATTATACTGGTTCCGTCTCAATGTCTATAACATTAGTCACATCTGCAAAGTCCCTTTTCCCACGTAAAGTAACATATTCACAGATTCCAGGGATTAGGATGTGGATATCTTTAGGGGGGCATTCTTCTGCCCACCATATTCCATTCTCTGACCCCCAAAGATTTGTGTCTGTCCCATAGGCAAAATACTTTTACCCCATCCCAAGATCCCCTAAATTCTCAACCCATTACAACATCAACAAATCCAAAACTTCACCTATATCTCTCCAGTTCAAAAGTTCCAAATACCATCACCTAAATCATCAACGTAGGTATGAGTGAGATTCAGTATAATCTATTCTGGAGCAGAGTTCCTCTCCATGTGGACAAGTGAAAGTAAAGAAACAAGTTATATGCTCCCAAAATACAAAGGTAAGAAAGGCACAGACATTCTGATTCAAAAAGGGAGAAAAGGAAAAGGAAAAAGAGTCACCGGTCCCCCGAAATGTAGAAATCCAGCCAGGCCAACTCCACTGGGTTACAAGGTCTGGAAACAATGTTCTGGGGCTCTCAGTTCCAACCTCTGGGTCCATGGCTCTACCCCTGGACCTGCGGCTCCATATTCTGAGTCATCCTTCCTTTTTACATGAATGGCAACGTGTTTACTGCTGAGTATTTTTATCAGCCTGTTTCCTGCCTGCAGAATGTTGGGGGTCCAAGACCCTTCTTTTATTTTGCTCTCTGTCCCTATTGGGCCAAGCTGGCAGTGTTTCTGCTGGTATAAAATTCTTAAGACTCTGTCTCTGTCCCGTTAGACAAGAAGTCCCTCCCCAGATTCTTCCTAAATAATCCCACCTCTATTTTTGTCTTCTGCTGAGATGGCAGAGGGGATCTATGTGTTATACACTTACTCTCTAAGAGCCTTTTGTGTAACTAGGTATCCTAACTTTTTTGTTTTTCTGAGGTATTAGCAAGAGGTTGCCCAGCTACACTCTTAAATTTTTTCTAGTAATACTCTTCCCTGACAGGGAATCTCTTAATCTTAGCATCTTTTGCAATCTGGTTAAGCTGAGAATTTCCCAAATCATGAAATCCCAGATCCTTCTTTTAAAAAATGGTTTTTGCTTCAATTTGTCTCTTTTCTCTTGCATTGTACTATGAGCTGCAAGAAAACTAGGTCACACCTTCAACACTTTGCTTGGAAATTTCAGCTAAATGTCGAAATCCATCATTTACCAGTTCTGTTTTCCACATAACTGTAGGACGAAATTCTGCTAAGCTTTCTGCCATATCTAACAGAACCCCCTTTCCTCCAGTTTCCAGTAACGTGTTCCTCGTTCCCTTCTGAGCCTTCATAGCACCACCTTTAACACCCACATTTCTACTAACAGCCTGTTGGTGATGATGAGGTATTACCTAAGGCAAGTGATGTCTTGTCTACTGTGCTTCTCATTGCCTTCTGAGTCCTAACTGGCAGATTTATTACCAGCTATATTTCTACTAACAGTTTGTTCAAGGCAGTCTGACTCTCTCTGTCATGTTCCTCAGAATGCTTCCAGCCTCTGCCCACTGCCCAATTCCAAAGCCAGTTCTGCATTTTCAGATATTTTGGGGTTTTTTAATTTAAAAGACTTTTTAAATTGAAGTATAGTTGACATACAATATTATGTTAGTTTCAGGTGTACAACATAGTTAATCTGAAAATCAAATACATCACAAAATTATCACCAATATATGTCCGGTAACCATCTTTCACCATGCAAAATTATTACAGTATTATTGACTAAATTCCTTATGTGGTATATTACATCCCCATGGCTTATTTATTTAAAACTGGAAGTTTATATTTCTTAATCCCCTTCACCTGTTTTGACCAACTTCTCACTCCTTGCCCTCTCCCAAACACCAGTTTGTTCTGTGTCTACAAATCTGTTTCTGTTTGGTTTGTTTGTTCGTTTGTTTTGTTTTCTAGACTTACATATAAGTGAGATCATACGGCACTTGTCTTTCTCTCTCTGACTTGTTCACTCAGCATGATACCCTCTAGGTCCAACCGTGCTGTCACAAACAGCACAATTTCCTTCTTTCACATTTTCAGAAATCCATTACAGCAGCTCCCACTTCCAGGTACCAAAATCTGTATTAATTTTCAACGAGTATTAGTATTTTATCAGGTTAAGGAAGTTCCCTTCTGTTCCGGGTCTGCTGAGTGTCTTTAACGTGAAAGGGTGTTGGATTTTGTCAAATGCTTTTTTTGTGCCTCTTGAAATGATCATATGGCATTTGATCTGTCAACTTAGGAAGACGGTGTAGAGAGAAAGGAGGCAGCAAAGGAGACAGAAGTAGCTGGACATAAAGGGAAACCAAATGATGATGGTGTCACTGAGCCCGCAGAAGAGGTTTCAAGGAGGAGGGATAGGCCAAGAGTTCAATGCCATTGAGAGGTAAGATAAGATGGGAACTGAAAATTGCTCGTTTTGCTTGGGCTTGTGGAGGCTGTTTGCGACCTTGGTGCTAGCTGGTGTAGTGGATGAGAGGGGGTAGAAGGCCACTGAGAGTGGGATGACATTCCCTAGATCTCAGGGAGTCTAGGGGAAAAGCTGGAGGACGGTGATTACATTAAAGTGATTTTTATCAGGACAACTTAATAGGCCTTTACGTAGTGGCTTTTGAATACATTTTAGCTGAAGCAGGGAGAGCTAGAAGTATCCTCAGCGTCTGAGAGCCTAGGATAAGTTTCTCAGCTTTTTTCTGGATTCAAGAATGAACATTTCCAGGCCTAAGCTTCGAAAACCAGTTCCTGCCATTTGTGAAGATACGATGGGCTCTCACCTGCCTGAGTGACACCGACTGCCCCATGGGAGGTTGTCCCGTCTTGATACCACACCCAGCCTTGGCCCCTACAGCTGAAGGTGGGATGAAATCCACATATGGTATCTAGTTTTCTGATGGCTCTTTTAAATGTGATTTTTTTTTGTCTGTGGAGAGGGTTGGATTCCTGACCTCAGGGAGAGACATTTCCAGTCAGCCGCTGCCTTATCTTCCACAGTGAAAAGAAGGCAGCCCCACCCAGTTCTCTGGGGTCAGCCTTCTTACTCCATTCTTGGATGGGGCCCCTCACTTCACAGGACCCGGGAGACCCCAGGGCTCTGCTACAATGTTCATTTCCCTCCACCTGGCAGCCTCGTTTGATTGAACGTTTCCCCGGGATATTTATGTGGAAACCAAAGAAAATACTCCAGGGTCGTTTTTAATAAGTGCCAATCCCTTCTAGGCTATCTGCAGCCATAAACATTTACGTCTAATATCCCAAAGAAAATGTTGATGCAGTCTGATGTGGGAGCGACAGCACACAGATTAGTCTAAACAAAAACATGAGGGTGGCAGTTAGCTTTTTCTCTGCGTGAAGCTGCATTCACTCATTTTTGACATAAAAGTGCAATTTGCATATTCTTTCAAGTCTGTTTAGCTGCAAACACATGTGTGTTTTGGGCACAGAAATTTTAAATTTGTAAATTATTCAGAACCTACTGCCAAATTGTAATCAAGTGGTAGGAAAACATTCGACACCGAATGGTTGTATGTTCAGAGGGGAGACTTTCTCAGGCTTGGGAAACATTTTTAAATATACTGGTGCTTAATCAACTCTGAAAAAACTGGGGGAGAAATGTTTACTTTGTTGGTAACAATTGAGCAGAGATGTTGAGGGTTTCTTTTTTTTCCTGTTTATTGAACATTGCAGAATGGAATGATTTTAGTATTGTGACGCTAAATAAATAAGGTGCCTTCCAGAGAAAACTAAACATTGTGATTAAGCTAAAGTAGGAATTTCTAATGCCTCTCGAAAAACCACTTTAAGCCCAGAACCGTATTTACTAGAAAGCAATCCAATGTAGTTTAATGTATGTATACTATACCTTGCAGAATATAACATTCAGTATTAGTTGTAACTCATCTTTTATGTCTACCCCTCTCCTCATTTCCTCCCTTATTTTGTGCATCTAGAAACTATTGTTCCAAGGGTCTACTTTTTGCAAAGCACTGGGCTGGGCTCAGTAGGGTCTAGGGAAGTTGTATACCAAGATGGACATGAACATGAATAGTGAGTAAACTATAGTGTGAGGGGTGGAGGGCTGGTAGACGTTGGCAGGAGTGTTGAATGTGGACAGAGAGTGAAAGCACTTACCTCAGAATAAATGGAGTAGAGGGGCCTCTTTCATTGCCCTGCCAGAGCTGATAGATGGCGAATGAAGCTCATTGAAGCTAGACAATAATTATGGCATTTCTTCCATGACCGTAACTATACAATGTACAGATGTGGATTGATACAACCAAATTCAGCTTTTAAAAAAGGTCTAGGGCTTCCCTGGTGGCACAGTGGTTGAGAGTCCGCCTGCCGAGGCAGGAGACATGGGTTCGTGTCCCGGTCTGGGAAGATCCCACATGCCGCGGAGCGGCTGGGCCCGTGAGCCATGGCCGCTGAGCCTGCGCATCCGGAGCCTGTGCTCCGCAACGGGAGAGGCCACAACAGTGAGAGGCTCACGTACAGCAAAAAAAAAAAAAAAAGGTCTAATTCAGTCCAACATCCACTTCTCCTACTTTATTGCTTGGCTATTCCCATTGGCAACCTCTGAGAAGTGGGATTACAGTGGTGGGGAGAGAGATGGCTGTGGCCATCTCCGAAAATAGTCTGCTATGGATTGGAATATTCCTTTAGTGGAACCAAGTTCTAAATGGGAAACGGTTGGGATTATTTGAACATCCAACAGAAAACAGCGAATAAATTCAAAGTTCAACAGGGTGGATTGTCAAAGAGAACTGAAGGTTGGGGCTGACTTCTCTCATCCATAATTCCACTCATTCACTCTTTTCATTTAGTCTTGCATTCACTCATTCAAGGAACATTCATGGAACACCTAATTGGTACACTACAGAGTAGGAATAGACAATAGGAACCCTGCCCTTATCTTGTCTGTGTTTAGGTGGATAAATACAGGGAAAATTGCTTTCCAAAGAGTCCCAAAAGATCAAGAGACAAAGTTTGACAGAAGCAAAGTTTGTCTTGAGACCTCTCACTCAAGTTCTTGAGCGTTTTTGGTGATTTAACAAAAATTTTCCTTCAGGTAAAATTTTCTTACATTTGCTGTGAAGGTGATTCACTCACCGTGTGGTTGCTGATGTGCATGTTTATTATGTGTGGGTGTCTTGATTTCGCCTGAATTTTTGAAGAATATATCACTTCACCGGCTCTAAGATTCAAGGTTGAAGATATTTTTTCTTTCAGCATTTTAAAGATGCTGTTCCACTGTGGTCTGCCTTGCGCTCTTTCTAATTTTTAAAAAATCATAAGTCGTATCCATGTTACCTTGTATGTAATCTTTCTTTTTTGCTCTACCTTCTCTTAATATTTTCTGCTTATCTTTTTGTGAAGGTAAACATTCTCTATCAACAGGGGCATTCAGTGAGGAATCATACTCACCCATTGTTGCTTCAATTAAATTATCCAATATTCTTTCCAACTAAGCCTTCTCTGTTCTGACACTTTTTATAGATCATTTTACACATGACTTGAATTAGGACCATCAGTCTACAGAGAGATTATCTGGAAGCCCTTTCAGAAGGAAAAATAAATAAAAGTCCTTAAAAAGTGATAAGGAAGAGGTAAAACTCTTTATTTGCAGCTGCCGTAATGGTATATGTAGAGATCCCCAAAGAATCTATAATGAACTGTTTGAACTAATAATTGAATTAATACAAAGTCAACCAATAAAACTGTATTTCTGTAAAAGAGCCATAAAAAAATTAGAAAAATGAAAACTTAAAAACCCTACAGCGTTATAATAGCATTAAAATATGAACTATTTAGTGATAAATTTAACAAAATTTACAAGTATTAACAAAACACAAGTCAGTATGCAAGACTTATATACTGAAAACACAACAACAACAACAAATTGATGGGAGAAATTAAAAGGAGCTAAATGACACACATGTGCTCACAGATTGGATGACTCAATATTGTTAAGGCATTAATATTCCCTGAACTGATATATAAATTTAGTGCAATCCCAATCAAAATCCCAGAAAGTTTACAGTTGCTGAAATTGACAAGTTGATTCTAAAATTTACAGGGAAATGCAAGGGACCTAGAATAGCTAAGAAAATCTTAAAGAACATAATTGAAGAATTTACACTACTACATTTCAAGTCTTACAAAGACGAAAAGCCATAGTAATTAAGACAAAGTGGTATTAGTGACAAGATAGATAATTCGACCAATAATAACATAAAGTGCAGAAACAGACCCACTTGTATGATCACTCGATTCACAAGGAAATACCACTGCCATTCAGTGGAGGAAATAATGATCTTTCCAACAACTGGTGCTGAAACTTGGGGAAAAAATAACTGTGAATCCCTACCTCATATGACGTACAGGAATTGATTTGAGATGAATCGTAGATTTAAATATGAAAGGTAAAACAATAAGGTTTCTAGAAGCAACCGTAGGAGACTATCTTCATGACCTTGGGGTAAGCAAAGGTTTCTTAAACAGGACACAAGAAGGCAGTAGCCCTAAATGAAAAATAACTGATTAATTGAACTTCACTAAAATTGAAGACTTCTGTTCATCAACAGAAATCATTAAGAGAGTAAAAAGCAAGCCCCAGAAAAATATCTTTGAACAGATAGGACAGGGGACTCATACCTGAAATCTATGAAAAACCACAAATCAATAAGAAAACTCAAACAGCCCAATTTTAAAATGTGTAAAAATATTGAACTGGCACTTTAAAAAAGAGAATATCTAAATGGCCAATAAGCATATAAAAAGGTGTTGAACATCACTTACCAAGTAACTGCATATGAAAACCTAATGAGATGCCACTGCGAACCCACTAGAATGACTAAAATTAAAGACTGATAATACAAAATGTCCGTGAGGTTATGCAGCCACTGGACCTCTCAAACATTGATGGTGGGAGTGTAGGATGGTATAACCACTTCGGAATATTATTTGATAGTATATATTAAAGTTAACATGTACACACTCTATATCCCAGCAAATCTACACCCAGGTATACCCCCAACTGAAAAGTGTACGTATATTCCTAAAAACACAGGTACAAGAATTTTCATAATAGCTTTAATCATAATAGCCCAAAACTAGAAACAACCCAAAGACCCGTCAATAGGCGAATGGGTAAATAAATTGATAAATTGTGGTATAGAGTATATAAATATTTATGTGTATGAGTACACACACACAGATGTATACATACACACACAGACGACTACATATTAATGTAATAGTAGTAGTCTACTACAAAACAAAGAAAAAGTCCAAACTACTACTAAGTGCAGCAAAGTGAGTGAACCTCAAGCTATTATATTGAGTGGAAGAATCCAGACACTAAAATGCATACTGCATGATTCGATTTATATTAAATTCACAAGGAGGCTAAACTCTTCCCTGTTGACAGAAAAATGAACAATAGTTACCTCAGGGGGTGGTGTAGGTGGAGAAGGAGCATGAGAGAAAGAGTCCATGCCTTGACCTAGGTATACGTGTGGAAAAATTCATCAAGATGAGCACTTAAGATTCATACATTTATAGGGCTTCCCTGGTGGCGCAGTGGTTGAGAATCCACCTGCCAATGCAGAGGACACGGGTTCGAGCCCTGGTCTGGGAGGATCCCACATGCCGTGGAGCAACTAGGCCCGTGAGCCACAACTACTGAGCCTGCGCGTCTGGAGCCTGTGCTCCGCAACAAGAGAGGCCGCACCAGTGAGAGGCCCGCGCACCGCGATGAAGAGTGGCCCCCGCTTGCCACAACTGGAGAGAGCCTGCGCACAGAAACGAAGACCCAACACAGCAAAAATAAATTAATTAATTAATACATTATATACTTTACTGTATACATATGATACCTCAATAAAAATAGTTGACTAAAAAAGAGGAAGAAAAATAATTTGAATACAATATCACATTAATGATTTTTTAAAAAGTAAAACTTTTCTTGTAATACTTCGTTTCATTAAATATAAATTCAGGACAAGAAAAACTGTATGTGTATATAAATATATATGATAAAAAGATTTAATTTACTGTAGCAAAACAAGTTCCTAAATATGGATGTAGGAATACCCTTATGACAAACATACAGAAGCCACACAAAGAAAATTGCAAAACTTTCGTGAGAGACATTTATGTCTTTTTTTTTTTTTAGTTTTCAGGCTGCGTTGGGTCTTCGTTGCTGCGCGCGGGCTTTCTCTAGTTGCGGCGAGCGGGGGCTACTCTTCATTGCTGTGCGCGGGCTGCTCATTGCAGTAGCTTCTCTTGTTGCAGAGCACAGGCTCTAGGCAGGCAGGCTTCAGTAGTTCTGGCTCACGGGCTCAATAGTTGTGGCTCGTGGGCTCAAGAGCACAGGCTCAGTAGTTGTGGCGCACGGGCTTAGTTGCTCTGAGGCATGTGGGATCTTCCCGGACCAGGACTCGAACCTGTGTCCCCTGCATTGACAGGCGGATTCTTCACTGCTGCCACCAGGGAAGCCTGAGACATTTATGTCTTGAATAAGTGGATAAGCATGTCACATTTCTAGGAGGAGGAAAAATCTAATACCACTTCAATACCAATTCTTCCCCTCAATTATGTTACATCTTTAACATTATCCCAAAATAAAGTCCGGACAGAAAATGTTTAGACTTAACAAAACTCTTCTATAGTTCATGTGAATAGAATAGCTATGATGCTGTAAAATAAGGGTGATGACAGGAGCCTTCACCCACCAGACACTGAAACTGAAATAATGTAAAGCAGAAACAATAGTACAAAACAGACAACCATGGTAACAGAATGGAAATTCAGTAATGTACACAAAGGTACAAAATAGTTCAGTTTGAAATCAAGGTAGCTTCTCAAATCAGTGGAGAAAGGCTAGATTATTTAACAAATAAGGGCAATAGGCTAGTAATTTATAAAATGAGGTTAGAAACTTATCTGTTCCCTTAAAACAAAATAAATTCAGGATGGATTAATTATTTAAATTTCAAAAATAAAGCTGCCATTATGATGAACCAAACCACTGCAAGCAGCCCCCAGATTCCCTGTCCTCCTTCCAAACACATGGGATTTCTTATTTAAATATAATTCATACCTAGCCTATCTCAAAAGTACAAAGGAAATCCACAGGTACCAGAAAATGTAAAAAGAAAGTTAAAACCAAAGCAGTAAAAGGAAGTTAGAAACCGAATGGCCAATAATGTTATTAGAACCAGATATATGTCCAAGGCATTCAGGTTTTAAATGAGGCGCTTAGTCTGTTTACATTAATGTAATTATTGATAAATAATTATCATATTAGGTTACATCTACCACCTTACTATTTCTTTTCTATTTGTCCCTCTGTTTTTGTTCACTTTTCCCACTTTTCCTGACTTTTTGGAGATTACTTTTTAGCATTCTAAAAATGGATTTTTAGTTATACCTCTTTGTTTTATTTTTGGTTCTTACTCTAGGGATTGCAATATGCAACTCTAACTTTTTAGAGACTACCATTTATTAGTATTATGCTATTTCACATGGAGTGAAAAACTAAACACAATAAACTTCCCTTTAGCTCCTTCGGTGCTTTGTATTCATGGTCGTATATTTTATTTTTACTTATGTCATAAACCCCATGATAGATTATTATTATTCTTTTTGCTTTAAACTGTCAATTGTACTTTAAAGAAACTGAGGAAAGAGACAAAAATCTTTTTTACTTATCTCCATGCTTGCTATTTCCTGGAACTCTTTATTTCTTCCTGTTCACTTGTGTTTCTATCTGGGATTGCTTCTCTTCAGTTTGAAGAACTTCCTTTAGCACTTCTTGTATTGAGGGTCTGCTGACTATAAATTCTCTCAACTTTTGCTTACTTGAAAATGTCTTTATTTTGCCTTAATTTTTGAAGGGTATATCATTTCACTAGCTCTAGGATTCAAGCTTGAAGGTTTTTCTCTTTCAGCATTTTAAAGATGCTGTTCCACTGTGGTCTGGCTTGCACTGTTTCTAATTTTTAAAAAATCATAATTCATATCCATGTTACCTTGTATGGAATCTTTTTTTGCTCTGCCTTCTTTTAATATTTTCTTCTTATCTTTTTGAGCAATGTGACCATGATGGGTCTAGGTGTCAATATTTATCCCATTTGAGGTTTGTTAAATTTCTTGGTTGTGTATTGATGTTTTTCATCAAATCTGAGAAATATTTGGTCACGGTTTCTTGAAAACTTTTCTGTCATACTCTCTCTCTCTTCTATGACTCCAATTACATATACATTGGACGATCTGATATTATTCCATGTGTCACTGACAATTTGTTCATTTAAAAAATTTTTTTTCTCACTTTGCTTCAGTTTGATTAATTTGTATTGTCCCATCTTCAAGTTCATGGATCCTTTGTTCTGTGATACCCAATGTCCTATCTGCTTCTAATCCCATCAAGTGGAATGGTATTAGATAATTTATTATTCAGTTCTAGAATTTTCATTGGGTTTTATATTAGAATGTCCATTTCTTTTCTGAAAAACCCATATAATTCTTTACTCATTATATCCATCTTTTCCTATAAATTCTGTAACATATTTAAAATAGTTATTCCCTGTCTGATCCCAAATTGAGGGGCATTTCACAAATTGCTGGATGACACTCTTCAAAATCAAGATCATGAAAAGAAAGACTGAGGAACTGTTCCAGGTCAGAGAAGACTAAGGAATGTGACAACTAAACGTAACGTGTGGTCCTGCCCCTTCCCAGTCTCTGCTGTCCACATGCCTGGCCTCACCAGGAGCCTGCCTACCCCAGCCCACAACTAAGGCCAGGGGAGCCAGCCGCTATACCCGATTACCTGCCACCGAGAGAGTCACTTCCACCAGCGATGTCACTGGGCATGACTTCACCCACTGCTCCAAATCTAGTGAATTAATAAGAATTACTTAACATTAGAGAGAGTAATTCACCAAGAAAACATAGCTATTGTAAATTGTATGGGATTGTAAACTGCTACAAACTCTCTGGAAAATGATGTGTTCATGTATCAAAGGTCATACTTTAAAAGAACTTTTAAATCATGCAATTCCATTTCTTGGAATGTATCCTAAAGAAATAGTTGTACAGATGAGCAAAGATACATATAAATTGACGTGCCATTGATAGTAGTTGTTAGAACCAGGAGCTCTGGAGTCTAGTTTCAAATCGTGTCTGTATCTCAGTTTTCTGGTCTGTAACATTGGGTTAAGAGTAGTACCTACTCATAGGGATGTTATAAATATTAAGTGAGGACATACACGTAACATGCTTAAAAGAGAAGCTGGCACATGATAAAAGCAAATGCTGACATGGTGTTTAATATGTTCTGAATGATCTAGACCCACTAACTCGCTTCACTCTTATAGAAGCTTCTGAGACAGGTGCTATCATTAGCCTCACCTTTGGTGATGAAGAAACTGAGGCACAGAGAGGTTAGGTAACTTGCCAAAATTATAGATTTAATAAATATATGGGCAGGATTTGAACTCAAGCAGTTTAGCTCCTGAGTCTGCACTATCCTATTATTACTAAGCTGCAGCATTGGAAGCAATACAAATGGGGATCTGGATAAGTAATTTATTCATAAAATGGAATACTGTCCATCTGTTTTAAATGCCAATGTAGGGACTTCTCT
The DNA here is from genome assembly GCF_003676395.1 of Aethalodelphis obliquidens. Classification (NCBI taxonomy): domain Eukaryota; kingdom Metazoa; phylum Chordata; class Mammalia; order Artiodactyla; family Delphinidae; genus Aethalodelphis; species Aethalodelphis obliquidens. Next base: position 7,181,908 of record NW_020837956.1, read on the forward strand.
GGTGGTGCAGTGGTTAAGAATCCACCTGCCAATTCAGGGGACACAGGTTCGAGCCCTGGTCAGGGAAGATCCCACATGCCACGGAGCAGCTAAACCTGTGCGCCACAACTACTGAGCCTGCGCTCTAGAGCCCGCGTGCTACAATTACTGAAGCCCGTGCACCTAGAGCCCAAGCTCCGCAGCAAGAGAAGCCACTGCAGAGAGGCCCACGCACCGCCACGAGGAGTAGCCTCCGCTCGCCGCAACTAGAGAAAACCTGCGTGCAGCAATGGACACCCAACACTGCCAAAACTAACTAAATAAAATAAATAAATGCCAACGTAGAAGTAGATAATAAAAATAGCTAAATTTTATTAGGTACTTTACTATGTAAAAGACACTATTATAAGCATTTGATTAATCAATTAACCCTCAAAAATGTAAGAAGGAACTATTATTATTCTCTTCCAGATGAGGAAACTGAGGCACAAGTGTGGGTCACTTGCCCAGTATCCCATGGCTGACCTGGGAGACAGGACCAGAACCCAGGCAGTTTGAGTCTTACCTTTACTCTTCACACCACACCGGAGATACAGACACACAAACTCTGCAGCATGCCTCCCTCAGCCATCTCTTAACGGCAATCTCCCCTCCCCTCACAATTATTCCCAGCTCACAATAATACTTAAAATATCCCTCTTTCTCTCATCTCCCACATTGGATCAAGTCTTGCCAAGTCTGTCCCCAAGACGTATCTTAAATCTTCCCGCACTTTTCCATCCTCTCCACACCCCTCATCTGTTCTTGCTCTGACGATTAAAATGACCCTTTTTTTTTGCGGTACGCGGGCCTCTCAGTGTTGTGGCCTCTCCCGCTGCGGAGCACAGGCTCCGGACGCTCAGGCTCAGCGGCCATGGCTCACGGGCACAGCCGCTCCGCGGCATGTGGAATCCTCCCGGACCGGGTCATGAACCCGTGTCCCCTGCATCGGCAGACGGACTCCCAACCACTGCGCCGCCAGGGAAGCCCAGCAATGGCCTCTCTTAATGATCTTCTTATTTACCCACTTCTCTATCCAGTGCTCATATCCACTCCTATACAGCTGCTGGGAAGATCCTTCCAAAATGCAAAGAGATTCTAAAAAAAAAGTTTTATTCCCTTGCTTAAAATTATGGAAAGTTTTTGCATTACGGTTTGCATTCAGTCTATACTCCTTAACACACCCTCCAAGGTTGCCCCCAATCGGCCTCTGCCCTCCTCTGTCACCTCCTTGTGCCACCGCTGCCCAGGGCTTCTTCCTGTGCTCGCTTCACTGCAAGTTCCCTTCCTCTTCAGGTCCCCCACACTCTGCCTGGACAGTTCCTCCGCGTACACTTCACAGAGCTGATTTCTTCTGATCCTCAAGGATCACTGGAAATGTCATCTCCTTGGAGAATCTCTGACTACTCAGTCCAAAGCAGTCACCACTAACTAATTTTTCCTCTCAGGCGTTCTCCCTTTTTTTTTTCTTCATAATACTTCATTCTTTCAGTCAACAAATATTTACTGAGCACCTACTATGTGTCAGGCACTATTCTAGGTGCAGGGAATACAGCAGTAAAGAAAACAGCACTTATAGTTTGCACTTATAATTTAATTTATGTATTTATGCGATGGCATAACATATACATATACATTTTTGCTTTAGTCCCATGAATACAGAAAACCCAAGAAGGAAAATGGGATTCCCTTCCCCCAATTCTCAAAGCAGCTTGACCTCTGTGGCTTAATGTCTAGGTTTGGGGGAGTGTCTCATCTCCCAGGTGTTGGTGGGTTTCTGAGGAGGCAGTTAGCATTGGGCAAGGGAAGGAAGGAATGGAAACTGGTGTTTTGAAAAGAAAGCAGGAAACTGAGTAATTCCCAGGTGCAGAAGGCGGTAGGGACGAGGGTTTCCTTTGAGGTTGGAAAGCCTGTGCCTCCAACTCTGAAGCAATCCTGGCTGGTGGGAACCCACACGGGGGTTGATGGGAACGGCCAAGGGCTGGGAGCCGGCGATGCTCGCAAAGCAGGCAGAATGTGAGGACCACCAGGACCGTGGCAGTGGGATAAGCATGCGAGAGCCGCCTCCGATTTTCTGGCCGCAAAAACCCCAGGATTTTGGGATGATCCATGGGAAAGGAAATGACCCCAACAAGTAATGTTGAACTTAGTGCAGACCATGGCATGGGTGGTGCTGACAGCCAGATGTGATGGGATTTGGGGGGAATAACTCTTTCACACCCAAGTGTCCTGAGCAGTTCTGAGTACTTGCTCTGCCCACAGCGTACCTCCCCTCTGGTCTCAAAGTCGGTTTTGTTCAGTGTTGTGTGGCCAGTGCCTAACAGAACACTCAGCCCCTAGGGGCTCAGTAAGTGCTTATTAAATGAGCGACTCTGGAAAATTATACATAAAAAATGGTAACATGACTCACCCTGGAGAAGGGATCACCAGTGACTTTTAAATGAAAGTTTAGTTCATCAAAGTTACAAATGCCCATATCTTTTGACCTTAAGCTACCATTTCTAGAAATTTATCCTACAGATATATAAACATACATGAGAAATTATATGTATACAAAGCACTTCTTTGCAGACATTTTGTAATAGCAACAGATTGGAAACAATCCAAATATCTATCTGCAGCCAGCTTACTAAATGAATACAATGAAATACTATACAGCTGGAAAAAATGAAAAAGTCTTATATAATGGAAAGGAATGATCTCCAGGATATATCGCTAACTGAAAAAAACAATAGAGAGAACAGCATGTGTGTATGATATGTAAAAAAGGAAAAAAGAATTGGTGGGTGTATACTTGTTTGTGAGGGACATATCTCTGGAAAGTTACACAAAAAACTGACAATGCTGGTTACCTTTGGGAAGGGGAGCAAGGTGGCTGGAGTGGGGTGGGAGGGAAGGGTTTTGGTGATTATCTTTTTGTTCTTAGATTTCCAATCATATTAACGTGCTTCCCATTTTTAAAATAGTTAAAAATATCAATAAAATCATTTACTTTTTTGCTTCTCCTTTTTAATTGTCTCAGAAATGAAAGAGACTACTTGCATTGTTGGGGTTTTTTTTAATTTTTAAAAAGGATAAAAACAGAGGTAACGGGAGAGTCATGGACAGAAAGTTAGGCCTAATTGAAAAGAAAAAATATCTACATCGTTTTTCATCTGGAAATGTGTTTTGAGGTGCCCCTTAGTATTAAGGATGTTCAACCAAATGTGGTTGAGTCTTTTCATCAATGGAGCTACTAATAGGAATCATGTAGGGGGCTATATTTTTTAAAACATGTCCTGTGAATTCCTCTAAGTAGAAGTGATTTAAAAATCCACTTATATTGTAGCCTCCTCTTGAGACTTTTATTGTCATCAACATCTGTTTTTTAAAAGAAAACAGCTTTCATCCAGGGAATACTGCTGAGTCCTGTCAAAGCTACTTACAGGAACCCAAAGTGTCTACAGTCTGGGGGAGCGGACTGCAGCCCACATGCACACCAGAGGCTGGGCCAGGGCTGGTGCAGGAGCCGGGGTGAAGAGCTGGGCCACAGAGTCCCTATGAGATAAAATCAGAGTATTGGTGGGAAACCGGGGGCCGTGGTTACTCAGTGCTTTTAAGGTGTCATTAGTTTACTAGCCAAACAAGTGAATACCCCAGACTGACTAAAATAGCCCAAGCATCCTCAGAATCCCACCTCCCTGTAATTCTCTTGTGCCACCTGCCCTAGTGGGCTTGGCAATCTTTAGAGACACATTCTAATGGTCCTCAATGTTGTTGGGTCACACAATGTGTTATATGTCGTTCTCATTTGATTATCAACAGGTGATACCTTATTTAATTATGTCCCCACCATAGAAAGGGGGGCAGGGCCGGGGAGGGGGGCACATTTTGGAGTCCACTTGGACTCCCTTGGAAGTTACGGGAAGCCATGGGACAGGAAGATGGCAGATAGGGTTTATCCTCTTTCTCTCTACTCAACCCCACTCTGCATCGTCGGGGGGTGGGAGGTGGGACAGGAGGAGTATGTTCATCGTGGTGTCAACTCCCATGTCCTTGGGAGAATGGCCTGTGTTTCTGGATTGTTCTCCTTGAAATTGTGTAATGTGACCCAGCTAGCCTTTGCCACACAAGTTCACCCAAAGATAGACAAAGCTAGAAGTCAGGGTCAGACAGAGACTTGGGGGTGTCCTGGACCACATCACTGGCACCTTTTGAAACTGGTAGCCCTTAAACACTCATTAAACACATGGAGGAAACAGTAAGAGCAGTGGGTGAGGAGCAGAGAAAGACCCCCAGCCTCACCCCCCAGTCACAAAGTAAGTTCTGCTGTCCACACTCACCTCTCGTCATCACCCCCGGGAGACACGTTAGCAATCATCGATTTTTGCTGGAGTAACTTTTGTGGCTTATTGAACTATTCCTTCTATCTGTTGCCAAAGCTCTCCTTGAAAGCACTTATTTCATTCCACAAATATTTATTGAGCACCTATATGGGCTGGAGATACTGCAGTGAATCAAATAGTTGGTAGTTCCTTAAAATATTGCATTTATATGACAAACATATTACATGACAGGCACCATTCTGAGCGCTCTGCAAGACTTATTTTATCCTCATTAACAGCTGTTTGAGGTCAGTACTATCATTACCCCATTTTACAGATGGGAAAATTGAGGAGCAAAGTTTAAAACTTAAGAATCAAAGCAGGATTTAGACCTGGATAATCTGGCCTTTTAATTGAAATGTTTAACTTCCAAAAGACAGAGGTGGATTCCCTCTGCTCCATCTCATTTTTGCTCCCTGTGGATCAGTAACTCTTAACCCAGAGCATCCTCAGGGCAGAGCTTGGCTCAGTTTCCCTCTATAGGAGCAGACAGTAGGGATGCAGCTCCCTTCCCCACCTCCTCACAGATGGCTGGGCAAAGATGGAGCAAGGTCTTCACTCCAAAATCTTGTGGGTTCAATTCTCTCTGGGGATAACTTTGAACTTGGGGCTAGCGCAAGCCAGCGCCTGAAATTCTGGACACCCACCTCAGACATGCTCCAGTCCTACGAATCTAATCTATGATTTTTTGTATTGATTGCATGTTGAAAGGATAGTATTTTAGATGTATTGGGTTAAATGAAATATACTGGTAGAATTAATTTTGCCTATTTCTTTTAAATTTTTTAGTGTGGCTTCTAGAAATTTTTAAATTTCTTATTATGTGTCTTGTATTCTATTTCTGTTGGACAGCAGTGAGCTAGACCCTCCTTTCCTCCACAACAAATAAAAGGGGGGCGGGGGGGCGGAGAGTTTGGGAAAACAGCAAAAGGAACTCTAGAAGAGAGATCCTGAGGAAGGTACATGAAGTTGATCTTTATTTAGTTGTAACTGCAGCTAGCGTGTACTATGTGTCAAGTATTGTTTCAGGAACTCAATCATCACTACAATCCTATAGAGGAACGGCTTTAATATCTCCACTTTACAGATGAAGCAGCTGGGGCACAGAGAGGTTAAGTAACTCGCCCAAGGTCATTCAGCTGGTAAGTGGCAAATTCAGTTTTTAACCTAGTCTGTCTCTAGAGTCTGAGCTCTAAACTCCCATGACTGAGTGCTTCTAATTTTAGATTATTGCTATCAATCCAATCCTCCTGTGTATCAGGGTCAGATTGAATTCCACTCTCCTCCTCATCTAAATATTCATGGTTTCACTTCCCTCTCACCACGTCTCACATTCCTCACCTCAGCAATCAACTCCCCCAAGTCTTCTCCACCAGACCCCACCCCCCGCCTAGCCCAGGCAGAGTGCCCACGACATCCAGGGAAGAACCTTCTGAATGGAAGCAATGGGACTTTTCTGAACCCCTGAAAATAAAATGTGATTTAAAAACATGTGCAGCCACGACAAGTACCAGTTTGGTTGGACAGAGTGGTGGGGAAGGGAAGGGAAGAGGAACAGGGGAGAGATATTCTTTACCATTTACAAAGCGTTACAGACTCAGGGGTTATGACCTTGTCCGTTTAACAAGTGAAGCAGAGGCCGGGACAAATGTCAGAGACGTATGCCACGAGCTCTGTGCTAGGGCACGGGGGAGTCCAGGTGAGAGATTTGGGATGGGGTCTGTCAGTTGGTGAAATGGGGACTATGTGGGACGTAACGCATGCGGGCTCATCACTGACACAGGGAGCACCCTGTCTCTGCTCACCCAAAGATCTGTTCCTGGGCGTCTGCATACCGCTCCCTCCTCGACAGGGCTCCACACCCAAGCCCTGCCACCTGTGCCTTCAGAGAACACAACAGGAACACATGATACCCCCCGCCGTGGGAGAGTCAGATAAGGCCAAGGGATTGCTCACCAGCAGGTAGTTTGTGGAAATGTCTAATTGGATGGGCGATAGGCTGGCTGAGGCCGGTTCTTACTCAGGTTCCCCTCCTCTTGCCAAGGGCAGAGGGAGGACGCTGCCTGACGGCTGCACCCCTGCAGGGCCGAGTCAGGGGCTGGGGTGAGAGCCTGGGCTAGACAGACCCTCTAAACAGTGCCCAGCCTGGCTGTAACCAGCTCAGGCCCTCAACAGGGAAGGTTTCAATTTGGAGAAACTGCTGTAAAAGCTTGGGCCCAGTGAGCCCCAGCTTGGTCAGAAGAGAGGCTTAGAGCCAAAACTAGAGCAGCTCCGGGTTGCTTTCCCAGAAGCGTTCCTGATCCACAAAGTCCTGAAGCCTTTGCTCCTCTGGGGACAGCTAGTAGTGACCATCAGGGGGACAACAAATATGGTGGTCAGATGAACTTCCCAGCTAACCGTGGAGCCAGGGACCAAGGAGCAGGGTCGGAAGAAGAAATTCAACTGAGCAAACAGATTCTGTCCCTGTGACCGGGACCAAGATGTCCTATCATGCAAGGCGGAGCCTGGGACACCCTAAGATAAAAGGCATATTAGGAAGGAAAGAGGAGGATCTCTGCTGAGGAGCTGGGATGCCCATTAGCTGAGACGGCACTTGAGCTGGGTCTTGGGGAACAGACCCAGACATTGGGGAGGGCATCGCAGACAGAGGGGACAGCAAAGCAAAGGCAGAGAATGGGAGAATCATGCAGGACATTCAGGGAACAGATGGCAGAGATGTGTGGGAGATCGAGCTGGAACAGGAGGTGGGGAGAGACCTTGGAGGGCCTTGTGGGTCCTACTAAAGTCTGCAATTTCTTCTCTAGGGAACACGGGCATCAAAGGTTTACAGGTAGGGAACCATGTTTAAGGAGGTGGCCGGGGATCTTGTGAAGAAAGGTAGGTGGGCAGTGGGGGGAGAATGAAAGAAGGGGAATGATGCCCTCACCAACTTTTATAGTCATTATTCCTCGGTCAATGGCCTTGGATTTTAAAATGACAAGGTATGGCCTTTGGTATTTTTGGCGTGACCTCTCTAAAGGTTCAGGATTTCATGGAGCTGGGACACCTGAGCAGGGTTTGGGGGCTCTGACGAGAAAGCTAGGACGGACTCTATCCTGAAGCAGGACCCAACTGTTCCTCCAGGCAGACGGCAGCAGGTAACCATTGGCACTAACTGTTCATACCCTTTGCTTCTCTGTCAGCAGCATCTAATGTCCCCGAAGTCCCACGCTGCCTACTTCTGCCAGTTCTGACTGCAAAGTTTTGCTGTGTGAAGCCCAAATGGTACTTATTTCAAATGAGGAAGAAAAACAAATAAAACCACACATGACCAGAGAGTAAACAAGTAATGTGAGGTACTCGGCAGGTTTTGTAACATTCATAATGGACAAAACCATTCATTCTAAAGAAGGAATCAAAAGATTTCAGTGTTTTAGTTTATTTTATTTATTCATGGATTTATTTTAGGAAACCAAAAGTGAGTTCAATACTGTCTTCCCTCAACTCTTGGGGTCATTTGCTTCAGAAACGCTTAAAGAGTTTGTAGATTTTTCTGGGGGTGGGGAGGAGATAATTCTGCAGTTGAGTCAAGTTAAAACTTCCCTAAAAGAGCCATTTTCTTTCCTATCCCCTCACCCCACTTTCTGAGCCCAGTGGCAGGTTTGGGAGAGGAACTCACTGCATTGTGCATCCCCACTTCCCTGACTAGCGGCCAGGGTCCCCAGTGCCCCCCTTTCGGTTCTGTTCCCGTGAATGGCAGATTCCTCTGTCCGGGTCGGGTTTCCAATCACCATAGAAACAAACTCGAGGCAGTTTCATTAATCATTTAGAGCACGAGAAGTCTAGGTCAGTCTGATTGCAGCATATAGGGTATCATCTCCCGGCCACATGGGACTCAGTCGATTTGAATTAAAAAAGATTAAGCTGCCCTGGGCTGCCTGGCCCCATCAGTTGAAGTTCTCATGTAACAGTGGTCTCTGGAGCCATATGGATTAGTGAGTGAAGCTATGCATTTATGTGGCAGGATTCAGTGAAACATTAGATGGTTGCAGGTGTCTGAAGAGAGATCACATACAGTTTTTTTTTTTTTTTATACTTGTTGCTGTTCTTTTGAAACTGGAAACAATAACTCAGTTTTATTTCTCCAGTGACAGTTACCACTCTTGCTGACCATGAAATGGTACATTTGTTACCTGGAGTTTATGGTTCACAACGAAATAGTCTGCCAGGAACCAGGAACGGCCGTGTCCCATGCCTGCTCCAGGGTGGTGGGTGAGAATGCTGACATTTTTTTTTTTTCTTCCTTTCCTAAGGAGTGGTAAGAAGTGCATCAAATAAATATTGATGACGTTTTCGTTTTGCTCGAATCAAGATTTATGAACCCCAGGAAATTGACTTAGAGGCGGCTACAAATCAATGTGACTCTGAACGCCGTTTAGGGATCCCTCCTAAAAAAAACGCTCCCTTCCAAAGTACCCACCTTATTTATGGGCCGCTTCAGGACTTCAAAGAAGTTCAGTAACTTAGGCCAGACTGTTTTATTGCTTCATGGAGCTAAGATGTTTCGGGGGAAGATGCAGGTTACAGTGTGTGAGGGAGCCTCTCTCAGGCGGTGGGCAAAAGCTTTTCGCTTATTGAACTGTTGAGCTAAAGCTTCTTACACTCTGGCTTCCTACGGAATCACTCCTAAATCTTCTCCTTCGGCTTGGCGCTGTCTGCAGTCCCAGGTGCTAAGCCCCAAATAGAAAGGACTTTTGTGCTCTCTTCTCCGCAGCCCCCTTTCTTGGGGCAGCTGCCTTGAACAAGCAAGGAGGCAGCTGGGCTGGTGGAAATCAGGGTATATAGGGTATAGGGTTCTGCAGGGTGTTTCCACGGGCCTGCTATTCCCAGTCCGATGTTATGTTTCTCTCTTGGTGACAGTGGTGGTCCTGAATGTGTTGCTGAGAATGTTAGAAGGCAGGGACCAGCCTGAAGTCTGCGTCTGGTCCTTCTGCCCTCACTTAGCAGGGGCAACTCCGGGTGGTGGACAAGGCCGGGAGTCAGAAGACCCAGGTTCTCAGTCCAGCCGTGCCACCGCCTGGCTGTGTCACCTTGGGCAGGTCAGGAAAACAGGCCTCTGTTTTCCATCTCTGAGATAAGAAACACGACTATCCTCCTCTAGTTCTCTGATTCTAAAATCCCTTCCCATTTACTAGCACTTGATGGATTCCGAAAGAGGGGAACATCTGGCCCCAGCCTCCGGGAGCCTGTGATGGGTGGGTGGAGTCCGGGAGCATTTCAATCCAGCCCCAGTCACTCTTTCCTTCCTCTGAACCCCAGAGCACTGGCAGACAGGACTCACAGGGCCACTCACTCCTGCCTCAATCGCCGACATCTCCGCGGGCGTCAGCCTCAGAGCTCCAAGCAGCCTGCAGCTCTGCTGGGACAGGATCTGTCCTCAGAATCCAACTCCACCTGGCAGAGGGCTGAGCCCCTAGGAGCCCTTTATCAACAACAAAAAAATGAGTGACTCGAAATAGTTCAGCCAAAGTAGTATTAAGTGCCAGAGGTTGTTCAGAGAGAAAAAAAGAACCCGGTGCATAGGAAACACAGAGGTAAAGTCCCCAGGAGGAACCACCACTGGAGACCCTAGAGAGGCAGTAGAGCAAATTGATTTAGAATATCGATGAGGGTGCTTGGACTGTGGGCGTTCCTTGCTAGCTGTGACTCTGAGCAAGCCGGGCCTCGTTGCGAAGGAGAAGCCTAATTTCTGGAGTCAGATGTCCTGGGACTAGTCCTGTCTCTCTGTCACTGGCTACTTGCTGCAAGCTCAGTCACGTGACTTCATGTGGGGAACTCTGATCCCTCCAGGATTCTGCTTCAGGAAGGAAGGACTTATACTTGCAGCCATGGGATGTGCTGCCGGCAGAAAGCCCTCAGCTGTCAGCCTCCTTGGGGATTGTCTCAGCGGAAAAGTGATTAGCCCAAGGTCAGGCCCCTTCCTGGGGCAGCCTGTGTCCAAATGAGTGATCAGCATAGGGGCCTACAGGCCTGTCCTCCTAGTGCCAACGGGGAATGACTCTGCAGGGCTATCCCAGCTCCGCGTTCCCTGGGAACTCCGCTGAGACCTTTTCTGGAACCACATCACAGCTCAGCTTCTCCCTCTGCCCCATCCTGCTTCCATCCCCTCCCTGCCACAGGCATGCAACCCCCAAAGCGCTCTCTGATACACATCCTGCCCGCCAATTGCTAAACTCCATCTCAGAGTTTGTTTCCCAGGAAACCTAGACCGTGACATTTCACGGCTCTGAGCCACATTTCCTCATCTATAAACCTGAGGCAATGATAGCGCCTAGCCCACAGGGCCGTGGCGCAGGTTAAGTGAGATAACCCATGGAAAGCAGTTAGCTCGCTGCCTGGCATAGTGTCATAGGGACTAGCTAGGTATCTCCCTAACAAAAACTCCTTATTTGGAAGATGAACTTGACTCGATCTTGAAAAATGAAATATGGATCTACAGAGATGAGACAAAGGGAACGGCAGAGATACTATCCACAGTTCTCCCCTAAATATTCTTCTCTCCTTCTTCAGTGATAATAGAACCCTGATTTTTAGCTTGGCACATGACCACCCAGAATAAAAACCACATTTGCTAGTTTCTCCAGAAGGTAGATGTGTCCATGTGATTCATTTCTGGCCAATAGAATATATAAAAAGGTGGCATACGCAACTCCCACAGAGTGTCCTTAGAGACAGAAGTCTGCCCTCTGTCTTTTCTTCCTCCTTGCTGAAATGTGGATGTAATGGCTGGAGCTCCAGCAGCTACCTTGGGCTATAAGGTGGCCTTGGAAATGGCAACCCAGGCACAGCAGAGATGGAAAGGTCTAAGTCACCCATACCAGCCCTGACGTGCCTCCAGACGATTCCAGGAGGGAAACATACCACTGTTGTCTTGGGTTTCTGTTACTTGCATCCATATCTAATCCTAACTAACAAAGATGGACTTCCAAGTGGGTAAAGAGATCATAAGCAAAGACATAGAGACTCAATGTGTATGGGGCACTCGCAGGACAGCAAAGAGCCTGACCTGTCATTAATAATATAAATAATAGGGCTTCCCTGGTGCAGTGGTTGAGAGTCTGCCTGCCAATGCAGGGGACACGGGTTTGTGCCCCGGTCCGGAAGGATCCCACATGCCACGAAGCGGCTGGGCCTGTGAGCCATGGCTGCTGAGCCTGTGTGTCCGGAGCCTGTGCTCTGCAATGGGAGAGGCCACAACAGTGAGAGGCTCGCATACAGGAAAAAAAAAAAAACAATACTCTTGCCTAAAACCTGTATCCAGCAAACTTAACAGTGGTTCATACCTGGTTCCAGCTGCTTTCAAGACATCTCACATTTTTTAAGGTTCTTTTACTGACATTAATTGACCACCTACTATGTAATAAACACCGTGCCTTATCATGCCAGGCGCGTTTACATTCACTGCTCTCCTTTCCCACTCAAATCAGCTCTTCATCCTCATCTCCGATTTCTGTTCTCCACCACGCTTCTGCCACCGCAAAGCCTTCCCTGATGGCTGCAAGAATAAGCTGCTTACTTACTCGTTGTCCTCTGTCCCTTTCTGGGGCGGCTCCCAGGTGGACTCGTGCAAGAGGCTCTTAATCAGATCTGAGTCAACCCCAGAGAGAAGGATTCTGAGAGTGGCTTCCGAAGGAGTCCACTGGTGTTAGGCCAGGAGAAAGAGGCATTCTTGGCATCCTTGGAGTGAAGTATAAGAAACTGTATTATCTTCCTAGGGCTGCCACAGCAAATGACCACAGACTGGGTGGCTTAAAATAACAGAAATTTATTCTCTCACAGTTCAGGAGGCTAGAAGTCCAAAACCAAGGTGTCCACAGGGTTGGTTCCACGCGGGTGTTCTGAAGGAGAATCTGTTCCATGCCTCGCCCCCAATAGCCTTGGGGTTCCTTGTCTTGTAGAGATATCATACCGATCTCCACATCCGTCTTCACGTGCTGTTCTCCCTGGGGCTCTGTCTAAATTTTCTTTTCTTATAAGCACACCAGCAATCGTATTAGGACTCACCCTAATCCACTACGAGCTCATCTTAACTTGATTATATCTGCAAAGACCCTATTACCAAATAAGGTCACACTCACAGGTACCAGGAGTTAGGACTTCAATACTTCTTTTTAAGAGACATATTCAACCCATAACAAAAACCGAGCAGGGGCCCTGGAGCCAGAGAGACTAGTTTCTAACCCAGCTCAGCCTCACCACTGGTAAGACCTTGGGCAACTGAAATAACTTCCTGAGCCTCAGATTCCTTCTCTATGGGAAAAAGCCTAACACCATGTAGGAGAGATGTTGAGAGGCTTAAATGAGAAAAAAAAAAAAAAGTAAAACACTCAGCTCATTGTTTGTCTCTCCCTTCTCCAGATGGATACTAGAAAGAGACAGAGGGGGCAGGGAGAGGTAAAGACACTTCCCGTCGAGGGGAAGACACAAGAGGGTAGCTGCCATGTGGTCAGCAGATTACAGTCATGGCCAAGAGTTAGAACCAGCCCCACAGAGTGACATAGAGGGACCATTCAAAAGAGTGGGGCTGAGCTGCCTGAAGGAGAGTGCAGAATGTGGAACTGACTGGTTTCCTGCAGATAAAACAGGTCAGTGGATTCAGAGGAGGCACTGGCCAAGTCCACGGGGACCACCGAGAAGTTAACAACTCCTCCTGGGCCCGAGGGTCCTGAGGAAAGGAGCACCGTGTCAGCACAGGGGAGAAAACCTGGGGTCCAAGGAAGACAGGCCCTGTCGGGGGAGATGAGGAAGCTGGTGCTGCCTAGAACCAGGGCGCATCTACCAGGTCAGAGGAGCCATCAGAACCAGTCCCAGGCAGGTGGGGGCATTCCAGAGGGTCCTCCTCACACCTGGGAAAGAGAGAGGACCACTGCCAGGCCAGGCCCCAGAGCCTGGCTCTGCCCTCAGCGCAGCCTGGGCAGACATCCTGAGTACACAGCCATGGGATGCTTCCCACGGAGCCCAGTAGGAAATAACTAGACAGGTCCGGGGGAGGAGGTCAGATTTCTGGGAAGGTGGCGCAAGGAAGAGCAGAGACTAAGTCAGATGTCAGGCTGCATCCCTGCCTGGCCAGGTGTGCCAGGGTCAGTGAGAAAGGTCACGCGCTCTGCAGGGCGTGGACAACAGCCTTTATTGCCGCCTTGTTCAACCTAAGCGTGGCCGGTGCTCGCTCACCCTCAAAAGTCAGGCTGGACCCACACTGACCACCTTCCCCCAAATGACCCCTCGGCCCCTCCCCTGTCACGCACACTCCCCACCTTTGCTCACAGCACCCACGGCCGCCCTGCGGGTGGAGCCTCCTGCCGTCCTTGACACCCTGACTCCTCGTGGCTCTGCAGTGTCCCTCCTGAGTTCCAGGAGGATAAACACTGAGTCTCGCTCACGCTCTGTCCCCAAGAAGCAGTGCCCAGTACCAAGGCCTCTCATCCTGGGTGCTCAACACCAGTAAATGCCACCCCACTTCCCACCCCCAGAAAGAAAAGCGATGCTGTGGACAGGGCAGAAGAAGAGGGGTATTTTCCCCACAGGTTTAAATCGAGGGGAGTGGGGAGAAAAAGTAGGAGGAGGAGAAAGTGCAGAGGGACGGGCTTGGCTGGTGGAGGCGGCTGATTTGCCCAGAGCTTTCCTATCAACTCCTTCCACATCTGAGGGCGCTCAGTGACCTCTTTTGAAACACAGAGTAAAAGGTATTTTACTAAGTATAAAAGGCATAGGACTACTCGGGGCTTTTTCAGACCGCAGGCACGCGCTGCTTCGTGGCTGAGAAGCCACTCTAGTCTTTCCAACTCCACAGAGCAGCGTCCGGCTTTGTGGGTTTACTATGAATGGTTTCCTCCTGGGTCTGTCTAACCCCCAGAGCAGGGCCACGCCTCCTCTTCATGCCTCACGTCCCCAAACACACACACAGACATGTATGTGTGCGCACGCACACACACACACACACACACACACACACACACACATGCATAAGCACATGCAAAGCTGGATACACACTTACCAGGCAATAAAGAGAACTTGACTGATTCATTACCAAACACCACAGTCAACACCCATGGGCACACTGTGAGATAACGGGAGGATGTCAGCTTGAATTTCTCATCCCAGTGTCCTTTTTCAAAGGTCAGGACATTGACTAGAAAACTGTAAGTGGACATTGAAGATCTCAGTCAGGAGACACGTCCCCCCACCTCACCACACACATACGTCTCAGACCTCCCAGGCCCGGCTAGGCCAGATTTACACAACATCTCAGGAGGGGACAAAAGACACTCAGTCTCCCTACTCCAAGCCTTTCTCTGCAGGACAACACTGTTATTGGGGTAGCATGACCTTTCTCCAGAATATTCACTTTCACTGCCCAAACTTGCCCAGGTGCCCCTATGTAGAAAAGGTTGAGAAACTTGTTCTTGGGCTCCAGGGCCTCTAGCACATGGAGCACATGGGTGTTTGAGAGACAGAGAGAGCTAGGAGGAATGACCATGGTTTATACTCTCTTAAGGAAATCTGGAGAGTGCCAGGATAGGGCACCCATGTCCCAGAGGGGGCTCTTGGTCAGCATGGGCTGCTATAACAAAGTACCAGAGACTCAAGGGCTTAAACAACAGAAATGTATTTCTCATAGCTCTGGAGGCTGGAAGTTCAAGATGAGGGTGACATTGTGGTGGGATTCTCTGTGAGGGCCTTCCTCTGAGATGCAGACAGCTGTTTTCTTCTATCTTCATAAGGCAGAGAGGGTGAGAGAAAGAGCAAGCTCTCTTGTGACCCTTATAAGGGCACTAATCCCATTCATGAGGTCCCCACCCTCATGACCTCATCTAATCCTAATCACCTGTCAGAGGGCCCATCTCCCAATACTATCAGATGCAGGGGGTAGGGTTTTAACATACGAATTTGGAAGGATACAAACATTTAGATCATATGAGGGGTGAAACAGCAACTCATAAGCCCCTGGATTCTATGTGCAGGCACCTGGGCAGGGAAAGCCTAGATCTCATTCCCAGGCTGGCATTCTTCATAGGCTGTGAGGATTAGAAGTCCTCAGAGGTCATCCTAGTGTGAAAGGCCCTCTCCAGTGTCCAAGGAAGCTGGTTCTCAGCTAATTCTTTTTTTTTTTTAATTTATTTATTTTATTTATTTATGGCTGAGTTGGGTCTTTGTTGCTATGCGTGGGCTCTCTCTAGTTGCGGCGAGTGGGGGCTACTCTTTGTTGCAGTGTGTGGGCTTCTCACTGCGGTGGCTTCTCTTGTGGAGCACACGCTCTAAGTGCGCAGTCTTCAGTAGTTGTGGCACGCAGGCTCAGTAGTTGTGGCCTGCGGGCTCTAGAGCACAGGCTTGGTAGCTGTGGCGCACGGGCTTAGTTGCTCCGTGGCATGTGGGATCTTCCCGGACCAGGGTTTGAACCCATGTCCCCTGCATTGGCAGGCGGATTCTTAACCACTGTGCCACCAGGGAAGCCCCCTCAGCTAATTCTTGATCACTTCCAGGGACACAGGGTTCCTCCCTGCCCAGCAGCTGAAGTCCTGCTTCCTCCAGGTACCCCCACCCCCCTTCGCTTCTGGGAACACACAGAGCACAACTGGTCCACTTTCCACAAAACAAACCCCCAACCACACTCCCTAGAACATGACTGGTCAGTTTTGACCTAATTCCCCTGTGGAAGGGCCCTCAAGGCAGCATAAGAAATTCAGAGCTCCAAAGGCTTCAAGAGAGAAAGTTGGAAGTTACTTCATCTCTGTGCCTCGGTTTCCACATACATAAAATAGGAATAAGAACAGAACCTAGCTCCTAGGATTGGTATGAAGCCTACAGGAACTAACACAGAGGAAGCCCAGAGCACGATGCAGGCAGTGCTGTAAGCGCCCAGTACCTGTCAGCTACCATCATCCTATATGTATGTTTCAACAACATTTTTTAATGGAATCTATTCTACATTATATCCTGTAACTTGGTTTTATCCCTATATATCATTAAATAGTCTTCAAAGCACTTTTAATGGCTGTCATATTTCATCTCAGGAGTTATGGTAATTTATTTAATCACTCTCAGAGGGATTACTTCTGTAAACTATTTTTTTTAACCCAAGCTCCTAGGTCAGAGCCACCAGGGAGGGGGGGCAGACTCCTTCAGAGCTACTGACCCTCCTGCCCCCACCCGCCTGGCATCCATTCCCCTCGGCCTGTGCCTGCCTCCCTCCTTCCTCAGCTGGAATCAATCGCCCTCCCTTCCGGCCCATCCCTTCCGGCCCCATAACATCAATCAGCTAAGAAGCCACTGCTGGGTGCCCAGACCAGTGCCAGCAGTGCAGGGGAGCCCGAGAGAAGAGGGCTTGGCCTGCCTTCAAGGACCCTGTTCTCTGTCTGGGGAGGTAAAGCATACGCAGGAAGAACTAGGGAGGTGGTGCCCTGAGGGAGGGATGGTCAGAAAAGCAGAGAGGATGGTTCAGTGGGAGCTGTGTTCCCCGGAGCACCGGGAACAAGGACAAGGGGGCACGGGGGAGGGGGAAGGGAGTGTCCAAGGGAGCAAGGTGCAGCCCGACTGGCTGGGCACACAGAGTCCGGGTGGAGCAGGGAGGGGGCTGGCTGGAGGGGATAGTGTGGCAGGAGCACAGCTGTGAGCCCTTGCGGGGTCACGGTCCTGCTGGGGTCTGAGATGGAGCCGTCCTCTGCTCCACAGCTTGCCTGGGGCCGGATTGGGGGGCCCCAGCTTGGAACTAATGCCCCCGGTGGCTAGGGGCAATCATTTCAAAATGAAGGTAATGATCCAATTAGTGGTTATCCATCAAGTTCAGTTATCTTTCCTTGGGCTGGGGAGCAGAGAAGCTGAGTAAACACGTGCCTTGGACTGCGACATAAAACCAGACCCCCTCGTGCTGGAAAATGAGTTCAAGATGCGGGCTGAGCTGCCTCTCAGGGCCTGCAGGTTAGTGTCTCTGTGGCCCAAAGAGGCAGGAGAGCCACCGAGCTTACAAGGAGCAGGGTCTGTGAGACGGCCCCTTGCCCCACCGTGAGGTTGTGGGGAGGCCCGGCAGCCGGGGGTCTGAGAAAGAGCTTCACAACCACAGCCAGTATCCAACCTGCATCCCAATCAGAGGGCTTCAGTTCAGCTCAGTCCTGGCCCCAGGCCCCCAGCTCTGAGCTTCCTGAAGCATCTCTGGCCTCCCCGGCTCACCCCCTCGTCTCCACATTCACCATCTACATAACTCATCTCCACATTGTGCCCAGCGTGAGCCTCCTGATTTAGACTCGGAGTTCCCTGAAGACAAGGGCTTCCTGTGTCTTCTCATAGGACACAATGTATAGTTGGAAGGCACACTGGGGAGCCATCTACTCCAAGTGTCTCACTTAAAAATGAGGAAACGGAGGCCCAGGGATGGGAAGTGATTGTGGGGACACACTGACTGTGAGAACCTCATTCACTGAATGTCCTCAAGTCTCTTATCCTCATCCTCCCCGGAAAAGGGCACCGGCCATCATGTCCAACAACCTCTCTGAAACTGGCGAGCCATTCGTAAGCCTTCCCCTCACTCTGCCCCCTCATCTGGAAGGCGCTGAAATTGTTACCATCGAGTTGGGAACTGGCCCCCAGGTCCTCTACTTGTTCCTCATGGTACCCACTACCTGCTCAGACCATTGGAAGAAGGCATCCTGAGATTGTCCTGCCCCGTCGTTTCCCTCTCAGAATCTCACACGGCTGTTTGTGCCTCACCCTAAGCCGATGTGTAGAGCTGCCTCAGGAAATTATTCGGCCGAATACTCCCATTGACTTGGCCCAGCCTGGCCTGGCCACCCCAACGCACCCTTGCTCCTCTTGGTAGCCAGACTTTACGAGGACCATTGAATGACACACCCTTCTCCCCCTAATCTGGAGAGATCAGAGAATAACATTACGAAGGCTGAACCACCACCAACCCCTCTGCACTCTATTCTCTACAATGAACCGTGAAGCGGAGGGACCCTGCTACTCATCCTGGAACCTACCCGTCCAGTCATGAGCTCTTCACAGAAGACAGCACACGAGCTGCCCAGAACTGAGGCCTGCCCCCTCCTGTAGCAAGTTTGCAGGAATGGAGACACAGGGCTCCCCAGTCTGCAGAAGTTTTCTAGTGGATCCCTTGCTCCTTCCTCTTGTCCTGGTGAGCGCTCAGTGACCTTGGGTGGCTCTCTCTGCTCTGGGATGCCTGGGTCTGCTTTCCAAAGGGCCAGTTTTCCTCGTGTGCTCATCTTACACTGATCTCATTACACATGGGCCATTTACATATCAACTGCAATATGTTTTAAATAATTATCCAATTTTCTTTTCCTCAGGTCTCTTCTGTCCCCTCCCCTCTGTTTCTACCTATGAAGGGTGTAAGGTCTGTGTCTAGATTCTTTTTTTATTTGCACGTCCAGTAGTTCCGGCACCATTTGTTTTTCTATCTTTGCTCCACTGAATTGCCTTTGCTCCTTTGTCAGAGATCAGTTGACTATATCTGTGTGGGTCCATTTCTGGGCTCTCTTCTGTCCCATTGATCTATTTGTCTATTCTTTTACCAAGACCACTTGTCCTGATTACTGTAGCTTTACAGTAAGTCTTATCATCAGGCCTCCAACATTGTTCTCTTTCAATATTGTGCTCTGGGCCATATAAGTGCCTCTCCATATAAATTTAAGAATTAGTTTGTTGATATCCACAAGATAACTTGCAGGGATTTTGATTGGGATTGCCTTGAATCTATAGATGAAGTTGGGAAGAGCTAACCTCTTGACAATATTGTGTCTTCCTACCCTTGAATATGGAATATCTCTCCATTTTTGGATGGAGATAGCTTTCACCATGGTTTGACATCTTTGATATCTTTCATCAGAGCTTTGTAGTTTTCCTCATATAGATCTTGTATATATGTACTTTGTTAGATTTATACCTAAATATTACATTTTTGGGGGTGCTACTAGGTGCTGCCTCTGTCTCCTTCCTTTTATTTCAATCTATGAACATCCTACCCACCATGGGCTACAAAGGTGAATCTCAGCTCTGCCACTTGTATGCTGTGTGTCCCTGGGCAAGTGACTTAACTCCTCTTGAGCCTCAGTTTCCTCATCTGTAAGATGGTAAAAATAATAAGTATCTTGAAGTATTGTTAGGATTAGTAAGATCAAGTGTAGACTCAATGCCAGTCATAGAACAGGCCCTCTGCTAAACGGTAGTGGTTATTAGTGTTGTTTTAATAATACTTCAAATGCCACCTCTTCCGTGACGTTGCTCCTCTTAGCTTCATCCAGAAATCATACCCATTGCATTTTTCTCATAGAAATTCCCGCATGGTAATGGTTATGAGGGAGCTAAGGGAATAGGGAAGGTTGGAAGATAAAAAAATTTTAAGTAAAAAAAATGAAGGTTATTCAGTAATAGTTTGGTGATTGAATGAGTAAACCCAGGAGCCAAATGGGTTTCATCTCTTGGTAACATGATCTGGGAAGATATTGTTTGAAGCACAGAACAGTGCTGTGATTAATTAATGGTGTCTGCTATGGGCATTGAACCCTATGTAATATATTTGCCAATGATGGAATCAACTATAGATCTATAGGATATTATTAATAGGATGTGACTGCCAGAGACATTTGGTCAAAACTCCTCATTTCATAGGTGAAGAAATTACAGTGTATACTAAGATGTACAGTTATATAAAATTTTCTCCTTCCTTTCTTTTTTCCTTCCTTCCTCTCTTCCTCTTTCTTCCTTCCTTTTTTTCTTTTTTTTAATTTATTTTTTTATTTTTTGGCGGTGCCACATGGCACGTGGGATATTAGCTCCCCAACCAGGGATGGAACCTGAACCTCCTGCATTGGAAGTGCAGAGTCTTTTTTTTTTTTTTTGCGGTACGTGGGCCTCTCACTGCTGTGGCCTCTCCCGTTGCGGAGCACGGGCTCCGGACGCGCAGGCTCAGCGGCCATGGCTCACGGGCCCAGCCGCTCCGCGGCATGTGGGATCTTCCCAGACCGGGGCACGAACCCGTGTCCCCTGCATCGGCAGGCGGACTCCCAACCACTGCGCCACCAGAGAAGCCCGGAAATGCAGAGTCTTAACCACTGGGCCACCAGGGAAGTCCCCTCTTTCTTTCAGCACTTAACAATTTTTTAAAATACATACAGCTGTGTTCCAGAGGAATTAGGATATAGTAAGTTACATAGTTCTCAACTGTAGTTCCTGTCTGTGCCTAGCTCTGTCTTCCTCAAGTGAAACTCTAGAATGTTCTAGAAACTTGAAATCTAGACGGAAAAAATATGTTGCTGCAGGACATAATGAATGCTTACCATGGTCTCAAGACAGAAAAGTTAATGTACAAAACCATCAAATGAACAAAGCATGTATTACTCCTGCAGAAGAGGGATGAGAGGAAAGGTTAGAAGAGATAAGAACCCCCTGGCCCATTAGAATCTAAAGCCTGCTTCGGTCTTTGTGGCACGTGAGCTCAGTAGTTGTGGCTCATGGGCTTTGTTGCTCCATGGCACGATAGGATCTTCCCAGACCACGGTTTGAACCCATGTCCCCTGCATTAGCAGGCGGATTCCTAACCACTGTACCACCAGGGAAGCCAGCGCACCTAGAGCCTGTGCTCCGCAACAAGAGAAGCCACCGCAATGGGAAGCCTGCGCACCATAACAAAGAGTAGCCCCCTCTCACTGCAACTAGAGAAAGCCCACGCGCAGCAATGAAGACCCAACACAACCAAAAATATAAATAAAAAAGAATCTAAAGCCTGCCAGTGATATAGCCTGGAGACATCTAGTGTCTGGTTACTTCAGCAAGAGAGGACTCAGGACACATGAGGACGGTTGGTCAAAGCACAGGGGATGCAGGATGCCAGTAGGCGGCCTTATCGTCCTGAGACTTGGTTCCCTTAGGGATTCAAGAGCTTCTGGAGGAGGGATTGTGCCACAGGTGAAGTCAGCCACACGTTGCCTCCCCCGGCTAGAGCCACCGTCTATGCAACACTCAGAGATTATCAAGCACTTTACCTACGTCTCAACAACCTTCTGCGGTATGAAAATATTATTTCCATTTTACCTGTAAGGACTGAGGTTCAGGTAAGTGACCTGCCCAAGACAACACAGACAGTGGCAAGACATGCATGCAGGGATTCTGACTCCAAATCCTGACAGTATTCTACACTGTTTGATGGTCGAGGCCCTCCATACATGATGCGGAGTGGTTTGAACAAAGTCCTGCTTCCACTCCAAACACGGAGGAGCTGTCCTCTTGAACTGTGGCCCTCTTTGATCCTGCTGGGGGTTTGTTTCCAGCGCCGCTGAGGCCAGGTCTCTGAGAAGAATATCCCTACCCTGACTACTACTGATGATCCCGCTGTAGCGTCCCTGCTTCCTCAGGGAGATCCCCATGAGGACGATGAAAACCTGAAGCCCCATTTCCCGGCAGGCCTCGCATGGCTCTGGACTGCTGGCTGTCCGTGAGCCCACAAGCCAGCCAACTCTCACTTGCTGAGTTTTGTTGGTATGCGTCCTCTGCAGGATCCAACCATATTAAATTGCTTCAAGCAGCCTATAAAATAAAAGACAATTGCAATGCCATAAGGAATAGCATATCCCCAACCATAAATAAATTAGGGCTCTAATTCCATCAAGGCCTGTGGGTGACATGACACACCGTGAGAGCGGAGCTTCCACGGGCTGTTCACAGCACCGCAAATCTGAGATGGAATTACCGTCTTCGTTTATTTACATCTTCTGGTGGCTAGGTTGCTGTGACAGATGATCTCTGCAAAGTCTGGTCCCTCCACATCATGACCTCATGTTCCACTCTTCTACCCCCCTACTTTTCCCTCCCCTACTCCCTCTCTCCCACCCCCTTTCCTCTCTTGTTTCTCTCTCACACCCCTAAGCATTTCCCTCATTGCATTTTATTTTCTCTGTGGTCTCAGTAAAGAATAGAAGGAATGAAGAGCCTAGCACTGAGAAAAGGTGGCAAATTCCAGACATGGGGGAGGCTCAGGAAGAATGAATCTCTCCTACAGCCATGATTTGTTGCATTGCCCCAGGGCCATTTATCCATGACCTCTCTGGGGACATATAGACTTTCCTTGCTTAAAATTTCCATTTAATTAAATCCACTAGGTGTGTTCTTGGATGTCAACCATGTCCTAGGCAACGTGGGGCAGTCAGAACCATATGGAACCAGGGAATTTCAGAAGCAGACAGGCTTTCAGCAGTCTCTGAGTTAGTTTGACTCCTCGTTTTACAAATGAGGGACTCAAGGCCCAGAGAAATAAAGTGATTTTTCCAAGATCGTGTGGCTAATTAATGACAGAGCCAAGTCTAGACTACAGAAAGAGTGAGAAACCTTAGCAACATCGGCCAGCGCCTTACAGCCTAGGCAGAGAAGGAAGACAGACATCTTCAAAAGAGTTAGCTAACAACAGGAGAGGGTACGTAATCAGAGCCACACTGAGGGTCACAAAAACTGAATTTTGGGAAGGAAGGAAGTGATATTGGCAGGCAAGTCTGGACACGTTTCACAGAGGAAGCAGCAGTCGGGTGGGAGGCTGAAGAGTAGACAGGGTCCCACTTGGCAGAGATCAGAAGAGAAGGCGTTATAGGCAGAGAGACAGCCTGGACAAAGGAAGAAGCCTGGGGGCTGGAAGAAGCATTGCCTGGACACAGACATTCATTGGGACCCCAGTGGGAAAGATGTGTCA
This sequence comes from Aethalodelphis obliquidens, assembly GCF_003676395.1. Lineage (NCBI taxonomy): Eukaryota > Metazoa > Chordata > Mammalia > Artiodactyla > Delphinidae > Aethalodelphis > Aethalodelphis obliquidens. The sequence continues at coordinate 7,205,017 of NW_020837956.1, forward strand.
ATATCAAAGTATCAAAACTTGATGGAGGGCTTCCTTGGTGGCGCAGTGGTTGAGAGTCTGCCTGCCGATGCAGGGGACACAGGTTCGTGCCCCAGTCCGGGAACATCCCACATGCCGCGGAGTGGCTAGGCCCGTGAGCCATGGCCGCTGAGCCTGCGCGTCCGGAGCCTGTGCTCTGCAACGGGAGAGGCCACAACAGTGAGAGGCCCATGTACCAAAAAAAAAAAAAAAAAAAAAAA
>NW_020837956.1:7205355-7306566 GCF_003676395.1 Aethalodelphis obliquidens
TTAGAGCTTTGCTACACAAAATGTGGTCTGGAGATGACCAGCATCAGCTTTACCCCACCTGGGAGGTTTTCTAGAAAACGCAATCTCAGTCCCACCCCAGGCCTACTGAATCAGAACTGCATTGCAACTAGATCCCCATGACTCACCAGGCACATGAAACTTTGCAAAGTTCTGCTTTAAGAAAACTTGCCTAGGGCTTCCCTGGTGGCACAGTGGTTAAGAGTCCACCTGCCAATACAGGGGACAGAGGTTCGAGCCCTGGTCCGGGAAGATCCCACATTGCTGCGGAGCAACTAAGCCCGTGTGCCACAACTACTGAGCCTGCACTCTAACGCTCCTAGAGCCCGTGCTCCGCAACAAGAGAAGCCAATGCAATGACGAGCCTGCGCACCGCAATGAAGAGTAGCCCCCGCTCGCCGCAGCTAGAGAAAGCCCGTGCTCAGCAACAAAGACCCAACGCAGCCTAAAATAAAGGAAAAGAAAAGAAAAGAAAAGAAAAGAAAAAGAAAACTTGCCTAGCATGAAGGGTTAGTGGGTTCTAGAGTTGTTCCCTGGTGCTGCTAATTTTTTCCTGACCAAGAATGACTTAGCAAACGTTATTATACACAGAAATTCTCACAAAATGAGAGAAGCTAAGTAACAAACTGTTTTCACATAGAGTGCAGTGTTCATGAATATTAAGTTTCACGATGAGGATGACAGTATTCGATTTCTAAGCACAATTAAACATTTCTTCATTTCTATTATGCTGTTCTCTTTTTTGTGTTTTGGAGCCCATGGATTTTCTTCCGATGATCAGACTTTTTCTGAGCCCTTGAAAAGCTCTTAGGCTTTTGTATCTGATGGATAAAACAGGCTGTGATGGGTCCTGCACGAGCAGGGACCCTCCACACAACTCAGGGCAGCTTCCGGGGAGAGGTGGTAAGATCCCAGCAGGAAAGATGAGAGGGTCCCTGTCCCATGCAAGACCCCCAGCCCATGCTGCCAGACTTCAAGGGAGAACTCAGGCCTGGAGTTTGACTCACTAAAGCTTGAAGGCTCTTCCGCACCTCCAGGTACCATGTAAACCGGACCCTGGTGCTGCCTGGGCCCACGTGGTAGGTGGAGCCAGCAATGACCAAATTCCCACTAGCGCACAGGATGGGAGCTTACAGCTGGAATTATGTTGATTTAAAGAAAATACAGAAAGTGGTGCGTGTGTGTGTGCATGAACCTGAATTTGTAGACCAAGATGAATGCTTACTATATTTTCTTAAAAAAAAAAAAAAGCATTCTCCTCCCAGGACCTCCTCCAGGAGGAAGGAGAGAGGGCATGGCTTGAGGTAAGCCACAAGTGAAGGTGCAAAGAGTCAAGGGAGCCTTTCAACCCTTCAGCTCTAGACTGACATTGACGTGGACCAGTCCCCCCCCGCCACCCAATACCACCAAATCACAAAATATGTGCCGAGTCTGGGTCAGAGCTTCCTCTCCCAGGGACCATCTTGAAGTGCTCAAGGCGTGCTTTCAAAGGCAGAAATTTTACCTGGGTCCCCTCTGCGGCAGCTGACTTGCTGTGGTCTTCTGCTGCCCAGTGAGGAATGGGCCTGGGGGTCTGGGGAGCAGTCTCTCTACCTCTCGCTCCACAGGCCGTCTGTTCAGGGCCGGGGGGTGTGGGGATCTGCCTGTGAGTTTACTCCTCAGTCAGGACCCTCAGTGGGCGGCATTCTTTGCAGGTCCGGGTCCCTATGGCTTCGCCTCCACTCAGAGAGACTTCCATGATGAGGAAATCTTCTGTGGCAGTGGGAAGCTTGCTGGGAGCCTCCTCTCTTAATTGTACCTTTTTAAATTGAGATTTAATTCACACACCACAAAATCCACCCTTTTCAAGTGTACTCTTCAAAGGCTTTTTGTATATTCCCAAGAGTGTGTCATCATCACTAATTCCAGAACACTTTCATCACCCACAAGAAGAAGCCCCTGTCCATCAGCAAGCACCCCCCATTCCACACTCCTCTCGTTCCCTGCCAGCTGCTAATCTGGTTTCTGTCTCTGTAGATCTGCCTCTTCTGTGCACTTCACGTAAGCGGAATCATACAATATGTGGCCGTTTGTGTCTGCCTTCGCTTCCCTTTTATTTTGCCACAAGCCAACTTGTCTTAGTAATTCCTCATGAAGGTCTAGAAGTTGCTAGTCTGAGAAAGATGGTAATAGTCCTGGAGCAAATTCTCCGAAGAAAAGCCATTGGCCTTTCTCTTCTTGAGTGTTTCTCAGGGCAGCTCCTCCAGACTCCACATCCTTGCTGGGACTCACCTTTACTGAAGGGACAGGTCAGCGCAAGTGAATACATTTTGGCTGAGGACTGAGGGACCAGTCCTGTACTTACAATACAGAGCAAGGGCTGGCCACTGGCACAGAAGTTAGCTCTACTCAAATACGTCCCACCTGGCCATGGACATTTCATATCAAATATTTGAATGGCCCTTCAGAGTATAAAAAATGCCCCCTCACTTGATCATAACTATGGAAAGAAAGGATAAAAGGCTTGTCCAAGGTCACACAGGTAGGAAGCAGTGAAGGCAGGGTTCAAATTCAGGACTCGTGTTCCACTGATTTCCCTATCAGCTGCTTCCATGTTTCTTTTTTTTTTTTTTTTTTTTGCGATACGCGGGCCTCTCACTGTTTTGGCCTCTCCCGTTGCGGAGCACAGGCTCCGGACGCGCAGGCTCAGCAGTCATGGCTCACGGGCCCAGCCGCTCTGCGGCATGTGGGATCTTCCCGGAATGGGGCACGAACCCATGTCCCCTGCATCGGCAGGCGGACTCTCAACCACTGCGCCACCAGGGAAGCCCCTGCTTCCATGTTTCTTAATGGCTCAGATGGAACCTGTGGTAAACTGAACTGCCCCTGCGGTCCTTCTCCCCCCTCAGACTCCCCTCTCCAGAAAAATCATCCTGGGGAAAATGGGTCCTCTGTGAGCTGACAAGCAGACCCTTCCTTTTCTTGCTCCCTCCATCCTTCCCTCACTGAGCTTCCCTCTTTGCACATCCTGCGATTGCCCGAGTGGTCCACTAACATTGGTTATAATCCCACCAGCACTGAGGCCAAATGTTCAGTTTTGCAACTTTCTGACTGTGATCTTGAGAAAGTTACCGAACCGCTTGTGCCTCCGTTTCTTCCTTTTACAGGTGAGGATAATATTAGTACCTACCTTTTAAGGCTAATAATTGATATGTGTGAAGAGCATTATACAGTACCTGACACATGGTAAGCATTCGATAAATGATAGACTTTCTTTGGTACTGTATATATTTGTATTTCTCATGCTGCTGAGTAAAAAACTCCGTGCATACTAAGTCTTGGACAGAAGACATGTTCATAAGGAAGGAAAGAAGGAAGGAAGGAAGGAAGGAAAGAAGGAAGGAAGGGAGGGAGGGAGGGAGGGAGGGAGGGAGGAAAGGATTTAATCGTCCTCAAAATACAGAACAAAGATTGCTCTGTAACTGTTTTCTTTTCTCTTTTAAAATATCTTCATATTCATACCAAGAGAAAATTCCTGCAGTGCAGAAAAGACCAATCCACTGGCAATTTAGGAAATTCCCTTGAAGTTGCAAACAGAAGGGCTAGGATGCATCCTCTTTGTTGGTCAACCCTGTAATAGTGTTGGAGGATGAATCCTCAATCCTTTTAAATGCACTCTCATATCTAAACCTGCAGTTACTCTTGATTACATCACCTGCCACTTTATTAGATTCTCATTTCAGCATCCTAAGGGCCTGGCTTATTTCATCCTCTGAGTTGGCTGGGTATCAAGTTCTCTGTTGGGTTTATCTTCTTTTTCTCTCGTTGTGATCTTCCTAGTGAAGATCGGTGTTCTCACTTGTAAAATTCACAGCATTTCCTCACGTCAGTATTAGGACTGCTTTGTTTGCTGATTTCCTTCTAGCCCATTCACCCTCATACATCTCATGTTGGGAAACGTTCTCATTGTCTGGTGAGAAGGAGCTGGGGGCAGGCGAGGCAATGTTATGAGAGAACTGAGATTCCAGCCAACCAGGAGGTCCTTTCTCTTGGCCCTTCCTTCGTTCACTTGGGTTCCTGGTTCCCAATGCAGCAGCTAGAGACAGCGCTGTATGACATCCCTAAACTGGGCAGAACCAGCTGCAGAAGCCTGACACACCCTCCACGCTACTGTGACAGAAGACACCTGTGTTAAGGGTAGCCGCTAGGTAGCCATATTTGGGCCTTAATGGCCCACTCTTCCCACTGTTCTAGCCCTGCAAGAGCTGACTGGACCGGGGGCAGACACCTGGATCAAGGGCAGCCAATCCACAAAATAAACTGTGCCCATCGGATCCTCTTTCTATAGCACTTGAACCAAGAAATGCCAAGGGAAGGGTATAATTAGCGATAAGGCTAAAACAGAAGGTTTGTGATGTAAGAAGAAACCAGAGAGGCCATGATAATCTAGTATAAGCCAAAGTTACATGGGAACAGGAGTTACAGGTTACAGAAGCCAGACTCAAAGAGTTATCAGAAGGAGAATGGAGCAGATGCACCAAGAGATGCAGAAACACAGTGAGATGGAGCAACCAGGCCGCTCGTGGGAGAGACGCCTGCGCCAGCTCCCTCAGCTCTAGACCACATTCTGGTTCAGGCCATCAGCATCCTTAAGATAAATCTTCTCTTCTCCTGAGGTAGTTTAAGTAAGTCTCTGTTTTTTACAACCACCAGAACCTAAGTAGCACCTGTTCCTCAGGCCTCTCCAGAGATTGGGAGCCAGGTCTAAAGGGGTCCTCAGACCACAGGCAGTAACAGGGACCAGTTCAACTCGAGTCAATGCACTGCACTTGGAGTCTGGGATTCAAGTTAATCCAAAAAGCAAGTAATTTGAGCACCTACCACATGAGGCCCTGTGCAAGATTTGCAGAGGTAAAGGTAAGTAAGGTAAAGGTAAATGTGAGTAATAAGGTCCTCTACTTCAAGGAGCTTGTGATCCAGATAGAGTGGGGGAGGGAGGGTGAGAAACACACAGAACTAAGTCAATACAAACTAGAACAGACAGGTGCATCAGAGAAGGAAACACAATGCTTTGGAGTTTCAGGGAAGTTGTGGTCACATTAGGATGTAAAGTTCAAGAAAGGCTCTTCAACTTTGCTGGGGATGCAAAAGAGAGATATAAGAACACCATGCAGGCTGCTTTTGCGGACTTGGCGAAACTGGCTACGAGAGGTGAGGAAGACAGGATGCTACTGAGATGGCAAGTCACATGGTCAACATAAGAGGGGAGATGTTGGTCATGGGGTCCAAGACACACTACCCCCAAGATATGGCATCTTGGTGTATCTTAAGCTGAAGGAATTTGAAAAAATAATGGCAGAAGCAGGAAGTTCACTCTGACCCCCCCCCCCCACCTCATGCTTCTTCCCTGAAACAGGCCATAAAACTCCCATGTGAAAGGTACCCTCTCTGCACCAGGAGGAAGGAAGACATTCTTATCAACAGAGACAGGGAACTGGGGGCCAAGAAATCCACACAAACAAACCTTGCTAAACTAACCCTTATCTTCCTAGTTATTTCTTCACCATTTTCTACTTGTAACCCAAACCCCTCTGTCTTGTCAATTCTTCAAAAATTTATTGTTTCTTTGTTTAAAAGGTACAAAAGCTTTCTACTCTGTTCACTTCTTTGGGTCTGTACTATGAAATTTAATAAAACTTGTATGCTTTTTTCCTGTTAGTCTTTGTCAGTTTAATTGTCAGACCCAGCCACGGACCCTAGGAGGGTCCAGCTAGGAAGAGGAAGGAGGGGAAATGTAAATGAGACCCAGAGACAAAGCTCCTGAACAGGGAGAGAGGATAATGGGTCATAGGCTGAAAGCCAGTGCTTCCCACCGAGATTTAACATTCTCTAAACTCATCTCATAGCAGCCCCCATAGACTTCTATTTTAAAAGTATTATTTGTGGATTTTCTAATTTTATAAATAAAACAGGTTGCTTGTTTTGTTATTTTTTTAAATTGAAGTATGGTTGAGTTACAATATTATATTAGTTTCAGGTGTACAACATAGTGATTTGATATTTTTATAGATTATACTCCACTTAAAGCGATTATAAAATATTGGCTATGTTCCCTGTGCTGTACATTACATCCTTGTATCTTATTTATTTTATACCTAGTAATTTGTACCTCTTAATCTCCTTCCCCTATCTTCCCCCTCCCCCCATCCCTCTCCCCACTGGTAACTACTAGTTTATTCTCTGTATCTATGAGTCTGTTTCTGTTTCGTTATATTCAGGTTCCTTGTTTTTAAAAAAAGGATTCAAATAAGGCAAAAGTCTATAAAGTACCAAGTGAAAGTATGCCATAAATCCTCCCCCCCAAAGATAAACCCCTTATTTTTTTCCAGAAAATTCTGTGCACGTGAAAACACAATTCAAGAAAAAAAAAGTCAAAGTATACACACTTATGGACAACTTGGTTTTTTGAGTATATTGTGAACCTTTTCCCAGATGGACACATATAGATCCACTTCATCTTTTTTCAATAATCACACAGGGTTCCATTGTGTGGATTATGGAATTACCATAGTTTATTTAACTAATTCCCTAATGATTAACAGGGAGTTTCCAACTTTATGCTATTATAAATAATGTAATGAATATATCTATTTCTTCCACAGTTGTGTGAGTATTTCCATAGGATAAATTCCTATACGTGGAATTTCTGATTCAAAGGATATGTCCATTCTAACTGTTACAGACAAAGCCAAATTGCTCTCCAAAAGACACTGTACAAATTACTCTCCCATCCCCAGCATAGAAGTGCCTATTTCCCCCACACCTTTGCCAAAGTGGTTATCAGCAGTATTTGTCATCTTTCCTACTCTGACAGGAAATTTTAAAAGTTGATATTGTTTTACATTGCCTTGTATGTTATTGGAGAGACGCATCTTTTCATAAGATTTGAATATTTTTAGTTTACCTTCTATTGAGTTCTTCTGTGAGTTTCTGTAAATGTCTTTTTCCCATTTTCTAATGAGTTGATGGATTTTTTTTCCTCACTCAGAATATATAACATTTTCAAAGAAGTATACAGAGGTCTGTGCTAGGAAACATTCCTAAACAGTTTAGTATATCCAGAGAGCCATCTCCGACAGTTAAGTACTTCATGGATCCGTCCTCATGGTGGCCAGGTAGATAGCTCACGCAGTAGAAGTACAGCTAATGTTGTTTAAAAGACTGAACTTGAACATGAGAGACATCAATAATAAGAAAGTTTTGCAATAATATGTTACCTTCGATTTGAGGAAGGAGCACTTCAGTATGGACACCAGATTGGACACAGAAGCAGATTGGATGATGATACAACACCGGGACAGAACGCTGCCTCGGACAGCCCCTCCTTAGAAAGTTAGACCAATATGGAACTTGGAGGAGGTGCTATTAACCATCAGAGCATGGCTCCTATCATGTATATCCGTGATATGTAATTTACTGTTTCTATTGATGTGCTTGGGATAGCTGTTTAATAAACTAAGTATTAGTCTATTCCATTGTGTGCATTTGGGTCTTCTCAATTAATCTTTTGCTGTCCTTATAAAGTCCCAAGAATCCCTTCATGTTTTATTAAGGGATGATACCGACTAGGGCAAAACTACGTGTGTGAATTAGGAGGCAGGGGTGAGGCACAAATAGAGAAGACCAGCCAACAGTTGTTGTCACCATGTTCTCAGAAAAGACACCTTGGATGGTTCCAGAGCAGTGCCTGTTCCCAAGTGAGTGCACCTCCATTTACACAAACAAGAAGAGGGGTCATATTCTAGCCCCCATGGTGCCCAAGACCACACACTCAATAAATACTTGTTAATTCAATGGAAATTTTGATGGCGAAAGTTCCCCATGGAATCAAGAAGGGATAAAAATGTAAAACTAGACCTAAAACTTGAATTGCAAAAGCCAAACATAAATAGGTTCGTTTATATTTTATTCTTAGGCAACGTTTCTCCCCGGGGACATTTTTTTTTTCTTCTACCGATTTTCAATTTCTTCCTACCTCAATGCACACTTGCTTCTCTCCCTCCTATGGGTATGAGACCAAAGGTCTTAACAACTGCTGCTCAAAATCACTGTGACCAACAGTTGCATCGTTCTGAAGTACCAGCTGGCTGGGTGCTCTCTCTGGCAGCCTCTCAGCCCAGAAGCCCTGCCTCGATGGTTCTGCAGCTTTCTCCAATGCAAATGACTCAAAACATGCCTTTCCCAATGAGGAAAATATGTAAGCTTTAGTTCTCAAGTTATGTTTCATGTTTACAACGGCCTTCTCATCATCGTTAGTTGGATTAAATTTAGTGATTACAAAGATTTTTGTTTTTATCAATAATACCCTTGATGTTGAAAAACAAGAGCAATTTAAACAGACCCAGATGCTCTAAATTCCACCACATGTTTATTGTATGTTTTTAATTGCATTGTATTTGAGGCTGTCATTTAAAGCAATTAAATGTGAACGTTATTCCTATGGCCACGTTTCCCTGGCTTCTCACACTAAACCTTTGCTGTTCCTAGTTATTCGACTGCAAAATCTTCAAAGAAAAACATTTAATGGTAATTGTTATGTTATCGCCCACACTCCTGTGAAACAGGTACATCCCCCCACCAAAGCTCACACGGAGCTGAAACGGAATCCCAGGAAAAATTCCCCTGCTCCTGCAAAGTCATTGGATTTTAAGTCACTGCTCTCTTTTTATCCCCTTTCAACGAAAGTTCTTTCCCCCTTTAAAATGCATCGGTTAGTTTCATTATTATCACTACGATTATCAACAACTCTGCCAACGTAACTCAACCAGGACTTACTGCACGTCCGCTGACTTTCTTTTTCTTTTTTTTTCCGCTGACTTTCTGTAAACATTTTCTCCATCAGTAAATCAAAGCAGCTTCAGCGACATTGGTCATGCGACAGTGAATTCTGGGGCAGAGAGGAGAGAGGAGAGAGGAGTGAGGACGGAAGTCATGAAATAATAAACTAGCAGACTGTGTGAAATAAAGAGAAGGCAGCTTGGCATCAGGGGACATGAATTGAATCCTGACCTTCACGTCAGTCAGGGACCCTGGGCGTGTCATTTAACCTCGTTTGAATTTCAGTTTTCTCACCTGTGAAATAAGTGTGTAGGTAAAACCTTTATGAGAAACCACCCCTCCAGACATGTTGTATAGATGCTCCTGCAACAGTGGACCTGCACAGGGCCAGACTGCTTCCTGTTTGTGCAAGACAGGACCTGCTCTGAGGAACCAAGCTTCTTCCTGAACCCTTCAGGTCTTGCAGATGAAGGGGGAGCCTGAGGAGTTCTGGCCAGAACCAGGGTGGGCTAAGATGTGCATGAGGGCCCTTCTGGACGGCGACGGGGATCTGGCTAAGAAGGAAAGCCAGCAAGGGGCCTGCGGACGTGTCCCAACCCTTGGGATGAGGATGAATGAGAGAATCTCTCCTTGGGACCCTCCTGGGAATGAGACAGAGCTGAAGGGACCTGATTTCTTGAAGCTGGACAGGTTTTTACTCTTATTTTCTGGTTTATTTCCCTTTGCCCTCCTTTAAGAAGCCTTCTGAGAAATTCCAGCTGTCACAGCTGAGCTAAGAGGAGTTAAGAGAAGCATTTGTGTCCAACTGGGCTGGGGCATTAAAAGAGCAGCCCCTGCTCCTGGGGCCAACAAGGCAGGGGCAGTGGGTATCAGGATGGGAGAGACCCAGGGATGAATCACGCCGGCAGACCATGGCCTCTTGGTCCCAGCTGTTCACTCCACCTGGAGAATCTCCTTCCAGAGCTAAATCCATGTGGAGTTTTATCTGAGCCCAAGAGGCAGAGTTCTCTCACACACTTTCCAAGTCTCACACCCCAGATATCCCAGTCTTTGATACCCCAGTTGGCTAACAACCCCTGCCTCAGGCTCAGCTGGGGTCAAACACTCTGAGCTGTTTCCAGCAGTGGTGAAGTGTTACATGGAGCCGTCCACACTCTCTCCCAGGCCCCCGATGACCCATGGCACATACTGGCTGGCTAAGTAAGGTGCTGCCTGTGGTCTGGAAGACTGTTTCTCTGGCTTCTGTGCTCAGAGGTTGACCTCATCATCTCAGACTTAGCTCCAATCAACAATGCAGAGCAGGGACTTCCCTCGTGGTCCAGTGGGTAAGATTCCTCGCTTCCACTGCAGGGAATGCGGGCTCCATCCCTGGTCAGGAAACTAGGATCCTGCATAACTCACACAGCACCACCACCCCCACCACCACCAAAAAAAAAAAAAAAAGTGCAGAGCAGCCCACAGGACTCCCCTTTGTGATGTAAAGAGCTGGATAACCATGAATGGTCACCAAGGCTAGGACCCTGTTCTAGAAATTAATTTGCTGTCAGGGGTCAAGTACCTTCCGTTGAATGTCAAAAGGCCACTTAAAGATCAGTGTAAACCCCTTTGTCATCTGTGTTTGTTATCTATGTGCTCCACCAAGCATGGTAAAAGGGAACTCAGAGTTCCTGCTTGCAACTCTTTAAGCTCAAGTTGTAATAATAACAGCAGCTAACAGGTTTGTTTGTTTATTTTTTCAGAACATTATGTATGCCAAACATAGATTATCTCATAAAATCCTTATAATACATTATGCATTCGGTCTTTTATTTTCCTCACTTTGATAAGAAAATGGAGATTCTGAGAAAGAGATCTGCCGGGAGTCACAGAGCTGGTGAGCTGGGAAGGCCAGGTTACAAACCTCACCACGAAGTGGCTGGTCCTCGTTAAGTTTCTTGTGGCCACTGGTACCAGACACCAACAGTGGCTGGCTAAATAAATAAATACATAAATAAGGGGGTAAGGAGAGGGCTTAGCATGTACTGGAAGATATCTAGAAGAGCCCTCAGGATCCAGTGAAGAGCTGCACCCCCAGGCCAGGAGGACGCAGGGGAGCTGGGGGCCTGAGCAGCAGAATTTGTGGCCCTTCTCTTCAGGGCACTTGGTGCCAACGCTCGTCTTCGCTGGCTCGAAGTTACATCCTAGAGAAAAGAAGGCAGACTATCCCAGCATGGTCAGGTGTGTATGTGAACCAATCAGCTTTGGCCATCAGGTGAGGGGCAGCAGCGTCCCCGGCTCCCCGTGCAGGTGTCGTTGTCCTCCCTGGCAACTGATGGGTGATACATGAATGGATTATCTACAGGAAGGTGGTCGAAGGGCTAAGAAGGAGGGGGGCAAGAAGGAGCAGCTCCAGTGCTCTTCTCTCTCTTGTGGGTTCCTTGGACCCTTCTGACCCTTTTGGACTCTAACCAGTCTGAGAGGTGCCCACTTTCTCAGTGCTGAGAAATAACTCTCTTCGATAGCTAAGGAAAGAAAGAAAATGCGGACCTCAGTGCCAGATGTGCATGTCATGTCTTGATCAAAATAGACAGAGCAGGGGCTTCCCTGGTGACACAGTGGTTAAGAATCCACCTGCCAATGCAGGAGACGTGGGTTCGAGCCCTGGTCCGGGAAGATCCCACATGCCGCGGAGCAACTAAGCCCGTGCACCACAACTACTGAGCCTGCACTCTAGAGCCCACGACACACCTACTGAGCCCACGAGCCACAACTACCGAAGCCCGCACACCTAGAGCCCGTGCCCCGCAACAAAGAGAAGCCACGGCAGTGAGAAGCCTGCGCACCGCAGCGAAGAGTAGCCCCGCTCGCTGCAACTAGAGAAAGCCCGCCCACAGCAATGAAGACCCAATGCAGCCAAAAATAAATAAACAATTTTTTAAAAAATATAGAAAGAGAGAGCAGATCTGTCTGTGGCCCATATCAGGGGCCAGCTCTACAATCGTGCAACAGGGCTGGGGCTGAAGTCCGGGCTGGAGGCGAGGCTGGGGCCCAGGAGTGGGGTCTCTGACTGCTCTCCTTTCCAATAAGATGTGATACTCAACCCAGCGCCTGCATGCCTGTTCACACATCTGTTCAGCACTAGCCTGCAATCACTTAAGCTGTATTATTGGACTTGTCACCATATTAATGTAGCTGTACATTTAAATTGACTGTAATTGTAAGTTTCCTGAAAAACCTTGGGTTTTTTGCAAGTATTAATTAACCGATGCACTTACATTAAAAACAATTATGTAACCTCAGACCTGCCTTCCTTGCTCTCCACGTCAAAAATGGGGGTTTCGTGTAATGCATAAAACATGTGGATTACTATTTCACAATTAAGGTCAATTTCCATTTGGAAAGGAAAGATAATTAACTGCTTCTCACCTGTAATCTCCTGACATGTTTCAATTAAGAAAACAATTATTTATAAACTTTGTAATCTGGACACTCGGAGAACATGGTAATGACGCTACTGATAAATAGAATCATTTACAAAATAAATCAGGACCCCTGGCTGCAAAGCTGAAGTGGCATCTGTTTGCACGTTAAGCCAATAAGGCTAGAACTTGGGAAAGCTCAAAGGCACAGCTGGGTCCTTAAGCAGCAGAGGTAAAAAAAGGTGGGGTTCCCTCCGCATTCACCTCACAGTGAGGTGAAGCCCTTCCCGCAAAATCAGTGTTAGGCGCTAGGGCTTTTCCTTCTTCCTCTGCAGCTTCCTAGCTGCGTGATGCTGCACGAGAGACTTGACCTCCATTCCCTCATTTATTAAATGCGAATAAGTTGCATCGACCTCATATTGCTCTTGGAATTGTATGTGAGCTAATACACTTAACATGCTAAGCACTGCGGCCGGCCTTCATCGGGACTCAGTAAGAGGAAGATGCTGCTGTCCTGTTTGCTCTGTCCAGGAGGGGGAGGCCAAGAGAGGAAGTGGGGCATCTCTAGCTATGAAACCTTGGGCAAGCCCCACCCCCTCCAGCCCCCCAGCCCCATCTGTGGAGGAAGCTTCCTGGACCCCGTCCTTCCCAGTGGCCCTCCCTGACCTCGCGCCCCCTGTGATGGGGTGAGGGGCCAGCTCCCCTACCCCTCACTCCCTCACACGTGCCAGGAGCCCACTCAAGACCTGACACCCATCAAGTTAAGGGATGGAAGCTTCTGGAAGCCAAGGATCTCATCCCTTAACAAGATCTGCCCAAGGTCATGGCAAAAGAGCAAGTAAATCCCACAGCCCATGGCCACTCTTGTGACGAGGCTCTGCCTCCATTCCTTGCCTGGAGAAACCGGCACCAGAAACCCTAGAGTCTCTTGTTTTGCAGACCCTAAGCCTCTCGGGGCTGTTGAACTCCCCAAACAATAGACCTGACCCCTTGAGACCCACTTTCAGAGTCACCCAACAGCATTAATTTCTAGATGCGTGTAGGTGGCAAGATGGGAGGAAGGGAGCCTGGCTCTAGCTCAGCACCCCTACCCCCAGCCCCTCCGAGTCACTTGAGGAACAGGGCCCACCCCAGCCTCTCCAGACTTAGTTTCCTTATCAGTAAATGGGGTCTGATCACAAGACCTCGTAGGTCCCTTGTGCTCCAGTTATATATAATTTCTTTTCTTATCTCTTCCAGAATCTTTTATTTTATTATTTTTACAAAGTCAAAGCCTTGACAGAGGTGTTTGACATTCTTTTTCTGAAAAAAAACATCTGTCCCAGTTGGACTCGGGCTGGGATATGTCTTTGGTAATGGGGGTGGGATCAGCTCCCCTAATTGTGAGGGTTCCAGGCCAGCAGTGATTTGCAAGCCTGAGATGGAAAGGGCAGTTCCCCATCACCCTCCGCCCCTCAGTAGGTGGTGACCGGCAGAGCAGAGGCGGGCACTCGGTCACACTGGGTCACTCTAGTCCAGAGCTCTTTCCGGGACACCTTCGCCTCTCTACTCTGAGCAAGGAGGCAGTGCTGTTGGGAAAGAGCACCTGTGCTCTAAGTTCTCATCGTTGCAGAGAGAGCCCCCTCTGCGCACTAGTCACACCATTCTCCCTTCCTGAGAGTCCTTCCGCTACTCTCCTGCCTGACACCAGCAGCTGCGGACACCCAGCAGGACGGCAGGAGTGGCTGGGATTTAAGGGCAAAGCTCCAAGGGCTGCCCTCCCCAAGCCCACCCCTAACATGCATCCTCACATGGTCCCCCAAAAGCAGCTGTTGCCTAAATTCCCTGGCTCCAAGGAGGCTGCAAGGCAGCAAAGAGATGACAGGGAAAGCAGAGGGCTTCAGAGCGGAGAGCTTCTGACTGTGAGCCGTGAGTCCCAGATTCCTTCGTTCATCCATCCAACAAATGTTTACTGCAAGCCGACCAAGTGCCAGGCACTTGGGGATACAGACCTGGGGATACAGTTGTGAATGACACAATGAGGTCCCTGCCGTCGTGGAGCTTACATTCTAGTAGGCAGAGAGAGACTATAAAAGAAAGGAGTAGATCAAGCAGAGAATATAGAGAAAAATACAACAGGGAAGGTCCCCAGCGGGTAGGGGTGGGGGTGTACCGTTTTAAATGGGCGATCAAGGACAGTGCCATAGAGAAGGTAACACCGGACCAAAGACCTGACCCAGGTGAGATCCCAGCCTGACTCACGGCTGGCTCCCGCAGGGAGCCAGATAAGTGAGTTAATCTAAATCAGTAACTTGTAAATGTATTTTCCTCTGCAGCAGACCCCTTTCCTCAAATGAAGAATTACTCAGAGCATTATAAATCAGGACTTCCACGTGAAAGATGGGATACTCGGTTAAATTGGAATTTCAAGGAACACCGAATCATTGTTTAACATAGTTGTATCCCAAATATTGCATGGGGCATACTTATACTCAAAAGTATTTGTTATTTATCTGAAATTCAAATTTAACTGGATTCCTGTCTCTCTTTTTTTTTTTTTGTCCTGTCTTTTTATTTGCTGAATCAGGCAGCCCTACAGGGGAAACAAGAACAGGGGAAGTACTTCTCAGAGCTCTGAAGTCTCCAACCAAGCGGCCTCTCTGAGCCTCGGTTTCCCCGGGGGCAGGAGGTAGATCTCTAGGCCACTAGAGATAGTGATGGAGCCCCATGGGAAGAATGAAAGATCAGCACCTTCCCGAGCTTAGCCTGAGGTCAATCTTGGGCCAGGAGCTCTCAGATCTCAGAGAGGTTCAGTAAATTACCCAACGAGGAAGCACCCAGCCCAGCACCTGATGACATTGGGTGCCCAGAAATTGTTTGTTTTGTTTGGGTCTAGTTTTCTGGAAAACTACCCTGCCCTCTCACCACCCCCTAGGCTTTCTGGAGGTCAGCCTCTGGTCTATTTACTCTAGATGGTCCCTCAGCCCCATAGGGCCAGGAAGAGATGGATGGAGCACATTACTGAGTCTGGGGAAAAGGCCTAGGAGTGCTTGGTGGTTTTTTCTCTTCCCAGAAGTTTGCTTATTCCTGAGCTGAGAGCTAAGTTCTTTCACCCTCATTTGTCTTGGAAGGGCTGGCTGTGGGCTATCCCACCCAGTGAGAGTTTAACTGGTAAAAACTGAAAATGAAAAAAAAAGAAAAAACCTTCAAGGCTAAAAAGCAGAAATGGGAACAGCAAAGTATCTGAAAGCCCCTGTCAGGTATTGGAAATGCTCTCTTAATGGCATGAGGTAGAAGCAAAGCCAACGGCTTCTCCAGAGCCGGAAGCTGCAGAACACGCCGTGAGCAGCTGGGACCTCTCGCTGACAACAGCACTAGTTTTCTCCCTGGGATAAAATCACTAGCCAAGGCAGCCTGCTCTCAATTATCTGTTTTGTGGCTTGTCTGAGGTGGGATAACTTCAGGGTGAGGGAGAGGGAGACTGGACCCAGGGGATGGGGTGAAGGAGGCCCTGGCTAGCAGCAGGCAGAGCTGGGAGAAAGCATGACATGCGTCTGTGTCCCTTCCTTTTATCTATTGCAGCCTAACCGCCCCCAAAATGCAGGGGCCTCAAACCACAATTTATGTCCATTTCTCATGGCTTCTGGGCTCAGCAGGGCAGCACTCTCTTTGGGTCTCTCCTGCAGTGGCTTTCAGGTAGCAGCAGGAGCTGCAGTCTTGGGAAGGCTTGACCAGCCTGGGAATCCGAAAAGCGTTTCTTCATGCATGTGTCAGGCACCCAGGCCCAGACGGTAGCAACAGCTGGGAGACACCTCTACTCACTCTTGCTATGGGGTAGCTTGGGCTTCCCTCACAGAACGGCAGTCTCTCAGCAGTGGACTTCTTACACCATAGCAGCTTTCTCCAGATTGTGCGTTTCCAAAGTCCAGGACAGAAGCTGCAAGGCTTTCTATGACCTGAGAAGCCACACAGTGTTGCTTCCACTGACTCTAATGCTTAAAAGGGCCAGCCCAGATTCGGTGCTGGAAAGACTACACCAAGGTATGAATTCTGGGGTGGGAGGGAGAAATAGCTCCCAGAACATTCTTGCTGTGTGGCTGGGCTGAGGTGGGACAACAAGAGCTGGGGGTGGGGAGGTAGGATGGGGGTTGGAGATTGCCTATCAGCCCAGTTTCCAGGCAGAGCAGAATCAGAGTGACAAGGACAGCCATTTTGCTCACTGATGTAAATGATACCCTTGAAACCTCAGAGGGTAGGGCTATGTGGAACAAAAAACCAAGAAACCTGGGTCCTTATACTGGCATGGCTCCCTCTGGCTGTGTGTTTTCTGGCAAGTCCCCAGACCTCTCTGGGCAATGGTTTCCTCATCTTAAAGTTGAGGAAGGTGGGCTTCCATGGTGGCGCAGTGGTTGAGAATCTGCCTGCCAATGCAGGGGACACGGGTTCGAGCCCTGGTCTGGGAAGATCCCACATGCCGCGGAGCAACCAGGCCCATGAGCCACAACTACTGAGCCTGCGCGTCTGGAGGCTGTGCTCCGCAACAAGAGAGGCTGCGATAGTGAGCAGCCGCGCACCGCGATGAAGGGTGGCCCCCCGCTTGCCGCAACTAGAGAAAGCCCTTGCACAGAAACGGAGACCCAACACAGCCAAAAATTAATTAATTAATTAATTAATTTAAAAAACAACAATTGAGGAAGTTGGATGAAATCACTCTGTTTTCCCTCACCTCTGAGTTAAGCCATTCTCAGAACAGGCATGAAAGCTAGAAGTGCCAACTTAGCAGTCACCGATCTTCCCACCTTTTCTGCAGCAACAAATCCTGGTGGCTAATTGGTATGTCATGTTCCAGGGGCCCTGCACCTCCCTTCCTGCCTGCATGCATGTGTGCCTATGCATGTATGTACATGTGTGTATAGTTGTTTTTGTATGTGCTTATGGGGGTGTAAATGTCAGGCAAGTGTCCCACTACACGTTGTTCCACTCAAGAAAAGACAGCCAAAATGGGTGGTTTATATTGGAAACAGCCCCGCTATTTATATAACGACGTGTTATATGGCCTTTTAATTTAGCCCTCATTCCAAATGCATGACACGTCCTTTTGACACCTTGAAGAAATGTTTCTCAGATGGCAAGCTGGGCATGGCCGCTCCAGGCTGCACAAGGAAAACACACAGCCCTGAAAATTAAAAGTGATTTAGGCCCTCTTAGGAAATGCCTCGCTTCAGGCTACTTGATGTGGTCATTTATTAAGTGACTTAATCAGGAAAGTAACGTAATCTCAGAGTAATTAAGTCCCTTTCTGGGCGCTCCTGTATCCTCCCAATGATGAAGGGGGTAATGCATTCATAATGGGACTATCAGAAGAGAATTGTTTCCTAGGGCTGAGGAATGGTTAGCCATTCATCTAGGGCATCTCTGTGTGGCCAAGAAATGTACCTTAAATCGCTGACTCTGCAGAAACTTCCCTTTGAATTCAAGCAGTTTTTAACGTGGTTTCCCTTGCCCTACAGTGGAATGAGTTAAGGTTATAGAATCATAGCCCATTAGAGTCCAGAGACTCTCAAAGCTCTCCTAGCCCAAGCTTGACATCTCTCTGCCAAGGAAACAAGGAGAATGATAGTGCCCAAGGCCATGCATCTTGCCTCTGCAGAGCTGAAACCAGCACCCAGGTCTTCTTTCATGCAGTTCAAGGTGTTTTCATGCAGTTCAAGGCTAAACTAGAGAAGAAAGGGACTCTCTGAGGCTCTGTTGGGATAGTGGAGTGACCCAATAACCAGATGTGGCTCCAGTGATAAGCAGGGACAAAAGGACTCAATATTCCAGGAGAAGCGTCCTGTGCAAAATGTGAACAGCTAAGTGAATGCTCAGGGAGATAATTTGTTCAAAACTATTTGTTGAGGGCCTACTATATGCCAGGAACTACTCTAGAAACCTGGAACCCAGCAGAGAACACAGTCTCTGGACTAGTGATGGGAGTGGGGAGGAAGGCAGAGGATGAGAGAATGAGCGGGTGGATAAATGGATGACAAGTGAATGGATGGATGGAAGGTTGCTACATTTAGAAAGATAGGAGAGCCATAACTCAGGAATAAGTTAGAGCCTGGATGCAGAAACCTGGAGTCCTGCCCTTCCTTGCAAGCCTGCAACACAGCCAGAATCAACTCTCCTGCTCAAAACAACTTCAACGAACATCCAGTCCTTCATAATCCACACCCTACTTCCCACAGCCTACGCTGCTCCAATATTTGCCTTTTACTCCGATCCTGGTTAATCTCACCACAGTGCCCCCTCACTATCACCAGTCAAAACCCCTCCTGCTTCTGTGCTCAGGCTGACATCCCTTCCTAGGATGCCCTCCCCTGTGCCTCTGCCTCTTTGCCAACTCTCTGCCCCCCCATTTAGCACACTCTGCTCCCTCCAGGCCTCTCGTCCTGGCCTGTCTGGGCACACGCCTAAGCTCTTTTGGGAGGTGTGTTGTACCTACTGGGCTAGGCTTGCCTCTCACACCTCCGGCTTAATTGTCAGGGCGTTACAAACAGGAACTGCCTTCCCCTTCAGGGTCCCCACAGACTGGAGCCTGTTACTGGGTGCACAAGACTTCAGGAACAACATAGACTCTGGACAAAGTATAGGGGAGGGGCACCTGCCTTGGGCTCACCCCTAGGAAACTCTGAAACCTGGACTTCCCTCCTGGAACGTGTTTCATTAAGCCCCACCCACTCCCACACCCCCTGCAGTGTTTTCCTGGAGGCATCCCCTCAGAATCAGAACTGGGTCGAGGTCTAGCTTGCTGGGCAGGGATTAGGGGAGCGGCCTCTTGGACTGTTTCTACAACAAAAACTACTCTTGTGGTCTGGCCAGTGACTCAGCATCTTGGATCCCAAATGAAAAAAAGCCATTTGCATCTAGGCGTGCAGGAAGCGCAGGGGATCCAGCTGACTTTGTGAAGCCACTGTGCCAGGCTCAGCGTCCAGCCGTGTCAAATCCGGGCACCTGGAGCATGAACAGCTCTGCCAACCTCCCAACCAGTCAGGAATGAGAAGAGAGCACCTCCTGTTGACGGGCTTGGCCACCCCATTTTATAGATGGAAAGTTGAGGCCTAAACATATCAGAACCTCTTAAGGTTCCCCAGGTTGTTCCTCTTTCCCCCTGATGTCTGGTGAGGGCCTCTCTGAACAGGTGAAAGGCGAACAACAACAACTCTTCTTCAAAACAGCTGCAACCCCGTACTGAAGGAAGAATCCCGAAATATACATCGATTTCACAGGGGACCAATTTTTGTGTCTGCGGCATCTGGTGAGTCCTACGCACCCCTTCTCAGAATAATACTTTCTAATACATAAAAGAAAATACTCATGATTACAAAGAAAATTATATTGAAGTATAATTATAAAAATCATTTTTAAAATGATACAGTAACATATATGCATCTTTATTAACATTTTAAATTGCAAGATCTAGCAGTAGGTCTAATCAGTACCATAATTCCAAAGTACTGATGAGCGTAAGTATTTCAAGGTGCCTGCGCCAACTCTAACATGGTAGGAAAATATCTGTGGTTTCTGCTGGTGAGGACGTCACAGGTATCGCCTGGGACTGCCATGATTGATGCCTCCATTCTTGGAGGAGCTGCTAAATTTTAGTTAGAGGTCAGTGAAAATTAGGATGCACTTTTTCCCATCCAAGTTCACAGACACCTTGAATGCTGTCCTCCGGACCCACTGGTTCGCATTTTCACAAAGGGACTAACTACTTAATGGTGGGATCTTAAGCAAAAGCCTGACACCCTCCTACCCCAAACTTATGCCCAGCCCCCCTTCAGACACGCAAG
Organism: Aethalodelphis obliquidens; assembly: GCF_003676395.1. Taxonomy (NCBI): domain Eukaryota; kingdom Metazoa; phylum Chordata; class Mammalia; order Artiodactyla; family Delphinidae; genus Aethalodelphis; species Aethalodelphis obliquidens. The sequence goes on from NW_020837956.1 coordinate 7,225,400, forward strand.
AAAGTCTATGCTGAACTGAATCAAATACTTCTCAGCCTTCCCACCATGAGTGGGGAGTCGGTAGCACCCCGTGCCTGTTCTTAGGTCCGAAAGCTCGGGCTCTTCATAGAGGGGCTTTATTTTCATTTGAATATGTTTGGAAGCAGAGGGGGGTGTTAGATAACAGGCCCCGTGACCGCTGAGGGGGAGACCTTTGCGGCAGGAAACGATCAAGAACGTTCATCCTTATGAAAATATCCTCCCTCTGACATCGGCCAGCTCGGGAGCGCACAGTCGGAAATGAATCTCCATTCCAGAATGAGCCAATTATTTCAATGAGGCGCTTTCCCTCCTGCCCGGGCCATCGCTGAAATAAAATACGAGTAAGGTGTTGCACTGGCTCGTCCTTGCATTCCAGCTCAGGTTGCCACTGGGACCTGCCTGGAGGAGGGGCAGGGGGTGGGGGGTGCCCCCTAGCCTTGCACAGCGCTCTGTCGTGCGGGCATCAACTAGCCCTCCTGGCATGTGGGCAGCTCTTCAAGTCCCCTTCCTCCCTTTGGCTACTGCCGAATCGTGGTCAGTGTATCAACATTAACTGAACAGGTATGTTGCTCAGAGTAGCAACATAGGATAGTGGTTACACGCCCAGACTCTGCAAGCAGACCTTGGTTCAACTCCCTCCTCCCCCACTTCATTAATTTAACCTTCCGTGCATCAGGAGTACACACTTTCTCTGTAAGATGGGCCTATTAATAGTATCCACCTCATAGAGTTGTCAGGAGATTCAATGAAACCCTGCTTCTAAAGCCCCTTGCTTAGTGTCTGCACATAGTAGCATTCAATAAAAGATAGCTATTATTGATAAATTAACAGAAACCTTTTTTTGAGCTTCTTCTGGGACAAGGCACCATGTTGGGTGTTGGACTATGTCCATGACCACGGATGGACAAAGCCTGCAAGGGAGAAATTATTCAATCCAGTTAATTTTGAACCGCCGGGGCGGGTGTTGGCGGCGGAGGGGGACTGGTGTCTGAGGAAACTGCCCATATTCACTAAAGGCAAAAAATGGTGCCTGCCCTTGATGAGAAGGGAGACCCCTTCTCCTGCTCTGTGGGATGGGGTGGGTGAGTGCAAAGATTCTTCCACTCTTTTGCTTGTCAGGCTAGCGGCTGTGAAGGGAGACAAAACCTTTGTCCTTGACCACAAAGGAGTGCTAGAAACTCCAAGGAAGCACCAGGCCTCCAGCGGTTGGCTGTGCCCCAGCGGCCCTTCCCCTGCACACACCACAGATCCAGGCACGAGCTCAGGGCTCTGACTTCCTGCAAGAGAATGCCACCTTTGGTGGGTCTGTGCCTATGAGCATTTCCCTGGAGAGAGGACTTCTCTCACATTTCCAGTGGGGTTTCTGACCCCCAAAGTTGAGAGCCACTGCTCTTCAGATTAGCTTCATCCCATTTTGCATGGTTCTCAGACTACACGGTGAGCACCACCCCCCTCCCTGCAACAAGACTGCATTTGCCATCCATGGCTGTCACCCGATGATGCCATTGTGTATTGATGGATTCTGTTTTTTTCTACATATTTTGACTTTTCCCAGAAATCTCACTCTCTCACTTGGGAGAGCTACAGGGGTACAGGCGATGAACGTAAACCCTAGGAGGCCTTCCCAGGTATAGCTAAGGTAGGTCAGGAAAGCATCAGAAAAAACACTAGCAGAAACTACGGATTCCTTAAGAACGGTCCCATCCCCGGCCACGGGCTAAGTAGCCACAAAGTTTATAATGCATCGAATGTACAAACTTTTCCGGTTAAGAATGCTTGCTATTCAGAAGGGGAGAAGCTCAGTAAACTGAATGTAATTACATTTCCTAGTTTCGGCTCCTACCCTCTTACCACCTGTCTCCTTCCCCCACAACCCCAAATCACGAGTCATCTCTCACAGATGGCTGGTTTGGGGGTGACCAAATCAGGTATAAAGCTCATTGAGAATGAAATGGTGCCCATGATTTCAAGAATTATTTCCTCATGTGAGCATAAATGTGTATTCGTCATTTCCTATGAATATAAGTATATGTGTGCTTGTGTGTGTCCATATGTGTATGTACAGGGACAGGTAGTTGCCTATATATACATTTATTTATATGTGTGCATGCACATTCCCGCTTGATTCTGGGTGTGTGTGTGTGTGAATTCCTCCATATACCCTTTAAACAAGGACCCTAAATTAAAGTCCTGCTGAGGCTACAAAATGTATTGCTGAATAAACTTTGTGGGTTTAAGCCTTTCCCATAAGGAAATCTCATTTTATAAAATGTTCATGGACTTCACAGCCTGCACCTGCTCTCTAACTATGCTTATCTCACGTCCGATGCCTTTTTCCTGGGTCTGCCCCGGTCCTAGCCCTGGCTCCAGCCCTCCCCTTTTCCTTACAGCCTCGGCTGACTACAAGGAACACTCACCCACTCCTACTTCACCTTGCATCTGCATTAGACTATTTTTGTTTACTCTTACCATTAACTTATTGTTTGAAATTACATATTTTTGCTTGTATGTTCTGTGTAGAAAATTAGAGTGTAGGTTCTTTGAGGAGGAAATGTGTCAGCTGGTAGTACAATCTACTGAGAATCAAGAGCTCCAATAGCCCCTGTGAGTATTAATCAGTTGCTGAAAGCATAGGGGAGGAGGAGGTTTCAGTTTCACAGCCATGGGTGGAGAGGACTACATGCTGGGTTCATAGCCCATCACAGACCCACCCACAGAAGGATCTGAACTTCTAGGGTCAATGCTGGAGGACTGTGCCCAGTATGGCTGGGAATATGTGTTCAACAGTATGTGATTTCCTGTCCCTAGACACCTCCACGGATATGAACATGTGTACCTGTGTGTGTGTGCGTGCGTGTGTGATGGACAACATCCCATGACCTCTGAGTTTTCAAACACACCCAGAGGCTAGATGCTGACTTTGGCCAACATAGATTAACTATGGAGCAAACTCAGCTTATGGAATCTGAAATGGTGAGTCCTGTGTAGTAAGAAGTTCAAAAGAGCAACTTCGAGAACCCAGATCATGCCAGCTCTAGTGGGGGATCCACCATTGATTTATAAAGGCCTCACTGTCCATCCATCTGCTGGGTTGCTGTACAGGATAGACTAGACTTTTAAAAAGAAGGGGTATGGTGGGAACGGAGGGTGGGGGGTGACTCGGGAAGATTTGTTTGTACCTGCAGCCTTACGTCCATTCTGCAAGCTCTTCCTAGGCAGCATTAATTCTGGCCAAATAAACTTGTAAGAGCATTGAAAATTTACCAGAAGTGGTAGGCTGCAGGCCACCTGTGACCCTGCTTCAGGTGGGGCTCTGCTCCATCTTCTTTTTCATCCTGTGACATGGGCTGGAGCAGCACCTATCTGGGGTACGAGGGCAAAAGATGAAAGAGTCCTGGTGGCACTTTGCAATGTCTATAGAAGCATCTGCTCACCCACTCACATTTCATTGGTCCAAGCCTGTCACACAGCCAAGCCCAGGGTCAGGGAGGCATAAGTGGGTGGTGATGGGTTTCTACCACAGCAGTGGAAGCGTGCACGTTAATCACTCTGGATGGCTAAAGTCTTGAGAAAGAAGTGGGCAGTGTGGAGAAATAAGCTAGATATACATGCAAAGTCCGATGATAAAGGGCCTCATAAGCCACGCTAAGAAGTCTAAATTTCATCATGAGGTTAACAGGTGCCAGTACAGGAATTTAAACACAGAGTCGGGTCATCATATCTGGGCTCTGATTTGGTAACTCTGGCTGATTTGTGATGGATGGACTGGAAAAGGCACCACATTGGGGAGTGGGGAGAAGGGGAAAGCAAAGGAACTAATTTGTTTAATGCCTCTGGGTACCAGGCCCTAGACTTGGGCATTCCATAGCTGACTAGAAAACGGTAGCCGCCCACCGATCACTTCATTCTTCCACGGCCGGACTCACAGTTCCTGCGGATTGGGCGGGGCGCCATATAGTCCCGCCCACCCACCCACACAGCATCACTGATTGGGCTGGGAACCAGCCGACGCAAGATGAGCCTATAAGATTCTCTCTCTCTCAAGAATTTGGAACAGGGGCAGAGATTTGGAAGTGCCTCCTGAGTACCCGGAGCGGGGGACACACTAAAGGCTAGGGAAGTATTAAAAGGAGAAGAAACAGAGAGCGCTGCTCTTCGGAGAGAGAACAAAGATTCTCCGAGAGAGGAGACTGTTCCGACACCCAGAGGGAGAAAAAGTGCCTGCCTTGATATCTAACTAGTTTCCAGTTTTTAGTTCCACCGCTGTTAAGGACAGTGGTGTCCCCTGCCCTGGAATCCATGTGCTAGCCCTGAATCCTTATAAGAAATTCATCCCTTTGTCTCTTCTGTTGGTCTGAGTGAATTTCTGAGCTTGCACATCCAAGTGCCTTGCCTCAGACACTAATTCTCTGAGTCCCACAAGCTCAGCCCAGACGTAATGGGAGCCATGAGTACACACCAGACTTTATCAACTTGGGGTTGAGGCTACCGCCGTACAGCTTGCCCTGGTCACAGTGGACTCCGCCGTACAGCTTGCCCTGGTCACAGTGGACTCCTGCCCTGCAGGGGCTGGCAGGGAGCGAAGGCCACGAGCCCCAGGGCGTGGAGGCTGAAACCTGAGGCAGGGAGAGCTGGCTCTTCCTAGAGCCTAGCCCTATCTTCCTGACACCTACAGGGAACTCTAACCGCTGGTAGCTGGAAATGCCTGGGGAACCTGAACTCAGAGAGAAGAAAGGCTTGGGGGTGAGGGAGGAGCGTTTAGTGGAAAAGCTCTCAATGAAGTGGGTCAGAGCATAGATTCTGCAGCTGAACAGCCTGGATTCAAGAACTCAGCTCTGCCATAGCTGCTGGAGTTGTACTCAACGTCTCTGAGCCTCAGTGTCACCACCTGCAAAATGGAGCAGTTAATTATGCCTGGCTCATGGAGGTGTTTGGACATTATGTGAGATGTCACAATGCCTGGCACATAGGCCTTCGGTAAATTCTTCCTATTATTACTTTTGCTGTGACAAAGGAACTAAAGGCAGTAACTGGCTTATGGCTGATAGTATGGACTTTGGCCTTAAGAGCTGAAGTTTCAGAGGCTCCTTACCAGCCGTATGACCTTGGTCAAGTTGCTTAACCTCTGAACCTATCTCCTCCTCTGTAAATGCTAATAATCCCCACTTTATAGGATTATGGTACCCACTCTGCCTTAGTATACTGCTTTGTATACAGAAGATACTCTATGGGGGGAAGACATTTGAACAGATACTCCTGGCTCTATCTCAAGGCACAGGGGGCTGAGAAGGAAGGAGTTAGGGAGCAGAGGGGAGTCACTCCGTTTACTCTAGGTCACAACGCACAATCACAATCCACACCCGCCTATGGGGCTTTCAGCGTGAGTTCTGCTTTGTCCTCAACGCTGAGAGCAAACACAACAGGGGGAGAAGCCTTGGTCTCAACCCTAAAGGAACATGCGATGTCACGCCCGTATGCAGCTGTCTTTTGCTTTGAGAATTGTCTTAATGAGACCAAAATCCTGAAAACACCGTAAGATAATAGAAAACATTATGGCCCCTGAAGTTCTCCTATTTCTTTCCGAATGGGGACCCAGCCTTTTCACATGCTTAGCTCATTTCCACTTCCCCAGCCCCTGAGAGCAAAGGTGTTTGTTATGCCTACTTTTTATTCTCCCTAGACTGGGAAACTGACTCCATAAGATTGAGTAGCTTGCCCTTGGTCACCCCGTTATTAAGTGGCAGAGGCAGGATTTAACCCAGATAGCCTGACACCAAAGCCCACACCCTCTCCAAGACTGCCGCGGATGGTGAACTGCAGAGACCAAGGGAGTCTCACACGTACGAGCTTCTGTCTTTCCAACTGCTCCAGGACCTCCCGTCACACAACTGAGCACTTCCCACAGTGCCTAGCCCGGGTCTGGGAATCGAGAGGGGCTTGATAATATTTGTCACCTGGAAATTAAATCTGCCTTTTGACACTTAAGTCAGGTGCTTTCAGAAATCACACTAATCATATGCAATTGTGTAAACACACCATCCCATCACATCCCGATAACAACAGCCTGAATTATTGAGCACCTCTTGTCAGCCAGATGTTTCACAAAATTTTATCCCCAATCCCCAATGCAACTGTATTCAATAAGCAAACGTTGAAGGCTTGTTGTGTGCCAACACTGGGTTATTATCCCCGTTTTACACATGAGCAAAATAAGGCTCCAAGGTTGAGAGCCTTACTTAAGTGGTGGGTCTGGACCAAGGACCCAGGCTTGTCTACTGCCAAAGCCCACGTCCTCGGCCCCGCCCAGCCTATCTGCCCTATATGTGAGCGTTTACTAACAGTGCAACTGTATTAGAATGGTTGGCCAAAGGGCCAACCCCACCTGTCGTCACAAAACAGAATGCCACGGTGCTACCAGAGGACATCTATTAGAGGCTGACATTGACCTGGATCCTCTGCAGCAGCCTCGGGCACACGTTTCCCTGAGCTACGTGCCTTCCCCAGCAGGACTGTATCTTGTTTCTACCTACTTTATTAAAGCATTCTCACAGCAATGTGCATAAGTTAATTAGCAAACATTCTTCTATAAGAAACAGCCCCTGGATTTTAGCCTTAATTCACAGAGACAACAAAATAAAGTATTGGATTTCCAAGTTAAGAATAATCTTGGCTTTTTCCAGGTTCCCTTTTCAATTGCAGAACTTGGTGGAAACCCCTGTGCGGCTGCCTTCAATGGCGGGGTGGGAGTGCCCTCTGGCCCAGGTGCTACCCAAGTCAGGAGAGCCAAGAGCAGTCAGCGGCCAGGGGGAGGGGTGTTACTGATGAGTGGGACTGATGCACTGTAATTAATGGTAATAAAAATAGATACAGCAGTGAGAGAGAAGTGCCAAGCCAGGAATCCCTACTCTCGGATAGAATTTCTCACAGGTAATGGAAAGAAGAAAAAAAAAAAAAAAGTCACTTCTTACAGGAAACCTGATCTACACGTTACCTACAGAGGATTTTTGTAAAGTAACTAAGGAAATGCAACTAAAGACAGCAGCCCCACAAAAACTAGAATAACTCTACTTGGAAAACTTTCTTTCCTGCAGCCCAGGGGGACCTGGTAATGCTATAGGCAGTTAGATCTGTAATTTCTAAGAGCAGTGCGTTCTGTCTGTAGCCTCTGCATAGCCCTACAGAGACTCCAGCACCCAGTACTTCTGGTTGGAGAAAGCCGTCACAGATCTGAGTCTTCCCCTGCAAAGAAAGGAGGGCCGGAAGGGGACTGGAAGTGAAGCACAGAAGGAAAGAGGCGGAAGAGGGCCATTCTCTTATTGGCCTGGTACTTCCCAGTTGTTGCTGTCAGTCAGATCCCACTGGTCATTCAAACATTCATTAGAACATTTCCACTGTGTGCCAGGCAGATCCGGAGTCTCCAGGCGGGGGGACACGCGAGGGTGAAAAGCCGGTGACTGTTCCCCAAGGATCGTGGGATCAGACCCGGGCAACCTAATGCGCCTCGGAACGGGTGTGTGTCTGTCTCCGAGGGAGCGCGCTGCCCGGACGCACCCCACTTCTCGTGTCCTCTCTGCCTGTGCATCCGGCCGGTTAGTGCTGGGGGTGGTGAGCAGGGAGGAACCTGCGGGCCCTCCCGGCGCCCTTTCCCTGCTCCGTTAGAGGCCTTCGGGAAACCGAGCATCGACCCACAGAATCGGACTCTGGGACCTGCCGCGTGGGGGCGCTCGCGGGCAGACCCGGCCGAAGGCAGGGCCGCAGTGCCCAGGTCCTCCGCGCCTCCGCGGAAAAAACCCGGCGGCGGACTTCGGCCGCTTCCTGACCCCAAAGTCGAGAACCTGGCCCCCTCACCCGGGTGCCCGATCCCCCAAGCCCGCGCCCGCGCCCCCCAGTCCCCAACCCCTTCCCAGGCAAAGGGGCCCGGCGTCCCCTGCCAGCCCCGGAGGGAGCTCGGGGCGGGTACGAAGGGCTCCAGGACCGAGCCGTGACCGCGGGCGGGGACGCAAGGCCGCGAGCCGGGACGGGCGTCGTAGGCAAGCGGGCAGCGCCCGGGACCTGGGGACCCGTCTCAAGTCTTGTTCGGCCCTGGCGCCGTCCCGGGCCTATTCCCGGGTTTGCCAGCCTCCAGACCGACCCCAAGCCCTACGTTCTCGCTCTTTTCGTTTAGAACCAGATCCTCTGTGAGCCTGCGGCCTCCAAACCGTTTGCTCCTGAGGGCGGCCCAGGCCGCCGCATGGGTCCGGGGCAAAAGGCCCGCAGGGCGGAGGGGCAGCGGCTGCCCCCGCTGGACGCTGCTGCTCCGGCCCTTGGGGGCCCGGGACCGTGCCAGCCACGTGCGGCGCAGGCGATGCACCGTTTCGCTCTGTTTCACGAGGGCGGCCACCCGGAGCCCAGTTCCCTGTATCCCCGGGCGCCACCGGAACCGTCTTCAAAAACGGAGAATTGCTTCGAGCGGAATTCCCGCGCCCTGACCTGCCCCAAAAGTCGGCCAACACAGAAAACCGTGCGGTGCGGGGGGTCGAAAATGCCAGGGGGCAGGCGGGGCGGCGGGGCGGCGGCGGGAGCCCCGCTTTCACCGAAACGCGAGCGAGGCCCAAGCGGGAGGCCGGGTGGGAGTGAGTGTGGGGGGAACAGGGCTCTGCGGCCGCGGTCGCAGAGGGGAAGCGCCCTGCTTCCCCACCCCCGGGCCGGGACACCCCAGAGATGCAGAACGGCGGGAAGGGCTTGAGGCGGGCGGCGCCAGGGCCGGAGTCTGCTCAGGGGATTTCTGCAATCTTTATAGGCTGGAAAAATAAAGATTAAAGAAAAGAAAAGGTCTGGTTCTCTGGTTTGGCACCGAACCCCGCCCCCTTCTCTGCTGGCGTTGGAAATAGCCAGCTAGCAGCTCCTTTTCCTTAACAACCCCTTCTTTACGAAAAGCCCCAAACCAAAGTCAAGGGAGCCCTTGCGAGGTTGGTTCCGCTGTTTTCTCCCTTTCTCCGAAAGTCCCGGGAGTGGGCCACGTGCTGCCCCTGGGATGGGCAATGGGTACCATCTGCGGGGGGCCCAGCCTCAGACTGTCCCTGACCAAGAGTCGGGGCAAAGGCACTGGGTCAGCCCACTGGGTCAGTGGGCTCGTTAAAGCTCACCCATCCACCCCTGCTGCTGCCTTCCAGAAAGTCTATCCCAAAGGACTCCAGGCCCACTTTGGAGATGAAAGGAGACGTTTCAATAAAGCCCACATTTCCACAGGTCTACAAAGTTTTCTCCTCCCCAGCCATGGAGCTTCCAGTTGTGCAGGCCTTTCAAGTGTGTCTTAGGGGAGGAATAGATTGCATAGTCCACAGATTCCTTGGATTGGGGTGGGGTAGACCCACCGTGTCTGGCACCCTCAGGCCTCTCCAGCAGCTGCTCTGAGCACTGGAACCTGGGGCTGAGATTGCCTTAGGGTCAGGCTGGCATCTATCAAATCCTGGAGGACCCGAATGCCTGCCAAGTACTCTGTCCTGTGGCAAAGGCTGTCAGGGAGGGGGCTAGGCAGGGAGGGGGCTGCAGAGTGTAAAGAGACCCTAGCTGAGCTCCTAGCCTTTTTTAGGGCAGGCGCTCAGCTGCCTCTGCTGGCAAAAGGTTCTAGCCCAGACCTGCTAAAACTGGTTTCCTACGGATATGGGGGAAGGGCAGAACTAGTGGCATATGGACACACACCCATGCGTTGAGTAATGATGTTACAGGGTTTTGCACTCACTCTTTTCACATGGCACACACTATATTATCCAAGATGGCAGGTACCGCGTGTGCTCTCCTGGCAGGTCTGACCCTTGGGCTCAGCACCCAGAGGCCACAAAGAGAGCAACACTAGCAGGGACAGTGAGTCTGAAGCTCCAGAAAATCTGCCTTAGCTGAACATGGGCAGGACCCAGGCCCGAAGGAAGTTCAATCTTGACGCTCCAAGGGTCCAGGGAGGGGCATATTCCCAGCGGAAGCTGGGGCTGAGGTTGCAGTTTACCCACTTTTTCCAGGTTAGTATTCTTAGACTCATTCCGGCAACAGGGACCTGAAAGATCACACAGGCTTCATCTAATAGAGAGAATGAGGTGGAGACCATGAACTGGCCCAAAGTCTCACACCAGGAAGTTACTGACCAGTCCCACTCACCTGCACCAGACTAGGGTGCTCCCCAACAGTTAGGACTTGATCTTGCCAAGATGTAAGACCGCCATGGCCAGAGGTGGGACCTGCCTGCCAGTCATTAACCACGTGGCTGAGGAAGAGGTCTTGGAAAGAGTAGGTTGCCCTTTCTTGGGACGAGTAAGGTGGGCTCTGAACCTCACTGCAGCCAAGGGTAAGTACTTCCTCATGTCTTCCAGAGTCCTCTAAGCCCGACTCTGGGGCAAACCCTGTGTGGCAGCACACGGGACTCTGGATAAAGTGGCCTGGACACAGCAGGGCTCCTCTCAGCAGACTGATGCAGGCTCTGAGCATGCCACCTGAGATTCTGCAGGGAGCTGTCCCTGCCACTGGCTTGGAACATACTTTGATAACCCTGTGGTCTCCATACATCTGGACAGGCCCCCAGAGGCAAAAGTCTTAGGGAGTATCACAGGGTTCCACTCTTTCATGACTGCAAGTCCCCCACCGGACGTCTAGAATGCTAGAGCAGGGGGGAAACTTTGGGAAATGTTACTAAGGGTTAGAGGAACAAGTAGGAGACTTGCTCAAAAACACCAAGCAAAGTCACAGCTTGAACCCAGGGTTCTGGACCTGCATTCCAGTGCTCCTAGCACAAACTTCTGAGTAAATTTAAAGGGGTAGGAACCAAGAAATGTGGCCTAGACGCAGATTACACAGTCCTAAGCTGAAGGCAGAGCCGGGGCTCTGTTTTGGCTTGAGTCCTGGCACTGGGAGCCAGCGAGGCTCCAGCCTGCAACAGCTCAGAGCCAAGACGGGAAGCGGAGGTGGGAAAGACCAGTCGGGGAAGGAGCTAACCCCGGGGCTTTTCAAAACCGTAGAAACAGCCGCAACACCCCCTCTTCCACTCCAGCCCTCCCACCTACTCGCCTGCCCTTCTCCCAGAGAACCAGCGCCACGTGTTTACACACGCGCCGTGACAAAGAAGCAAAAAATAGGATCCCCTTTTTAAGCCCCTCATTCCGGAGCTCGGCGACCCGGTTCTCATGTTGGAATTGGCCAGAGCCGAGTCCAAGCTGAGAGGCCAGAAGGTGGTGGATCTTGCCTCCCCGACCACCCACAGGAGAAGGGCCAAGACCATCCCAGATTCCCTGCCCTCGCATCCCTATGGGCAGACCACCGGCGCTGCCCACCGGAGTCAACTTCCGTGGAGGCCACACGGAAGTGCCGGGAGCTTCTCGGGCCGTGGGACCCGTGGGGTTAAGTCTGAGTCCCCGCCCAGCGAAGAGCCAAGAGAGCTCAGCCGGGCGGTACCGGCCGCGGGGCAGCCGGCCCGGTGAAGAGAAGGAGGAAAGGCGGGATCCTCCAAGAAGTAGATTCTCAAGCGTCCGCCCGTAGCCACTGCCAACTTTTCCTCATTTCTCTCTTGCTCCCTCCCCCTCTCCCTCGCGGACCTCGCGGGTCCCGAACTCCTAGGATGGGGGTGGGGCACTGTCAGCAGGAAAAGCCACATCTTTAAGGGGCGCCCTAGCGCGTCCAAACTCTCCCACCCCACTGGTCAGCTCCTGGGCAGAATCCACCCGGCAAACAGCAGCCCCGGGAGCGGCGTGACGACCCGGGGGACAGCCGGCGCGGCCTTGCGAAAAGCTGGGCAAAGTTTCTTCCCCCTCGTGGCTCCCTCCACCCCACTCCCTCCCCTTCTTCCCGGCACCCCCTTAACGTCCTCCGCCTTCTCTTCTCCTCTCTTCCCTCCCCACCTCGGTCCTCCCCTTTTCTTCAGTGCGCGTCTCCACTCCGCCCCCCCCCCGCCTCCCGGGTCCAGCTCCTCCCTTGCTCTTTGGGCGTCCGCCCCGTCAATCACCGCCGCCGCTGGCCTCTGCCCGGCCCTCTCCGCCTCCCAGGCTCTTGGAGTGCCTCCGGCTCCCGTCTCGGGCTGCCCTACGCTTTGCACGGAGCCCGGCGATCTGTCAGCGGAGCAGGCCGGGGGGAGCCGCCAGGCCCGCCGGGCTCGGGTTACCAGTGACTGACAGCGTCTCCATGGCGAATAATTTGACTCCGACTATTGTCTGGCGCGGGCAGGCCCCGGGTCAGATAACCAGACCAATCAGGGCGCGGGCCGCCGCGCCTCATGCCCGCTTAGAATAATATTATTAAAAAAGCAGCGAGCGAGCTAGACGGGAGGGAGAGCTAGCTAGAAGCGAACGAGGGAGCGGCTGGCGGGCGGGAGGGCGCGGAGCATGCGGAGCGGCGCCCCGGGCGGCCCCCGGGCTTGGACGAGGACTCAGGAGAAGTGCGCGGGCGGCGGGGGCGCGGAGCGGCGTGGGACCCGCGGCCGGCTCGGGGACGTCCTGCAGTGACTCGGAGTTCTCCGGGAGCCAGCGCCAGGCCGGGCCCCCCCCCCCCCCCCGCCCGCCTCTTGGCCCGGACGGTCCGGCGGGGAGGCGCCCATGCCGGACCGCGCGGCGCGCTGAGGGCGCGCGCGGGCGGGCGCAACCGGCACCATGTCTATGCTACCCACCTTCGGCTTCACGCAGGAGCAAGTGGCGTGCGTGTGCGAGGTGCTGCAACAGGGCGGCAACATCGAGCGACTGGGCCGCTTCCTGTGGTCTCTGCCCGCCTGCGAGCACCTCCACAAGAATGAAAGCGTGCTCAAGGCCAAGGCGGTGGTGGCCTTCCACCGCGGCAACTTCCGCGAGCTCTACAAGATCCTGGAGAGCCATCAGTTCTCGCCGCACAACCACGCCAAGCTGCAGCAGCTGTGGCTCAAGGCGCACTATATCGAGGCGGAGAAGCTGCGCGGCCGGCCCCTGGGCGCTGTGGGCAAGTACCGAGTGCGCCGCAAGTTTCCCCTGCCGCGCTCCATCTGGGACGGCGAGGAGACCAGCTACTGCTTCAAGGAAAAGAGTCGAAGCGTGCTGCGCGAGTGGTACGCTCATAACCCCTACCCCTCACCCCGCGAGAAGCGCGAGCTGGCGGAAGCCACGGGCCTCACCACCACGCAGGTCAGCAACTGGTTCAAGAACCGGCGGCAGCGCGACCGGGCGGCCGAGGCCAAGGAAAGGTACGAGTAAGTAGAACTTCGGCGCCAGCTACCCCGGGCTCGAGGGAGGGGGTCCCAGGGCGTCCACTCAGCCACTGAAGAGGCTTGAACTGGGCCCGCTCGTCCCAGCAAGGGCCCTGCTGCAGCCTGGTCTGACCCGGACGGCGCTTGCCGGCGACCAAGTGATCCGAAATTTGTCTAAAGCGGGCAGAGCAATCGGGAAGTTGTCAACTAACTCCCTGGTCGCTTGTGAGCAAAAGTGGAGAAGCAGCGACCTTCGGGACAAAGGCAAGACGGTAGGCCTGGATTCCAGGCACGGGGCGCACAGCGGGCAAGGCCTGTTAGTCCTCCGAAGGTCGGAGGACACAGGGTTTTGGCGAGGACTATGGCGGGGGCGCGGTGCGGGGTGCGGGGTTTAGACTGCCTGTGAGAATTCACCAGCACTTCCCAGGGCTTCCCGTCTGCCTCACTCAGCTACAGACCGTGTGATTTGGGGTCAGTACTGGGATTGGAACTTTCCTGGTACGACGTGGATGTGGAGCGGCCTGGAAGAATTTTCCTTGTCTGGATAGGAGGGTTGATAGGGAAAGTCTTATCGCGCATTGAAGGGACCAAGAGGTGAAAGGCTTGGGGAGGAAGTGTCAGCTCTAGGAGAGAAGAGAAACACATGTCCCTTTTTCTGCCTCGTTGGACCCAGCAGTCCTTCCCTGGCCTGCCAAGCCCTTAGCTCCTCTCTGCTCAGGCTCTACCCTCTTTGGCAGGTAGGTCGGTATGTCTGGGGTGAGCTGAGAGCAGCAGAAAGGCTGGGAGTTGCTTGTCCTCAGGGAAACCGGGACTTGCTGAACTAGCCTTGCAGTTGACCATGAGGCCGTTGTGGCTTTGGCCCCTCAGAACCCCAAATCTGGAGGGGGAGAAGCTGACTGTGGGAACAGAATCAGCCTGAGTGTAAGAGCAGAACGAGACACCCGGGGTCTGTGGTACGGGGTGTGTGCAGCCCGGAGTGAATGGCCAGGGTCAGAGTACGGGTGCTGAACAGTGGAATCAGCGGTGGGACTCGGGGGGGGGGGGGAGGGTGGCTTCAAGCTGACCTTGGTCTCTAAGACCATGAGGTTGGAGCATCCACAGTTGTAAGGATTCAGCTGCCAGCCCTGTGGGAAGTTCCCTTCCAGGAAAACAGAAAGAAAAGGCCCTGGGGAGCCAGTAAAGAGAGAATCTACCCAAGAATTCAAACCTCCAAATCTGGGCAGGGGCTGTCCGACGGTCAGAGACAGGGCAGGAGGTGGGTTCTCCCTGCTGAGGTCCCCCTCCCCCCAGAATACAATGTATCCAGAGTCCTGAAGAACTAAGTTCTCAGGTCAGGCCCCAGGTGAGGGCTGAAGAGTCCCTCAGTTTCTGGTATGGTGAAAAAGTCTAGGCCAGGATTAGCAATCCCCTTCACTCTAACTTCTCTCTTCTCCCAGAAGCTGCCCCCCACACCCCAGCTTCAGGCCCCCAGCTGAAGTTTCTGCTGTGCCACCAGGGAAAGGGAGTCCTGCATCCTTAGGGCCTCGTTCCTAGGCCAAGCAAGGAAAACCCTAACAAGGCCTGCCAGTTTGGAACTAGAGGGAAAAGACCCTTAGCTCCAGGAACCTGTCCCTCAGACCGGGTTTTCCCTCAAGCAGAGAAAAGCAAAGGGAAATGAGGACCTGTGATATCCCCAGCCTCAAGTGGACCCGCAGCCTAGAATCTAGGGTCCCTGACTCTCCTGGACCCACTTCTCCGCAACAAACGCTGGCTTGAGTAGCCAAGAGTGATCTGAAAACCCAGGCACCTTCTCTTCCTCCCTGTCCCTGTTCCCTACAACTCCAATGAACCCTGCTCCCTTGCCCCTCTGCTCTGGAAAAGAAAAGTCAGCCACTCAGTGGGGGTAGGCAGGGAGGGCAGAACACATGGAGAGCAGAGAGATATTCGTGAGATTGAGAGCAGGAGAGGTGGGGAGATAGAAACGATACAGGGAGAAGGTATAAGAGAGAAATCGGGTCTGGAGGGACTGAAAGAGCCAGAGCCCAGGCTTGGCCGCGAAACATGTTAGAAACCGAAAACACCCGCAGGCAGCGCGCGGCGGCTCTGGCTCAGGGCGACGCGGCGCCGATCAGCCTCGGTTTCCCCGCTGACCCGGCTGCTTTGCTCCTGCACTTGCAGGGAGAACAGCGAGAACTCCAACTCCAACAGCCACAATCCGCTGGCTGCGTCGCTGAACGGCAGTGGCAAGTCTGTGCTAGGCAGCTCGGAGGACGAGAAGACGCCGTCGGGGACGCCAGACCACTCGTCGTCCAGCCCCGCACTGCTGCTCAGCCCGCCGCCGCCACCCGGGCTGCCGTCCCTGCACAGCCTGGGCCACCCTCCGGGCCCCAGCGCCGTGCCCGTGCCTGTGCCGGGGGGAGGCGGCTCGGACCCACTGCAGCATCACCACGGCCTGCAGGACTCCATCCTCAACCCCATGTCGGCCAACCTCGTGGACCTGGGCTCCTAGAGCCCCGCCTGCCTCGACGCGCTTGCCTTCTGGGCTGGTCGCTCGGGACCTGAGAAGGACCGTGTCCGGAGGGCGCCCCGCGCCGGCGGCCCCACCAGGTACTGGAAGACCCGCGCGCTGAGCGGGCAGAACTGCCGGCCCGGGCAGGGCGGATGGCTCTCTGGTTTAGTCTTTGTTCGGGATTTATTTTCAACAAGTTGCTTCTTTGGAGATCCTTTGGAGGCCTGGGACCGGGTCTTGAACCAGGGAAGGGAATAAATTATACACCATTCTCCTACTCTCTCTCCGTGCCTCCTCTTCCGCTCTCTTCCCTTGCCTTCCTTGCTCTTTCTTCCTCTCATTCCCCTTCTCTTCTCTCTTCTCCTTTCCCTTTCTTCTTCTTGCTTTCCCCCTCTACACTGTCTCTGTTTCCCGCTGTACTTCCGGCTTGCCATCTCTCGCTAGGTTTCTATTACTCTATCTCTGTTTTTCGGTTTCTCCTCTCCGCCAGCCTCCTGCACCTCGCGGGCTGTACGCGTCGGTCTTTCTCCTCGTGCCTGGCGGTCTATTTGCCCTCCCCCTATTCCTCACTTTACGGGGGTGGGAGTGGGAGGGGGAAGAGCAAAGAAAAGACAGGGCCTTTGAACCCGGGCTTTCTCCAGAGGCCCTCCCCCCGGGGTCAGCTGGGGGCTGCAGGTGTCAGCGCTGCCTAGTAACTTAAGTGAAAGAGCAAGGGCGGCGGCAGGGAAGCCCCTGAACGCCCCCTTGCCGCTTGCCCCTCTGCTTTGGTGAGGCCCCGCCACTCGCTCTCCTCTTCCTCCTGGGACTGTGGCCGCCGTGCTCCCGGCAGAGCGTGCGTCCGAGCCGCAGACTTGCCATCTCCCTGTTATGTCCTCATGTGAATGTTCTTCGGGAAATATTTCTGCTTTTATTTTATAATAAAATTAGAAATCATAAATATATATATATATGGATATATACCACGAGGCCCGCGAGCCGGGAGTGCAGCTGTGTCTCATTTCCCTACAGGGACTCGACACCCCGGGTGGACCGTTCTGGGCAGCGAAGCCCCATGAGTCCCAGAAACCGGGAGGCGCCTTCCCCCACACACAACGTTTATGAGTCGCAAGGTGAAGGGGCTGAATACTCGGAAACCTCCTGCCCCAAAGCACTCTGCCCCTTTTCTTGTCCGGGAAGCTCCCTGCAGGAGCGGGGAAGGGGCCTGTCCCTCTTGGGGACTCCTCTCCCCCCACCAGCCGAGCAGTGCCCTCACCTGCCTCTTTCTTCACCTGGGAATGGGGGTAGGAAATGAGAGGCTGTGTGCGTAACGTGGTTACGTGTGTTTGGACATGCCAAGGCTGGGAAACAGGTCGGGCCGTGGAGGTTTCCTGAAGGGCGGACGCCTTAGCGGTGGTCGCCATCCCCAGAACCAGGCACGACGCACTGGGCAGATTCGCGGGCCGAAAGGGCAGCCGCTGGTCCAGCCGCGAAGCCCGGGTCGTGCGTGTAGCCGTGGAACGAAGGTCTCCACGCTCAGAAATCCGTTGGTTTGGCGTGGAGATGAAGGGGCTTGGGGAGAAGGGAAGTCCGGGAGACTCGGGGAGCCGGGCGCGCCGGGCGCGTGTTCTAAACGGGAACAAGCGGACGCCGGGGCTTGGATGGTCAGGCAGAGGAGGCACCTCCGTGCGTGGTGCGCCGTAGGTGCCTCTGCGGCTGTAAATTAACCTGCGGCGCCCCCTCCCCTCTCGGGGAGCCAGACTCCCTCCCCATTAAGCGACAAGTCTAAGCCGGTCCAGGCAGGTCCGAAGCCGGCGGGACTCCTCGAGGAGAAAGTTGAGGCTTTTCCGTCTCAGGTCTCGGTGGCTGTTGGTACCGTACACATTACTCCTCCGCGACCCGGACGCTTCCGACCGGCCCTGGGTGGGAAGGGATGGAGGGGAGGAGGCGCCCTTCTGACCCCGTGATCCTGGAGCTCCAGGACTTCTCCGGCGCTTTCCGCCGGTGAAATCAGCGCTCGCGGAGAGCACTTCTGCGCGGACTTTCTAAATATCAAGGATTCCTTCCCAGTCGAGACCCTCGGGGACGCGGGCAGCTGGGCGGGCTAACTTGGAGAGGGAGGCTTTGCCTCAGCGTAAGCTCTGTGCAGTCGTGGGGGTCAAGGGAATCCCTAGCAGCATAAGACGGCATCAGGCGCCCCACGGCCCCTGCACCCCCAAGAGGAAGTGCAGTCCTGGCAGCTCCTGTCGCCTCTCCTGGAGGCTGTGCTCTCAGGGGACAACTCAGGTCATCCTGGGCCCGAGTGGCCCCCCCCCTCCCTGACTGGCGGGGCATAGAGCCTGCTACTGTCTGAGGGTCCAGAGAGGCTCAGGGAGCGAGAAGCTGCCTCGAGTCAGCCGAGCTGAGCCGACAGACCCGTCCTTACTTCTCGAAGGGAGGAAACACAGTAGTCCCTGGAGCCCACATCTCCCCTACCTGCCTCCTGTTTTCTGCACTCACAATCACAGGCAAACAGGCTCTGTACCAACTTTCACAAGGACACGTACACATTTATCATTCAATTCACTGTGCTGGGCACTGTGGGTAGCACAAAAACTCACCCACTCACACTTGTGGCCACACGGGGAAATATCATACTCCGTCACACATATGTTCACACACACACAAACACACATAGACACTCAACCCATTTTTACAGACACACAAACGCAGGCACTCAGGTGAAACACGCCCCTGCACAGATGAAAGGGAGATACCTACACAAATGAGCCCCTCCCTCCTCCTTGTACTCACACAAACACAAACCTCTGCTTCTCCCCAGAAGCCTTCAAACCCACCCTCCCACTGGCGCCCCAGCGAGCAGCCCGTCCCAGCCGAGGGACCTGCTGGGGCCAGAACACAGCCTTGAAGCCCGGCTGGCCGGGAAGGCCTTGGCTCTAGGCAGCTGTGGCCCAGAGAAAGAGACGGTCCTAGCCCGAGGCTGCAGACGGTCAGGGACCCCACCCTTATCCAGCGGTCCAGGTGGAATCCATGGAGTTTGCTGGGAGCTCTCACTTGCCAGTAGGGGGCGGGCTGCCTGTCCTGGAGCTTTATTCTGGCTTGGTGGCGCTACTTGTTGCAACTTCCCTCTTTCCCTCCCCCTTGGAAAGCTAACTCCGAAAATATTTATTTAAAAGGGGAAACTATGCAGACGTTCTGAAAATAAACCGAGCAGCTACTCACCCACTGTATAAATCTATACAAGCCAGTCCTCCATTCCACACTCCACTAGACCGACCGCGCCAACTGGACGTAACTTTTGCACAGATGTTGCCAGGTGAACGCAGCTATTCCCCGCCGGTGTTCACCGAACAGTGTTCCCGATGACTTGTCATCCTTCCCCTCTGCCAGTAGCCACTGAAGCCGAGAGTTCTGCTCAGGCCACCTGAAGGGACGCAGCAGCTAGAAGCGGGAGCCTCCCTCTCGGCTTCCCTGACCATGTTCACCTTTCATTTATTCCCAGCCAGGTCCCATACGCATGTACCCTCCAAGGTAAAACCCTAATGAAGGAGGCAGAACCCAGCCCTTGAGGGCAGCTGGCCGGCTCATCTGCTTCGGGGCTGTAAAAGCCAAGGGCTACTGAAGGCAGACGGGAGCGCGAGGGCTGGCTGTGCTCCCCGCGCAGTCTCCTTCCTCACCCCGCACTCAGCACCCTTCTCCAGGCTTCAGGGCAGGCCTGGACCTGGTGTCCCTTCTGCGAAGAGCATCTCCAGGGAGTGGCCTAAGGAGCAGGTGGTGATGGCCTGCCACACAAGAAAAGGTTAAACAGAGCCAGGGAGATCTGGGGAGAACACCGGTCTACTTGGTCCTCAGTTTAACTCAGTCCCTGTTTAACACAATTTTGGCCCCTGAGAAAAGCAGGGACCAGCCGAGTGGGGACACCAGAGTTAGGACACAGGGAATTTGGCCTCCTGGATTCCACCAGTGCCCACCTCTTGCTGGGATGCTGCCGGGCCTCCGGACAGGAAACTTGTGAATGTTTTTGTATTGAGGGGCGGGTGGAGGACAGAGGAGGGCTAGGGCTCTTGACTGGGCCCCTTCATTTTCTCGTGTTCCCCATTCCAACACTACGGCTTGGGTACCCTGGGCACTAGAAGCTGCCTAGGGATGCTGGAGAGGGAAGCGACCACCCAGTGCGTGAGGATGTACTGGGAGATGTGAGAAGGCATAAGAGAGTGTGTGCATGCAATAGGGTGAAAAACCACGCTGGTGTGAACAGGTGGGGCCGACGTATGCATTGAGACCGTGGCTGTTTTTGAGTCCAGAGGGGTGTGGGTGAGCCAGTGAGCTGACCAGGGCACTCGGAGGAGCCCGGAATGCGGCTTGTGAAGGAGGCGCCTGGGGCTGGAAGAGAACCAGCCTCTCCTCTCGCGCCGCGGGAACCCAACCCTGCCCGGATTTTTCCTGATTCGATTCCTGGAGCCGCTGCTGGACGCGGGCAGGGTGAGCAGGGAGGAAAAGAGGGTCTCTGGGTCGCTGCTGCTGGGGGCCGCGCAGTGGAGCCCGGAAAGGTCTCGAGTCCCTGTGTCAGGGTCAAGGCCTCGAGAGCCGCCTCGCAGGAGTCTCTTCTCGAAACTCTGTGGGTTCCTGTACAGCTGTAACTCGGGAAATGTTTCTCCTGGGTTGTGGGGTGGAATCGGAGAGGAGAGGATCAGATTGGGTGCCCTCCAGTGGGGTGAGTTTTCCACTCTGTTTCCCCCTCGATCTCAGCAGCAGGGCTGCTGCCCCACCAGGTGAGAGTCTAAGAAAGACCGTGAGGACGCGCCTGAAGAAAGCGCACCTTGCAAGGCCCACAGGAGCCCCTAGTTGCCCCAAAGGCTCCCTTTCTTGGAGGACCCACAAACCCGATAGGCTGGCACGAGGGCGGACACGTAGGAGGACGCCTTGCTTAGGACGGTAGCAGCCCTGGCCGTTGCCAGGGATAAATCCAGAACTACCAGTGGCCCGGCCCACCCGGAGTACCAAGTGCTTCCTCGCTCTCTGAGTAGCGCGCACCCGCTCGGACTCTGGCGCGCTGCAAGGAGAAATTCTGCGGCTCCGGGCGGCCGAGGCCTTCGCAGACCCAGCCGCGCACTCGATGCCAGGCCCGGCGCGACCGGCCTTTTGGGACAAGGGACCCGCGCGCTGCTCGAGATGACGCGAAGCTCTGGGGCCTGAGCACAGGGGAGCAAGGGGACCAAGGGACTGGGCAGCCTCATTCCTCTGGCCCTTGAACTAGCGGCTTGGGTCGCGCCGCGGGAGATGAAGCTGTCCGCAACTCTGTAGCCATCCCGGCTCAGGGCACTCAGGCCCGACTAGCCCATGCCTGGGACTCTGCAGTCTCCGGGCGGAGTGTAGCCTCGGTTGCCCCGGCCCGGGAGTCAGACCAGCCGCCTGAGGTCCTATAAAGGGAATGACGGGTCAGACAGGAAGGCAAGAGAAGCCGCGGGGGTGGGGCTTGCAGAGCTGCAGGCCCTCGACTCCCTTCCTTCAGGGCTTTTCCAAGGGTTTGTGTTGGCTGCCCAGCCAGGACCTCTCACTAGTTCAAAAGCTCATTGCTGGCAGAATCATCCGGGTAGCTTGCCCTGGGCCGTGGAGACGCAGCTCGATGGTGACTTCGTGGTCCCCAGAGTAACAGGTCATACTTGCCATTTCGTGAACGCTTACTCCGCACCAGGCACTTTACACACCTGGTATCTGTTTAATTCTTACAGCGGCCACACAAAGAAGCTATTATTACTGGTACATGAAACTGAGAAGTCACGTTCGGGAACTTGCCCAGGCGGGACCTGCATTTGAACCTGGTCCCTGTGAGTCTTCAGCGCACGTTTTCCCAGGGTACCGGCTGCAGACGAGCGCGGTGCCCGGGAGTGGAGCGGCGCCTAGTCCCGGGGCCCCGGGTGGCAGGGGCGGGCGCAGATGACTCCCGCGGGGATCGGAGGCAGCACGAGGGCGATGCGAAACTCGGAACCAGCACTGGCTCCGGAGCGAGCTGCGGCAGCGGAGCTCAAAGCCTCAGTGACCCGCTGAAGTCGGGGGAGAGCGTTTATCTCCGCAACCATCAGCGTAATTACCCCGTTCCCTCATTTGCGCTCTACGGTGTAGTCTTGACGCACCGTCGGGTACCAAGAAGCGGATTTCGCCCAGCGCGGGTTACTCAATAGTAAAGATAGAACCTTGGGACCCTTGGGACCCTGCTGCCGCCTCCGTCTTCGCCCTCCTGAGACTCCGACCTCGTCTCCTCCATTCTGCTCGGGAAGATGAGACTGATTCGGGGATCCTGAGGGCTGAGACCCGAGCCCTGGGTGGGACGCCCTCCTCTCGGTCCGCCCCCCCCCGCCCCCAGCCCCATCAATCCTGTGCTGCGGTCAGGGCTCTCTGTCTGGTGGACAGTAAATAAAGCATCGTTCAATTAACACAGGTTTACTGCTGCGGTGCGAGGCGGTCAGAAAGGAGGGGCAGCCCAGACACTGTTCTGCAAAGACCAGAACACACGGGGCCCATCCCCGCCCCACTCCCTCCTCCCACCCCCAACACACACACTTCGGCCCCACCGGAAGCCCCATTCCCTTCTCCACCCGCGGAGCCGTAGTTGGTACAAGCGCTCAGATTCCACCTGAGCTAGGTGATTCTGTCAGTTTCAAGACAGGGAGTATGAAATACCCTATTGTCCCGAGGCAGAGCCATTGGCGACCCTGGAAAGCTGCCCTGAGACACCTGAACTATTGAGGGAGGTCACCTGGTCCAAGGAGAAGGAAGAGAGGGAGTGGTCGGAGAGTGAAGCTAGGCTTAATTAAGGAGGCCAACCAGGAGATGTGAATCTCTCTTCCCTTCTCCTCCTGAGGGAAGAGCCAGACCTTGATGGGGTGGGGGAAGGGAGATGGTGGGGATTAGAAACAGAAAGCGTGAAGCTGAGTAGTTTCTAAGAACAAAACAATATAGGTAATCCTAGTGTTTATATGGTACTCGGCAGGGTGTCAGTGGTTTCAAAAACTTCCTGTCATTTAATATTCACCATTGTATAGGGTAGGCAGGAAAGGAATTCTTCTTCCCAGTTGACAGGTGAGGATGGGAGCCTAAGGAAAGTGATCTATGTGACTTTGCTGAGGCCCAAGTTAGCGGAGGCTCTTTCCTCTGCACTCTGTTGTTGAGGTGACTTTTTTTAATTAATTAATTTATTAGTTTATTTATTTAATTTCTTATTTGTTTGTTTAATTTATGGCTGCGTTGGGTCTTCGTCGCTGCGCGCGGGCTTTCTCTAGTTGCCACGAGCGGGGGTACTCTTCGTTGCGGTGCGAGGGCTCCTAATTGCGGTGGCTTCTCTTGTTGCGGAGCACGCGCTCCAGGCGCTTGGGCTTCGGTAGTTGTGGCACGCGGGCTCAGTAGTTGTGGCGCACGGGCTTAGCTGCTCCGCGACATGTGGGATCTTGCCAGACCAGGGATCAAACCCGTGTCCCCTGCACTGGCAGGCGGATTCTTAACCACTGAGCCACCAGGGAAGTCCCTTGAGGTGAATTCTTTTTTTTTTTCGGTACGCGGGCCTCTCACTGTTGTGGCCTCTCCCTTTGCGGAGCACAGGCTCCGGACGCGCAGGCTCAGTGGCCATGGCTCACAGGCGCAGCCGCTCCACGGCATGTGGGATCTTCCCGGGCCGGGGCACGAACCCGTGTCCCCTGCATCGGCAGGCGGACTCTCAACCACTGCGCCACCAGGGAAGCCCGAGGTGAATTCTTGAGTTTGGGGAAAATAGCAGATACCAAACCAGCCCAAAGAGTAGAGATTGTTCCCCTGGGTTTGGGGGAGTGATGCAGAGAGATGGCAGCCATCGTGGAGCTCTGGATGCCGCTATAGAGACTTAAAGTAAACGTACCTCAAAATCAGAATAACCCATCCCTGAAATCACTAGAAAGAATGCCTAATCACTGAGAGAAACGGGTCTCTTCTAACAGGCCACTTCCATACCTTCCCCAAGGGGAAGTGGGCAGAGAACTAGAAGTGTGCTCTCTCACTGGGCTCAAGACCTGTCAGTTAAGGCTCCCAGCGAATGAGTTGTGAGCCAGAGATTTCCTCAGCAGGTGAATACTGAATTTTGTGGGTGGTCCCCAAAGGGCTGTAGGTGTTTTTAGCTGGAGAAAATGGGAAGAGAGTCAAGAGTTCTGTTTACGCGGAAAGACTAGACGCTGGTGTCTGTTCAGAGTTGTAGATGAAGTCGAGTCCCTTTATCATTTACTTATTATTCTATAAAGAACTAAGTTAAGCAAGTTAAGCAATCACCCTAAAGGCAGATAAATGTTAAGTAGGAATATTAAATAGACATGACTTCAGAGCAAGGATGAATGTCCACAGTGGCTGGAGCCAAGACACAGTCTCAGGGGTTAGGCAGTGCCTCCCTCCCTAGAGACCAGGAACCAAGAGGGGGCAGGGAGGCACAAACAGGCAGTGCCGCATCACCCCACGGCAGCTGGGCTGTGCTGGGCACCAAACTTGAGTCCAGGAAAGAATGAAAATGTCACCATATCTAGTAGCTGTGGCAACAGAAGTCTTCCTGAGGCTCCGAGTCTACCCAGCACAGGCCAACTTCCAAGCAGGTGGAGCTGAGGCAAAGAGCAGGAAAAGAGACTGTATTAGGTATGGCTGCAAACAAATGAATCCCCAAACAAGAGCTTGTTTCTCATCCACATAACAGTCCAGTGGGGTGTTTCTGGACAACACGTGGCTTCCCGTGGGGTGATTCAGGGACCAAGGCTTCCTTATCAGGTGCCTCCACCCTTAGAGTCCTTTGCATTTGGTTGCCAGGTGGGTAAGAAGCATGGAAGACAGGCATGGGAGGTGTGGGGTGGGGGACAGGTTTGGAGTGGTACACATCACTTCCACTTGTATTCCATTGGTGGTAACTTAGTCATTTGACCAACCCAACTGCAAGGGAAACTGGGAAATGGAGGAAATCCCAGGAAAAGGATTTACTGATTCTGTATGGTTAGTCAATCCTCAGTGATTTTAAAACAGAGAAATCTGTATTCTGTCAATTTTCCTTTTTCATGCATCTATATATCTATCTATATATTATTTTTTTATTATTATGACTTGAGTACGGTTTTTTGTTTTTTGTCTTCCTTGTCTTGGTTTTTCTGTGGTGAGGAATACACGTGGAGATACCACTCCTACATTACAGACCACAAGTCAGTTCACGTCTCTGGGCCTCATTTCCTCATCGGTTGCATAGTGTATTAATTAGGGTAAGGTTCAGCTGGAAGTGATGGAAAAAAACCCAAATAAGAGTGGCTTAAGCATAATAGAAGATTATTTCTCTCACACATTAACATCTAGGTAGGCAATCTAAGATGGATGCAAGGCCAATCTCCTCCTACTTTGTTGTTGTCCCTAAAGAAACCTAGACATTGACTTACTAAACTAAGACTTTAAAATCATCTATTTTAAATATGCTCACAGAGCTAAAGGAAACCATGTCTAAAGAACCAATGGAAAGCATGAGAACAATGTCTCACCAAATAGGGAATATCAATAAAGAAATCAGAACAATAAAAAGGAACTAAATAGAAATTCTGGAGTTTAAAATCACAATAACTGAAATGAAAAATTCACCAGAGGGACTCAACAACAGTTTTGAGCTGACAGAAGAAAGAATTAGCCAGTGAAGTTACCCAGTCTGAGGAACAGAGCAAAGAATGAAGAAAAATGAATAAAGTCTATGAGACGTGTGGGTCACCATCGAGCATACCAATATATGCATACTGGGAGTTCCAGAAGGAGAGAGAGAAAAGGGCAGGAAGAATATTTCAAGAAATAATGGCTAAAAACCTCTCAAATTTGATGAGAAACATTAATTTACACATCCAAGAGGCTCAATAAACTTCATGTAGGATAAAGTCTAAGAGAGCCACAGTGAGACATATTATAATCAAACTGTCAAAGGACAAAGAATCTTTTTTTAAATTGAAGTATAGTTGCTGTAGAATATTATATCTTACAGGTGTACAATACAGTGATTCACAATTTTTAAAGGTTATACTCCATTTATAGTTATTATAAAATATTGGCTATATTCCCTATGTTGTACAATAGATCCTTGTAGCTTATTTTATACCTAATAGTTTGTACTTCTTTTTTTTTTTTAAGATTTTTTGATGTGGACCATTTTTAAAGCTTTCATTGAGTTTGTTACAATATTGCTTCTCTTTTATGTTTTGGTTTTCTGGCCCGGAGGCATGTGGGATCCCAACCAGGGATCAAACCCGTACCCCTTGCATTGGAAGGCAAAGTCTTAACCACTGGACCACCAGGGAAGTCCCTAGTTTGTACTTCTTAATCACCTACCCCTATTTTGCCCTTTCCCTCTTCCCTCTCCCCACTGGTAACCACTAGTTTGTTCTCTGTATCTGTGAGTCTGCTTCATTTTTGTTATATTCACTAGTTTATTGTATCTTTTAGATTCCACATATAAATGTGGATACAGTATTTGTCCTGTGGATAGAGGACAAATATCATACAGTATTTGTCTTTCTCTGTCTGACTTATTTCACTTATCATAATGCCCTCCAAGTCCATCCATGTGGCTGAAAATGGCAAAATTTCATTCTTTTTATGGCTGAGTAGTATTCCACTGTATATATTCCACATCTTCTTTATCCATTCATCTTTTTTTTTTTTTGCGGTACGCGGGCCTCTCACTGTTGTGGTCTCTCCCATTGTGGAGCACAGGCTCCGGACGTGCAGGCTCAGCGGCCATGGCTTATGGGCCCAGCCGCTCCACAGCATGTGGGATCTTCCCAGACCGGGGCACGAACCGATGTCCCCTGCATCGGCAGGCAGACTCTCAACCACTGCGCCACCAGGGAAGCCCCTATCCATTCATCTTTTGATGGACACTTAGGTTGCTTCCATATCTTGGCTATTGTAAATAATGCTGCTATGAACGCTGTGGTGCATGTGTCTTTTTGAATTTGTGTTTTTTTCAGAGATATACCCAGGAGTGGAATTACTAGGTCATATGGTAGTTCTATTTTTAGTTTTTTGAGAAACCTGCATACTCTTTTCCATATTGGCTGCACCAATTTACATTCCCACCAACAGTGTTCCTACTGGAATAGACACTTACTCAGGATACAGATTTACCTTCCCTGCCAAAACCACCATCCATGGGCTTGTAGAATGCCTTAGTCACCATTGTGGTATTGCACACAGCATTGCTTCTGATCAAGGAGCTCACTCCACAGCAAAAGAAGTGCAGCAACAGATCCATGCTCATAAGATTCACTGGCCTTACCGTGTCCCACACCATCCCGAAGAAGCTGGCTTGATAGAAAGGTGGAATGATCTTTTGAAGCTTAGTTACAGCACCAGCTGGGTGGCAATACCTTGCATGACTGGGGCAAGGTTCCCAGGAAAGCTGTATATGCTCTGAATCAGCATCCAATATATGCTGCTATTTCTCCCATAGCCAGGATTCACAGGTCCAGGAATCAAGGAGTAGACGTGGGAATGGCACAACTCACTATTCCCCCTAGTGACCCACTAGGAAAGTTTCTGCTTTCTGTTCCCACATTATGCTCTGCTGGCCTAGAGCTCTTAGTTCCAGAAGGAGAAATGCTTCCACCAGGAGACACAACAGTGATTCCATTGAACTGGGAGTTAAGACAGCCACCTTCCCATGCCTCTGAATCAGCAGGCAAAGACGGGAGTCACTGTGCTGGCTGTGGTGATTGGTTCTGACTACCAAGGAGAAACTGGACTGCTACTGCACTATGGAGGTAATGCAAAGCATGTCTGGGATACAGGAGATCCCTTAGGGCGTCTCTTACTATTACCATGCCCCGTAATTAAGGTCAACGGAAAACTGCAACAACCCAGACCAGGCAGGACTACTAATGGCCCAGAGCCTTCAGGAATCACACCACCAGTTAAAGAACTATGACCAGCTGAGGTCCTTGCTGAAGGCAAAGGGAATACAGAATGGGTAATGGAAGAAGGCAATTATAAATACGAGCTACAACTATGTGACTGGTTACAGAAATGAGGACTGCAATTGTCAAGACTATTTCCTCCTTATTTTGTTATGATTATATTTGTGTGTATATATGCATATATATTAAGCAAATATCTTTGGGTTTTTTCCTCTCTTATTTCCTTCTCATGTAGCGTAAGATGTATTGACTTTACATTATAGTATTTACATATTATCATTTTACACCATAGTATTTAAGTTTACGGGATATCAAGGAGAAGAGTAAACATTGCTCAAGGACTTTTCCTCCTCTTCTGGGGAGGGGGTTAGTGTGTTTTCGTTGTACTCAGGGTAGTTGTATCATGTTTGGAATTATGACCTGGTTATTGTCTCTATTTGCACATTAAGTATGGTTTAAGGAGATGTGTATATGCCAAGTTAACAAGGGGTGGACTTCTGATGGTTAATTTTATGTGAAGCTTGACTGGGC
This sequence comes from Aethalodelphis obliquidens, assembly GCF_003676395.1. Lineage (NCBI taxonomy): Eukaryota > Metazoa > Chordata > Mammalia > Artiodactyla > Delphinidae > Aethalodelphis > Aethalodelphis obliquidens. The sequence continues at coordinate 7,253,523 of NW_020837956.1, forward strand.
CAGAAGATGGCCAGGTATCTGATTAAATGTTATTTCTGATGCAAATCAAAACCACAATAAATTATCATCTCATGCTTGTTAGAATGACTTATCAAAAAGGCAAGAAATAACAAGTGTTGGCAAGGAGGTGGAGAAAAGGGAACCCTCCTGCACTGTTGGTGGGAATGTAAATTGGTGCAGCCACTGTGGAAGACAGCATGGAGGTTCCTCAAAGAATAAGAACTATCGTATGATACAGCGATCCCACTTCTGAGTATTTATTCAAAGAAACCCCAAAACACTAATTTGAAACGATATATGCATCCCTATGTTTAGTGCAGCATAATTTACAATACCGAGATACGGAAGCAACCTAGGTACCCATCAATGGGTGAAGGAATGAAGAAGATGTAGTATATGTATACAATAGAATATTATTCAGCCATTAAAAAGATAAAATCTTGCCATTTGCAACAACATGGATGGACTTTGAGGGTATTATGGTAAGTGAAATAAGTCAGATGGAGAAAGACAAATACCACATGATTTCATTCATATGTGGAATATAAAAAAAAGCAAAAAAATAAAATAAGTGAACAAGACAAAACAAATAAAAACTAACATGTAGATACAGAGAACAGAGTAGCGATTACCAGAGGGAACTAAATCTTTTTATGTGTGATAAGGCCTCCCTTGGTTCAGTTTCTCTAGAGGACCCTGACAAATACACTTCCTGATGACTGTCTAAGGTGAGCTCAAGATAGACTGACTAGGTGACCCAAGGGGAAAAAAATAAGGAAAGAATTATTTTTCACACTCTTTAGTGCTTTGTGTGTAAGCCCGATAGGTTATTAGTTTCATTTTCTTTCTGGTAAGGGACTGCACCTTCCCACCTCAGCACAGTGGGCTATTGGTTCCCTTTATTCAGCTTCACACCTTTCTTAATGATAGAACCCACAATCTGTAGCTGGCCACATGCTGCCCAGAATAAAGACTACATTTTCTGGCCTCCCTTACAGCTAGATATACCACATAACTAAGTTTTGGCTAATGAATATTATTGGAAGTGTTGTATGAAAACTTCTGGAAGTGTTTTTCAAGGAAGAGGATCCCTTTCTTCTCCCTTCCTCCTTCTTGCTGACAGGAATGTAAATGTGATGGCTATAACGTGATGGCCGCAGGCTCAGCGGCCATGGCTCACGGGCCCAGCCGCTCCGCAGCACAGCCACCTTAGACCATGAGGCAACATGCTAAAGTTGGTGGAGCAGTCAGACGAAAGGAACCTGAATCTAATATGACTTTGGAGTAGATATTCTGGCTCTAGACCTCCTACTTTAGACTTCATTAATATAAAAGAGAAATAAACCCCTATTTTATTTAAGCTACTAATCTCTTGGGTTTCTGACACATGTATCGATAGTCATATCTAATTCTAACTAAAAACTACCTTTACAAATTCAAAGAGTATAATCTTCCTTCCTGGAACCTTATGGCCCTTTTACGTCTGTAATTTGCTTTTATTCTTTCTCTATTTCTCTGAGGTGTTCTATTTTCTGACCATGCCTATTTCACAAAGGTACGGAAAACTTGCATGACTCCATTCAAAGTATTGCAATGAAGTAAGGCAGTGAAGTGGCTTAATTGAGAAGTTGTAACTCCTAGTTCTCCAGCGCATGCTGTCGCCACAGAGGGTATTGCGAAAACGTAAGTTCAGCATAGCCCGGCCACCTAAATGAAGAAACTTTTCAGCTACTCCTGTCCCTAGATGAATTTGTCTGGACTCAGGAGGCTACTGGATATGTTCCCACTTTTATTTCAGGCTTTTCTCAGGCTGGCACTCTCTGTAAGAGTTTGGGAACCGACAAAGAGATTTAAAAATCTACAAATGTTCCTTAATAGCAATTGTGGGGGGGCGGGTGTTGAGCTATTGGAAAACAGAGAACGTTGACCTTATCCCCTTCCCAGACTGGAGGATCAATACCAAAACTATTTACCTCATTTTTATAAATGATCTGGAGGATCATGGTGAAATCTCTAGGTTTGCATGTGACACTGTGCTCTCCTAGCGAGTGAAGGATTCAGAGGTTGAAAGCAAATTCAGGAACATCTCATAAAGGCACATGAGTGGGCAGACCAGTGACAGGTAAACTGAGGTGAGCAGATAACAGACTAAGGGTGGATAATAAGCTAAATGTGTGGGCTAGGGAGCTGAAGGTGAAGGCACAGGGATTATCGTTAACTACTCTCCAAAGACGTTAACCAATGAGCTGGTCTAGTTCAGAAGGTCAATACAATTCAGTTGCATAACACTAATCAAGAGTCTTTGATGTGGGACTTCCCTGGTGGCACAGTGGTTGGGAATCCGCTTGCTAATGCAGGGGACACGGGTTCGAGCCCTGGTCCAGGAAGATCCCACATGCCGTGGAGCAGCTAAGCCCGTGCACCACAACCACTGAGCCTGTGCTCTAGAACCCGCGAGCCACAACTACTGAGCCCGCGTGCCACAACTACTGAAGCCCACGCGCGTAGAGCCCATGCTCCACAACAAGAGAAGCCACCACAATGAGAAGCCTGTGCACCACAACGAAGAGTAGCTCCCGCTCGCTGCAACTAGAGAAAGCCCGCGCGCAGCAGCAAAGACCCAATGCAGCCAAATATAAATAATTTTTTTAAAAAAAGAGTCTCTGATGTGCCAGGCATCATACCCAGTGCCAGTCTACAAACACATGCCAGATGTAGGACCTACCCTCATGGGGTGCATGCTCTAGCTCCAAATGTCACCTTGAAGGGGGTTGGAAATGTCCTCCTTCCCTCTTTGTGGGACATTGTGTGCAAAATTGATCACTGTGCCCAGAAGCCAAAACCGAGCTGGAGAAGGGCCAAGGAAGAGGTGGAGCAAGTGTCTGCCATCGTGCACTGGCTGCAGAGGTGAGGGTTTCACTCTGACCCCAGATCATATTGTCACTTCCTCTGTGAAGACCTACAAGATTGTCTCCCCCAGGTACAACTGACCTACGCTTACTAGAGTGCCTCGCAGTATTTTGTAAACAATTCCATCATGTCACTTCACTCCAACTACTTTTTTTACGTATCTTCCCTTCCCTTCCAAAATGCTTGAATGCAGAGACCTTACATGTTTTTTGTATCTTTAGTATTAGTACAGTATGTGCATGTAGTGCATGTTTGATAAAAGCTTGCTAAATTAATGCAAAGATGGAAATACATTTCATTGGTCTAAAATTTATTGCTCACATGCTGCATCAGATAAAAACATTTGCGCCTGTTCCATATGTGTATTTTAAATATATTGTATACTATATTCTGTACATTATAAAACATATAAAAATAATTTGAACTGAATGAGGTATAACATTGTTTATAGCATTTTTAACAGGACATCAGTAACAATAGTAGACGTAAATTCATATTTCAAATAGCCTTGATAAATTTGATTGGTTTGTTTTTTTTGGATTTTTTGGTCTGACCTTGTCTAACCTGATTAGGATATCATTGTTTTTACTCCATAACATGGCAGATGAAGTGTCACCAGATGAAGTGTCACTGAACAAGTGCCTGCTTTGCCATTAGAATATATATATATATATATATATATTTTTTTTTTTTTTTTTTTTTTGCTGTACGCGGGCCTCCCACTACTGTGGCCTCTCCCGTTGCGGAGCAACAGGCTCCGGACGCGCAGTCTCAGCGGCCGTGGCTCACGGGCCCAGCCGCTCCGCGGCATGTGGGATCTTCCCGGACTGGGGCACGAACCCGTGTCCCCTGCATCAGCAGGCAGACTCTCAACCACTGCGCCACCAGGGAAGCCCCAGAATATATATTTTTAACAGAGTATTTTCAGAGCAGTTTTAGGTTCACAATAAAATTGAGCAGAAGGTACAGAAATTTCCCATATACTCTCTGCCCCCATAGACGCATAGCCTCCCTCACTGACACATCATTGTCACCCAGAGTCCATAGTTCAGAGTTCACTTTTGACGTTGTACTTTGTATGAGTTTGCACAAATGTATAATGGTATGTGTCCACCATTATAGTATTACACGGGGTAGTTTCACTGCCCTGAGAATCTTCTGTGCTCTGCCTATTCATCCTGTCTGCCTCCTCCAATCCCTGGTCATCACTGATCTTTTCACTCTTGCTATAGTTTTGCCTTTTCCAGAATGTCACATAGCTGGAATCATGCAGTATATAGCCTCTTCAGATTGACGTCTTTCACTTAGTAATATACATTTAAGTTTACCCCATGTCTTTTCACGTCTTGATAGCACATTTCTTTTTAATGCTGTATAATATTGCACAGTTTATTTACCTGAGTGTCTGAGTGTACCACAGTTTATTTACCCATTCACCCATTGAAGGACATCTTAGTTGCTTCCTAGTTTTGGCAATTATGAATTAAGCTGCTATAAACTTCTGTGTGCAGGTTTCCATGTGAACATAAGTTTTCAGCTCCTTTGGGTAAATACTGAAGAGCATGATTGTTGAATCAAATGGTAAGAATATGTTTAGTTTTGTGAGAAAGCACCAAACTGTCTTCCAAAGTGGCTGTACCGGGCTTCCCTGGTGGCGCAGTGGCTGAGAGTCCGCCTGCTGATGCAGGGGACACGGGTTCGTGCCCTGGTCCGGGAAGATCCCACATGCTGCGGAGCAGCTGGGCCTGTGAGCCATGGCCGGCCGCTGAGCCTGCACATCCGGAACCTGTGCTCCACAACGGGAGAGGCCACAACGGTGAGAGGCCCGCGTACCGCAAAAAAACAAAAACAAAGTGGCTGTACCATTTTGTGTTCCCATCAGTAAGAAATGAGAGTTCCCGTTGCTTCACATCCTCATCAGTATTTGGTGTTGTCTATGTTCTGGACTTTGGCCATTCTACCAGGTGTGTAGTGGTGTCTCACTGGTGTTTCCTTTGTTTTCATTGTTCTGCTTGCATTAATTGTTTAGTTTTTCAACCTAAAGATTACTTGCAAAATCCTCTTGAGCTTCTTTAACCATCTGGGCATGGGTAGCTTCCTTAAATCTAGATATGATCATGCTGGGAGTCAAGCACTTCTGTAACGCAAGACAAATGATTAAGGGCCCCGCTGACAAGCCTTTTGGGGAACATCAACTCTTCCCTCAGGGTATCTTGTATACAGCAGGTAACATGTCTCCACCTGAAACATGACCTAAAGGTGGATACCAGCCTCAATTTATATATGAAATATTAGTAAAGCCCCATGTTAAATTGTATAGATAAAATTAAAATATGAATGAAAGTTCTGTTATTTTCTTGTCTCACCCCAAAGGATTATGTTGTGAATTGAAGAGAGAATAGTTTGAATAGAGAAGAAGGACTAGATGTAGTAAGTGTAGAATTAGAGACAGATTTAGAAAATCTAATTTTGATTCAAAAAGTGTGGTGGTTTCAAAGCACGGTGGCAAAAACAATTTTTTTTTTGGTCACACCGCCTGGCTTGGGGGAATCTTAGTTCCCCGACCAGGGATTGCACCCAGGCCTCTGGCAGTGGAAATGCAGAGTCCTAACCACTGGACCACCAGGAAATTCCCAAAACACTGTGGTAAATCTGTTTACACCTCTTCCACCAAGAGGCAGAATTTGTCTCCCTTCCCCTAGAACCTGGGCAGGCCTCTGACTACTTCAACCAATAGGATATGGTATAAGGGGCATCATGTGACTTCCAAGGGGTCGTAAGAGGCCATGAAGCTTCCACCTTCATCACTGGAACCCTCACTTGCAGAGCTCTGAGCTTTGGTGTCAGGAGCTCCACTTCCCTGAGGCCACGTGGGCTCTGACAGACCCAGCCCAGCCCAGTCTTCCAGCCAGACATACAAGATAAGCTGCCCTGCACCCTGCAGACCAGCCCATCAGCCAACTAAATGCCACCGCAGGACCTTTGTCAATGCCACATGGAACAGAAGAATCAGCCAGGAACGTGATCTCTGAATTCCTGACGCACAAGGTCGTGAGATATAAGAACATGGTTGGGTTTTTTTTAAGTTTTATTTTATATTGTAGTATTGTTGATTTACAATGTCGCGTGAGTTTCAGGTGTACAGCAAAGTGATTCAGTCATATGTTATACATATACATATATCTATGCTTTTTCATATTCTTTTCCCATATAGGTTATTACAGAATATTACGTAGAGTTCCCTGTGCTATACAGTAGGTCCTTGTTGATTATCTATTTTATATATAGTAGTATGTATATGTTAATCCCAAACTCCTTATTTATCCCTCCCCCCACCTTTCCCCTTTGGTAACCATAAGTTTGTTTTCTTTCTTTTTTCTTTTGGTCATGCTGTGTGTCTTGCGGGATCTTAGTTCCCTGACCAGGGATTGAACCTGGGCCACGGCAGTGAAAGCACCAAGTTTAACCACTGGACCGCCAGGGAATTCCCACCATAAGTTTGTTTTCTGTCTGTGAGTCTGTTCATGTTTTGTAAATAAGTTCATTTGTATCATTTTTTTTAGATTCCACATATAAGTGATATCATATGATATTTGTCTTTCTCTGGCTTACTTCACATAGTATTATAATCTCTGGGTCCATCCATGTTGCTGCAAATGGCATTATTTCATTCTTTTTATGGCTGAGTAGTATTCCATTGTATATATGCACCACATCTTCTTTATCCATTCATCTGTTGATGGACATTTAGGTTGCTTCCATGTCTCGGCTATTGTAAATAGTGCTGCAATGAACATTGGGATGCATGTATCTTTTTGAATTATGGTTTTCTCTGGATATATGTCCAGGAGTGGGATTGCTGGGTCATATGGTAGTTCTACTTTTAGTTTTTTAAGGAACTTCCATACTGTTCTCCATAGTGGCTGTACCAGTTTACATTCCCACCAACAGTGTAGGAGGGTCAACATGATTGTTTTTTTTGTTTGTTTGTTTTTTTGCGGTACGTGGGCCTCTCACTGTTGTGGCCTCTCCCGTTGCGGAGCACAGGCTCCGGACGCGCAGGCTCAGTGGCCATGGCTCACGGGCCCAGCCGCTCCGCGGCATGTGGGATCTTCCCGGACCGGGGCACGAACCCGTGTGCCCTGCATTGGCAGGCGGACTCTCAACCACTGCGCCACCAGGGAAGCCCCAGCATGATTGTTTTTTTAAGTCACTAAATTTGGGGGTAGCTGTTATGCAGCAGAGGATAACCAGACAATAAGTAAAGTGTTTCCCAAAAATCAGAGCTACCAAATGGTGGAACAGACCACCTTGGGAGGGAGGGACTGTGGACTGTAGAATCATAAAACTCTCCTAGCCCAAGCTCTTCATCTCTCTGCCAAGGAAACAGGTAGATTTTGGAAGCTTTACATCTGGATGGCAGATCTCTCTACAAGGAGACTTGGGGTGTTTAGGAGAAAACTCCACAATTTTAGGTGATGGAGAGCATAGTTAGAACTTGCCCAAATTCTTCCTCAGGGCTCCAGGAGATCTAAGACAGTAAGTATTTCTGACAAGTTTGTTTATGAAGCTCAGATGAAGAATCAGCAATATTGCAGGTATTGGGAGGACAGCGGTATGGAGAAGGTTAGTCGGGGTTAGTTAGCTGTCCTAAGCACTATCAAAGCCCCAAATACTGAGAAAGGGAGTCCCAGGTGGCGACTTAACATTCCTGGTTCGCAAACTCAGAGCTGCCTTCCCTGGCGATGGAGGCACCAAAGGTTAAGTTATGGTGCCACCTGCTGGAGAAATGTAGGCTTGATTCCTTTTGCATGCTGGTTCTGTTCCTCCCTGCTCTTGCCCTAAAGCTCAGTCCCCCAGAGACCCAAGCCCTCCAGGGGTGCCACGTCCCAGCCAGGTGGGAAACCGCAGCCCTGCTTATCAATATGCCTTCAGCTTTGCAAAGCCTGTGCTCTTGGGGCTGTAGAATTGAAATGCTGTAAGCCTAGCCGTCCTTCCCAGAGGAGACTGGGATAGGATGAACATGCCCATGTCCTTTTAAAAAGTAACATCAGAGGAGAGTTGGGTCTCCCGAGGCTGCCCGGGAGATTGGCAAATTGGCAGTTCTCCCTGTCAGCCCACCATGGTGAGGGTCCTCTTCTCAGAGTTTTCGGGAAGGATGCTGCTGTGGCTCTGGGAAGAGACATGGGCTGGTGAGAGATGGAGTGCCTTCACCAGCACGGGATCCAAAACCCGTACCAAAACTGATCAATTTGCCATTGCCGCATTCTGTGTGGACCAGGTCTAAAAGGTTCTGTAATTACGCGGTAATGGCCAGCAGATGCGTTGAAAATGGCTCCTTCCTCTAGGGATCATTAGAAAGCTATTAAGGGTGTCTCCTCACACCAGTCAGAATGGCCATCATCAAAAATCTACAAACAATAAATGCTGGAGAGGGTGTGGAGAATAGGGAACCCTCTTGCATTGTTGGTGGGAATGTAAATTGATACAGCCACTATGGAGAACAGTATGGAGGTTCCTTAAAAAACTAAAAATAGAACTACCATATGACCCAGCAATCCCACTACTGGGCATATACCCTGAGAAAACCATAATTCAAAAAGAGACATGTACCACAATGTTCATTGCAGCACTATTTACGATAGCCAGGACATGGAAGCAACCTAAGTGTCCACTGATAGATGAATGGATAAAGAAGATGTGGCACATATAGACAATGGAATATTACTCAGTCATAAAAAGAAATGAAATTGAGTTATTTGCAGTGAGGTGGATGGACCTAGAGGCTGCCATACAGAAGTAAGTCAGAAAGAGAAAAACAAATACCACATGCTAACACATATATATGGAATCTAAAAAAAAAAAAATGGCTCTGAAGAACCTAGGGGCAGGACAGGAATAAACACGCAGACATAGAGAATGGACTTGAGGACATGGGGAGGGGGAAGGGTAAGCTGGGACGAAGTGAGAGAGTGGCATGGACATATATACACTACCAAATGTAAAATAGATAGCTAGTGGGAAGCAGCCGCATAGCACAGGGAGATCAGCTCGGTGCTTTGTGTCCAACTAGAAGGTGGGGATAGGGAGGGTGGGAGGGAGACGCAAGAGGGAGGAGATATGGGGATATATGTATACGTATAGCTGATTCACTTTGTTATACAGCAGAAACTAACACACCAGTGTAAAGCAATTATACTCCAATAAAGATGTTAAAAAAATAGAATAAAATAAAAAGAAAGCTATTAAGGGTGTCTAATGATTTCCTAGTACTAATAAAGGTGCTAATAAGCTAAGCAAGTTTTCTCACTTTTATGGAGATAATTAGAAGGCCAGTTATTTTGTATGTACATAAAGGAGCAGAACCTTAGCCTCTGTCCTTGTAGCTGTATTTTATTCTGCGCTTGTGACAGAAGCTGCTTTGTAGCACTTTGTTATGCATTAACAAGAATCTTGGGTTTTTAAATTCCACTCCACCAGTCCACCTTAGGTTAAGGGCTAGTGTGGAGGAAGCAGAGAGAGAAAGCAGAGGGCTACTGATCATGGGTAAGGGGCCACTTTAGCCATGCTGTCCACTTCAGAAATTGTGTCCCACCTCGCTCTATGACAGGGGTTCTCAAACTTGAAAACACATCAGACCCTCCCGAAGGCTTGTTCAAACTCAGATTGATGAGTTTCTGATTCACTAGATTTTCAGGGGGGTGGGGTTGGGGGGATTTACATTTCTAATCGGTTCGCCGGTGAAAAGCACTGCTGTAAAACAAGGGTTTCAAACTTGGAATCCACAGATACCCTCCCACCCTCCCTCCCCAGCAAGAGATTAATGGATAAGCTTCCAAGGGGTCCTTCACTTTGGGGAGAAAATGACAGCTTTATCTTCACTAACTTCTAACTGAAATTTCGCTTTTTCTTAAGTTATGAAAGTAGGCAAACAACCACAGTAGTATTAGCAGTGATAACAGATACTTTCAGATATCATCCGTCCACATCACTGCTTCAAAACTCCAATGGTTACTAGTCCTGCCAGTAGATCTTATTATTTAATCCATTAATGGAGAAGCACATATATTACTATATTGCTGCTTTAAAAAATATTTTGATCACTGTATTTCAGAATGATTGGTTTCCTTTTAGGTCCTCTGTCTTTTCTTTTATGCATTTGAAAACGTTATTCAAGCTGCCCAGGGAGGAGGGGGAAGGGAGGCGGGGCCTATAGCACCCAAAAAAAGAGTAAAACCTTGTTATTAGGGTGTGAAGTTTGTTCTCAAAAAGAATTCAGAGCTTTCTTCCAGGGGAAAGTTTGAGAGAAGTGATGTCAAGCGCTTGGATGGGCAAGGAGGCAGGGGGGTGAGGAGGTGGCCTAGAGGTGGGGTTGGGACAAGATGGCCAGGTTGTTCCACCAGGCTGCTGAGGGCAAAGCTGGAAAAGTCAGTGCCGTGCTGTTCACACTCTGGTTAGATCAGGCCTCTTAAAACATCGCCAGCTCAGTTTAGAATGAGCAGTGGCAACATCAACAATAAAGTAAATCATCAAAATATGATTAACTTCTATCAGGCGCCATGTGGTTTATTGAGGACTTAAGTGTGTGACACACTTTCTTTGGGAGACATGACGCTGGTCATCATTTTATGATGTGCAGAGACGGGGAGGCCATTCACTCTATAATTGGGGGACGTGAAGCTGGTTTCTTGACTCCAAATCCTGCACTTTCCAGCCAGTTGAAGGAACGGGCCTAAGTGTGTGTGTTTATGGAGGTGGCTGTTGGGAGATTTGCCCTCGTCATGAAATCCTTTATCCCTCCTCTAGGCTAACAGGTCCTGTCACCATGGTCCCCAGATCCAAACCCAAAGTTCTTCTCTATGTGGCGTCGAGGGAAGAACCTGGAGTCTGGAGTCACTTAGACTTGGGTTCCATGCTGATTGTGCCACTGTGAATTTGGGTGATTAACTTGACCTCCCTGAACCTCAGTCTCTTCATCTGTGAAATGAGTATAACACCTACCTTGCATGGCTGTTGGTACCCGCTGGGTGCTTAGTAAACACCGGCCGTCATGGCTATTTACACCTACCCTTGTTCCAGTGGCCACACACCATCACCCTCCCTCTGCTCCCCTGTCAGTCCTCGCCACACCTCCTCCATCTTCTGCCACCTTACCCCAGCCTGCTCACTTCTAAATCTCCTGACCTGCAATGCTCAGTTCTGTGCACTCGTGAACAGCTCACCGGGTATGTCCACCTTTGCCAAAGAGGGCCTGATTATGCCTCCTTCGAGGGGCCAGCGTTGCTACCTGAACAGAGGAATCAGTGCCTCATCAGAGGAAAGAGACGGTGTCCTATGGAAACCTTCCCCAGAACAGTTCTTTCCAGCATATTTCTGAGCCAAATACTGTCTTAGACTCGCTTTGATTTTGTCTCTTCCCCTCTCCTGTGTTGAGACAAGTTTCCCAAACCTCTGGCTTTGAGAGCAGCTCCCAAAGCTCTGTGTCATCCCCTTCTGAACCCACCCACTCTTTCTGGCTCCAGAGAAACACACTGAAGCTTTGTTTAAGAACTGGGAGGCCCTGGCAATGTCAATCCCCTCAATGTCCTACATTCCGACATTTTAATCCTTTTATGTGCTCTGTGTCCTTAGGCAAGTGCACTATCCTTTCTGGGACTGGGATCGACACATCCTATGGAGGGAAGACATGGTCGCTCCATTTGCCTGAGTGCTCTAGAAGAGGTGATGGAGGATTCCGTTACAGTTTAGAGAGGATGACGGCCCTGTTGCTAGACCCAAGATTCACAGTGCTTTTCCATGGCCTCTTTCCCATCTGTCCATCCATCTTTGATACCTGCCTTAAAAACAAACAGAAGACGTGACCCTTAGGCCCTCAGTACAGGAGAGACAGACTTATAAACAAATGTTGTGCTAAGTGCTTACTTGTCCAGGACTCACGTAAAAACACTCCAGGTGCAGGTAAGCCACTGACTGATCCTTCTGGGAGCGGGGCAGCCGGGCTCGGAGGTGGGTTGCACATTGGGCAGAGGGGAAGAGAGGATATGGGGGTGACTCCATATATCGGGGGATGATGTGCCACTAACCAAACTGGGGCATTTAGGAGGAGAAGCAGGTTTTGCAACAAAGGATGAGAAAAAAATAATCCATGTGGGTGTAGATGTGCCAGGTATTAGAAAGAAGAAGTTAGAGCTAGAAGACTGTAACACAAGAGCATCTGAACCCAGGGCCTCCCAAGGCATTCCTGAGGGAAGAATGTGCCAGAGGATAATAATAGACAAGACAAAAATAATAGCTATAAGAATCACAATAATCAGTATTTATTGAGCACCTACTAAGTGCGGAGAACTTGCTCAGTGTTTTGCTTCATTTAATCCTCATAACAAAGCCACAAGGTGGGTATCATCGCTCTCATTTTACAAAGAGGAAACTGCAGCTCCAAGGAGACAGGCAATGAGCCCATAGTCACCACCACCCTGTGCCCAAGCCCTGCTGCGGGACCTGGTGAGCACCCCCGTGGGACTCCTCAGAAGTTTCCTTTAACTCCAGGGAAGTTGGAGGCCGCAGGGCTACCAACCACCATGGGCTGAATGGCCCCTTTGCTGTCCCCTCCCAAATTGGCTCCAAGCTTCAGCGGCTCCATCTGTGAGAAAAAGAAAAAGCAGAATCACGAGCGACAGCAAGAAAGTCTCAGGCTGGGAAACAAGGTGGTCGGCCCATTGGGTCCAGGCTATAGGCCCACACCCACCCCAGCTGGTCAAGAGGGTGTGAGCCACCTGAGCCCCACAAGCGGGCAAGAAGGAGGCAGCCAGAGAGAGCCAGGGGGCGCCTCTCTCCCCCTGGGGCCGGCCTGGCAACTCTGACCTCAGTTCAGCTTATTCAGACCCTCTTCTTTTTTTTTTTTTTTTGCGGTACGCGGGCCTCTCACTGCTGTGGCCCCTCCCGTTGCGGAGCACAGGCTCTGGACGCGCAGGCTCAGTGGCCATGGCTCACGGGCCCAGCCGCTCCGCGGCATGTGGGATCCTCCCGGACCGGGGCATGAACCCGTGTCCCCTGCATCGGCAGGCGGACTGTCAACCACTGCGCCACCAGGGAAGCCCCTCAGACCCTCTTCTTACTCAACTGGGGAATGATATGTCCTTGCCAGGACCCTGACCCATTACAGGTGGGTAGGGAGGAGGTGGAGGGATGGGGAGCAGACAGGAGCCTCAACATCTCCCCCTCTTTCTGCTCTTTGTCCTGTTAACGTAATGGGTTCAATAGCCAAGCCCAAGATGCAGACATCCACCCCCACCTCCACACCCAGGAAGGAATCTTCCTCTGTGTGTGTGTGTGTGTGTGTGTGTGTGTGTGTGTGTACCTTACCTCTGACTTTTCCTGAACTCCTCTGGCCCTAGGCCAGAGGGACAAGCGCCAGATATGCCGAAAACAGAGCTGAAAGCCACGCAGCAACCTGGGCAGCTGGCTCCAGAATCCCTGAGGGGCCAGGCTGAGAGGGCCTGGGAGACAGGTTAGACCAGGGCTGGGGGCTGCTTCAGTCCACACCAGCCTGGGTCCTGCCCACAGCCAGTAGTTTCTCCCTGGAATACTGCAATTCCCCCTTCCTGCACTCCCCTCTCGGAGAGCCCCTTAGGCAATTCTGAGAATATAAGGACCACCTTCTCTCTCCCCCTTTACCTCCCGGTTTAGGGAAATAGGGGAGCTGCTGCTGCTGCTATTGCAGCTTTTATTCAAAAAGTGAGATCACAGTGGCTCACGCTTACCCCAAACTCTTGTCAGGAGTCCTAGAACTTTAACTTCACACAGCCTCAGTTTTCCCATCTGTGAAGTGGGACTAATAGACCAAATGGGATAATATGTGTACAAAGCCAACCACAGAGCCTGGTCAACAATAGCTGGCACTCAACAGCAGCTGGTACCTTTCTCTCCCTCCCCCACACCCTGCTCTCAGCACTGCTTTCGTCCCCGAGACTAGGAGTGGAGCAGGACCAACCAGGTCCCCGCGGCTGCTGCTGGGCTGAGGTCCTACAGTCAGGTCTAGGCGTGGAGCTCTAGAACAAACATCAAAACCCAGGATATTGGGACTTCCCTAGTGGCTCAGTGGGTAGGACTCCTCGCTCCCAATGCCGGGGGCCTGAGTTTGATCCCTGGCCGGGGAGCTAGGTCCCACATGCATGCCACAATGAAGATTCCACATACCACAACTAAGACCCAGCACAGCCAAAATAAATAAATAAATATATTTTTAAAAAAACAGGATGTTCACCCTCAGGGTGATTGGGTACTTGCCTGTAACATTCAAGGGGTGCTGCATTTGGAGAAAAGGGAGCTGACTGGTCCCAAGGAGCCTCAAGGGGGTAGATAACGGACCCATAAAGGATGCTACAGGGAGAGAGTCATTGACTCGAGAAGGAAGAGCTCTTCCGAGGGGAGTCCAGAGATGCTGTGGGCTGGCTGTGGTGGCGGCGTTGTTTCTCAGGCACTGGAGGTGTTCAGGCAGAGGCTGGTGAGATCAAGAGGGCTGGGGACTGGAAGAGGGGATGGAGTAAACGACCTTATACCTCCCCTAATCTGGAGCTTCTGAGTGTGTCAAAATAAGAGGCATAATTTGAGAAGGACTCTTCACCCCAAATCTCTCTTCTGTCCACAGCTAATGACTGAAATTCCTTTATTGCAGATTCATTGCTTTGGGTTAAGGCACTGTGCCTTGCAAAATGCCAGACTCCCTAGTTGGTGTCACACTGACTCATCAGAGCCCTTATGAAGGTTCTGATGGTGGAAAGTAGGAAGATGAGGATGGGGGGCATTTGCATTACATCAACACATTTTAGGGAGTAAAAAAGCCCAACCGTCTTTTTAAAGAAAGCCAAGTATAAGCCCAGTACTGGAATGATATACACATTGCATGTTTGGGGTTTTTTTCTTTTTCATTTTAATCATTTTTATTGATTTATTCTTATTCAGTTAAAAACAAGTCACATTAAATATATCCTTTTACTGTTCTATAAATGCTTGCAGCTCATTTTGTATATCAAAAGTGATAAATATGCTGATAAAATACCAAGACAGTTATAAAAATGACAACCCAACCTTAAACATAGTATTTACCAGTCCGATCTAGAATAATATCCCAACACAATACATCGAAGTGCCACCTATGAAAACAGGCAGCGTGTATATCCACTCCAGTACTGGGCTTACACTTGATAGTCTTTAAAAACACAGTAGGGCTTTTTAACACCCTAGAAAGAGTTGATATAATGAGAGAAACAGTGCAAGCTGTACCATCGTTGAAGAATGAGGTTCCCGCCCTGCCCTGGGGGAATTCTCCGTTCGATTGGAGCATGTGTGTGTTACAGGGGCAGAGGCAGAAGCCCTTTGAGCAGCATGTAAAATACACACTCTGGACTCGAACAGATATTTGTCCACCCATGTTCATAGCAGCATTATTCACAATAACCAAAAGCTGCAAACAAACCAGGTGTCCGTCCGTGGATGAATGGATCAACAAAATGTGATACGTGTATGCAATGGATACAATGCACACAATGAATACTTTAATTCAGCCTTAACAAGGAATGAAACTCTGATACATGTTTGAACGTGGATGACCTTGAAAACATTATGCTAAATGAAATAAGCCTGTCACAAAAGGACAAATACTGTATGATTCCACTCATACGAGATACCTACAGTATCCAAATTCACACAGCTACAAAGTAGAATTGTGGTTGCCAAGGAATGGGCAAAGGGAGGAATGGGGAGTTATTGTTTAACGGATACCGAGATTCAGTTGGGGGAGATGACAAAGCTCTGGAGATGGATGGTGGCGACGGTTGCACAACATTGTGAATGTACTTAATGCCACGGAACTGGACACCTAAAAATGATTAAAATGGTAAAGCTCACGTTCGGTGTATTTTACCACAGTAAAAAAAATACACACCCTGTAGTCTGGGGTTCAGAAAAGCTCAGTGAAGAAGGCTGTGGATTCTGTTTCCAAAGACACAGCCTGTTAGCCCTTTGCCATGGACTCCGGTCCATTGCCCCCCAGTGGCTGGGCTGGTGGCTGGGACCCAGGCTTTGTGTTGATGGGGAAAGAGGTAAAGGGGCTTAGGGAAACCCGGTGAGGGGTTCCAGGACAAGCACTTGGTGGATAAGAGGGTTCAGAGTGCCAGGGACTATAAGGAAACTCCCAGCAGCCCCGTTCGGTACTGTGCATGGGAGCCTGGGGTGATAGGACCCTGGCCGGAGTGACAGCTGAATGGAACAGGGAGTTGACAGGTGCTTGCGGGCACAGCAGGGGCCACTGGAGGAGGGGTGGGAAGCTCGCTGAGGACAACGTTCCTGAAAGTATCCCCTCATTAGGAAGGGTGGTATCCTGTGGACAGTGGGCGCTCCAGAATTCCTGTGGAGGAGGGCTTGGAGCAAGCCCTCTTTCTGTCCCTTGATAGTAGGATCATCAGTGCTCCGCTGCCCCTGGATGGAGCTGCAGGCTTTGAACCATGACCCATGGAAGAGACAGCAGGGAGACCGCTTCAGAGTCAGTACAAGAAAGCACTGCCTAGAACAACCAGAGACGGATCGGGCTACCTTGGGAGGTGGTGAGTTCCCTGTCACCAGAGGTGTTCTAAGATAAGCTATCCTCCGCAGATTCAGAGCCCCTTGTATACTGGGCTGCTTGGTTAGGAAAGGGGGGCCAGAGAGCCCCAAAATAGGAGGTATTGTCTGAGAGAGTAGCTGCGGCTTTTTCAAGAGGAAGCCACTAATCCTCGCAGGGAGCCTTTCTGGCCCAGGGCACTAGAAAATCCCAAACTGCCACTCTGGGGTTTCTTTCATCTTGGTGCCTGGCGCAAGGGGCAGGGCAGCAGGGCTGTTCCCGATACTTCCTGGCAACAGTGCCGGGTGGGGGCAGACAGTCTGGCTCCCTGTGCCTTTGCCCTAAATGCTGGGCTGGGAGCAGACCGGAAGGAGAATGGCAAAGAGAGAGAGGAGATGTCACCCTGCCCTCTCAAAGGACTACTTCAGAATCTAAGAGCTGGTGGCCCTGGGCTGGTCTGTGGGGCAAGGGGGAAGACTCGGCTCCTGGGAGGGGGCAGGTACAGGGGTGCAGCACATTTCACAGGCAGGATGGGTCCTGGGTCACATGAAATGACAGTTTTTGCTTCCAGCAGCTTCCAACCTTTGGAAAGAGGGATGAACTCTATAGAGAGAGCTGCATTGTTAGGAGTTTTTGGAGAGGACAACACTTAACCAAAGACTTAAGAGATGCTTCGTGGTGGGATTTAAGGTGGGATTGGCAGGTTAGGCAAGGGAATCTTTTGGGGCAGAGGGAATTTTCTGACACTTTTCCACCTCTTCCCTCTGGCTGTCCCACCTGGGAGCCCATCTGGCCTGCAGAACAAACCTGGAACTGCCCATCAGCACGTCTCAAGCAGGAAGGTGTGTGTATACTTGAGGGTCCCATAGCGAGCCACACATCAGAATCGCCTCTGAGATGTGTTCAAAATACTGACTCTTGTCTGTCACGATCCCTTGCCTCTGAGGCTCATCTCTAGTAAAAACACAGAATTCCATAGCAAATGGAGAGACCCCTGAACGAGAGCCAGGAAGGGTCTCCAACCCTGCTGGAGTTTTTGCTCTGCAGGATTCAGGCTCAGGTGGCACTGAGAGGATCTGTGTGTCCCCAGGTTCACAGGCATCTCACGTTGACATTTCCTGTGCACCGTGCTAGCTCCTGAGGACATGAAGATGGGAGAGACAGAGCAGACAGCTTCATGATGATTTATCCCGTTGTCTGCGTCCCAGGGGCCCCATAAGCCACCACTCCAGGGCCCCGCATACAGCCACACCTCAGTCGAGCTCCAGAGACGTCAGTGGGCAATCAGTGATTCTCCGGGGACCCTCCTCCATCCTTGCCCAGAACCTTTGCCCTGCATTCCTTCAGCAGCTTCCTCCATGTCTGCAGCAGTCTGGGCATCTGTGGTTGGGTCACTTACCAAGCTGATGAGTGTTTAGAAAACCGAGCAGGGGCTGTTTTCTCCTACTGACAGGCAGACATCAGAGAGTGCACAGGTCTGCCTCGTTCATACCTCTGTGGCAGGTGTGCCAGAGGACCTGATCCCCAGGTCAGAGGTGAAGGTCAAAGGGGGTTCATTTTGAGAGCTCCAGCACGTTTAGGATTGTGTCCTCACTGCATATTCCCCACAGTGGGGAATGGCAGGGAGTTAGAAAGGATTGAAGAGCCCCTCTTCCTAAACCTTGGGCCCTTTTCTCAGGGCTGATTAGATCTGCTGAGATCTGAAACATTGTCACAGGTGCTAGACTGTGTGACCCTGGTGCCTACAGAAAAAATGGTCTGATGATGTCAGTGATGGAGCTGAAGAGTCAACCAATGCCACCTGCTAAGGTGGCAGCCATATAACTCTGATTCTTGAGATGCCTGCAACCCTGAGCAACCTTCTGATTTCTGAATAACTCACTCTCCAGCCTCCATAAGGCCCCCTCCAGGAAGCTTTCCTTGGGGTCTCAGGGGCCTGGCCTCATGATCAAGACTCTTCTCATGTTCACTTCCACAAGCATCTGTACTGTGAATGCTGGTTTCTGATGAGAGACATGACTCTCTAAGTCCGAAAACACCCACCAACCTGCACTCCAAACTCCAGTTCCTATTTTCTCTGTCATTTCTGCAGCAGAGTTGCTGGATGGACACTGATCTTCCTCCTTAACTTCTGACCTGTGGTCCTTCAGTCATGAGATATACACACCATAGGCAGAGTGCACAAAAATGGGTTCTGCTACAGCCATTACAAGGCTCTGCAAAGTCACAGGTTAAAGAATCTTCACATTTGCTCTGTCTCCTGACTGTCAATAGCTTGATGCCTAACAGCCTTAGCCTGTCTCATGAGGTAAGGAAATTGCTTCCCCCGCCCTCGTCATGTGTTCTCATCCCCTGACAGTGCTGCCTACACACACTTATGCTGAACCCCAGGAATGTGGGCCGCCCACCGGTCCCCCATCTGGGCGGTCTTTTGGTTTGGGCTCTGAACTTGCACCTCTAACGCCAGGATGACCTGCACTCACTCTGCAGTTGTCCTCACCCTCTCAGGAATGCTCTGGTTTCTGGCCATTTCTTCTGCACTTCCAGACTCACAAGGCTGTGGACTAGCCACATCCCAATAAACTTGCAGGCACAATTTTCCTACACCGCAATGCCCTCTTCCCTCTGGCCTCCAGGAAGCCCCATCTTGCCTTCTGTCTGTTCCCTTTCCTCACCCCTAGCCCTTGACACTGGAGTCACATGCAACATGTGGTATAAAAAGAACATGAGCCTTGCAGGTGTACAAATGTGGATTCCAGTTCTGAATGTGCCACTTACTATCTCAGTGACCTTGAGTGTCTCATCTGGCATGCCACTTAGTCTCTCTGACCTTCAGTTTTTTCATTAGTCAAATGGGTTTAATAATATTTCTATCTCTGAGGCTCTGTGAGAAATAATTCACGTAAAGTACCTTGGACAGCACCCAGGGTAAAGTAAGTGCTCACTTAATCACTTTCCCTGGCCTTCCCTTTCTGCACTCAGTCTAATACCCGCAAGTGCTGTTTGTGAGAGGCGTGGGTACTGGCTTCAATCTTAATTCATGCTATTTTCCAACTCAGGCTCACATATGTTGTCTATAGCCAATGCACTGACTGATTCCCTCTGCTTTCTTTTACCAGTCCTTCTTAGAGTTCTGCCTAGTTCCTTAGTAGGGCAACGTCTATGAGGATGCTGGGGTGGACCCCTCCTAGACAAGACCCTGTTCTGGGCTTGTTTCACAAGTCTTCCAAAGAGCCCTCTTTTCTCTCCCCCTTACTAGCCCCATCTTCTATGATCAAGGGAGGGGGAGGTAAGAGGCTGTGTCTTTCCAACATTTTAACATTAATCCTGAGTCTTAAGAGATCGTGATGTTAAAAAGCACTATCCTTAAAAGAAAGAAAGAAAAAAAAAGTGCTTTCCTTGATAGCAGTAAACACTTTACATTTTTAAATTTACAAATAGGTCCTTATTTTTACACTGCTTGGGCAACCTCCCCAGATTCCTGCAGGGCTGAGCACTTTGTTATCTCCCCACCAGCCTCACCCAGGCACAAATGCCTACAAAGAACTTTCTTCTCCAGGACTGTCAGTAATGGCCTTGACCGTTGAATATTCATTCAACATCCGATCTCAGAGATGATTCTTTGTGATGTCATTTAGCACTTGCCTATTTGGTTCAAATGCTACTAGCTATTTCTCCTCCTCTGTCCCCTGTCCCGACTAAAGAAGAGGACCCATTTCTGAAGATTTTGGAAGCCACTCTTCCCCCAGCTGGCTGGGGATGTGAGTGGTCTTACCTGCAAGCAGAGGGATAGATGAAATCAGTGGGTCTCTGGCTCTCACAGCCCATAATCTCCCGTGACAGACATGGGCCTTCATTCTCTGCTGCTGCTGCCACAACGGAAGCCCCTTTCCTACAAGACAAGTTACCACCAGCCTGGCCACCAGCATGGGAGCCAGGGGGAATTAAACCCTGAGACAAACGTATATACCGCAAGCCCTAAGGAGTGAGGCCGACCCACAGTGCCCTCCTTAGCAGAGTCCTGGGGGCTGCAGGCTCTGGACGCACCCACTTGCCCTTCCTCACCCCATCCTTACTTCTCTGTAGATGAATCCAATTAAACAGAACAGCCTCAAAGAGAAGAAGCTGCAAAAAGTTAGTCTGAGGGAAGATGAAAGGAAGCAGTCCCTCTTTCTGCTTTAGGGCTGGGGACAAAAAGGGCGAGGGTTCCTTATTCCTTGAATGCTGTGAATCTCTTGGGGGCCCAGCTGGTGGACCTACCCCATGTGCTCTATCTCGAGGGGGGCACTAAATCATCTGAGATGTCTGGTCTCAGGGTCCATGACAGCCACTCCTGCTTTCCACACCCCAGGAACTTTTCAAATCCTTTGAGACAACTGAACATCAATATTTCTCAAGGTTCTTTCCTGCCAGTAAATTCTGTTTTATTCCAGGGAAAATGGGAATATAATAAAAAAGGCTTTATTTGTGTCCAGTATTTATGCAGAGGTTATGCACCTGCTTATGGTCTGTGCGTTCCTTTTCAGGTCTAACCACCCATCCTTGGGTCTTGCTGCAAGAGGGACATACTTCAGGCACTGAGCCAGGCCAGCGCAGGGGATGGAGATGATGTCCCCTGACACCAAAGTGGGCAGGTCACATTGGACCCCGCTTTTCCCTGTTAATCAATGGGTGAGGCACACTGTAACAAGAGGGGGATCACTCTCGGATTCTTTACCAACAAACCCAACATCTAGTCAGTATCAAGCTCCTTAACCTTTGCCCACAAGCTATGAACACTGGGGACCAAGGGAGAAGGGAGGTGAAGGAGAAATTGAGGCAGGGGCAGAGACCAGGCCAGTGGGTATCGCTGCTTCCGAGGCAGCTGGGGAGGAGGTATTCCATTTCCTGAGCTGTGCTTGTCCCATTTCAGCTTGAACAGATGGAAATGTAGTTCAGTGTTTCAACATCATTTGCCTTTCTCGTGCTAAAATATTGATAAGTGCTGCCCAGGCGGATGCCCCTGTGGTTCCTACCAGTAACTGGAGCATGATGTGTACTGAAGTGAGACACGGCAAAGCCTTTAACGAGTGTTTAAAATGCCTGGAATAATGCTCAACGCTGGCTTAGCTCATTGGGTTCCTAAAAACCTCCCACCCTGGGCCGCCTCCTAAGCGGCAGGAGGAGTGTCAGTGCGGCCCGGACCCCCCGCTGGTGGTAATTAGTGCAGCAGCTGCTCGTCTTCAGGATGGGAAACAAAGCAGGAGATGCTGCATCTGCCACGGCACCAGGCAGGGAAGCAGGCGCGCTCAGGGGGCCGGGGGGCGTGGGGCGCTGTTTCTCCTGCCTTCAGGGGCCTGGCACTGGGGACTCCAGAAAGGGGGCGTCCTGGGCAGGGCTCTCAAGAAAGGCAGGTGAGAGGAGGGCCAGAAGAGGGGGAAGAGGAAGAGGAAGAGGGTGGGGACTTGGGAAAAGAAAGAGGAAGAAGGGGTGGGAAGGAGGATTTTGCCAGGATCAGCAAATCCCCCGGGAAGAGCTTGCCAGGCCCTGAAAGGAGAATCCAACTTTGCCTCTAGGAGGGGAGAAAGCCTCAGGAGTGGCGTCCCAGTCCTAAGACACCCATCTTCCAATTCCATTCACGACAAAGGCCCCCAGAACTATGGTGTAAAGGAAACCAATGAGAGCACCTGGGATGTCACCCCGAGACTTGGAACAGTACAGGTTGCTAAGATAAGGATCTCCCTGGATCTCTGTTTCCCTACCTGGAGATCAGGTGGGCTAATTGTGGAGGTCCCTGCCATGTTAAAATTCTCACATACTTTAAGCTTTGAGGATTCAGATTCATGATTTTTTATTTATTTATTTTTTTTTGGTGGTACTCGGGCCTCTCACCGCTGTGGCCTCTCCCATTGCGGAGCACACGCTCCAGACGCGCAGGCTCCAGACGCGCAGGCTCAGTGGCCATGGCTCACGGGCCCAGCTGCTCCGCAGCATGTGGGATCCTCCCAGACCGGGGCACGAACCCGCGTCCTCTGCATCGGCAGGCGGACTCCCAACCACTGCGCCACCAGGGAAGCCCAGATTCATGATTTTTTAAAACTCCTTATAGATCTTGGTGGGGTTGTTCAGAAGAATGTTCTCCAAGGGGGCTACTTGAATCACATCCAGGGAGAGAATGTCTGCCTTTTTCACGAGTGACCCCATTAAAGCACCACCCACGTGGGAGAAAGCAGGGCTGTGTCCCAGCAAGCTGGGGGCTGCACCCCAGGAAGGAATTCTGGGCTGGTGGTTGGATACCACTTAAACCAGTGTAACTCGATGCCATGGACTGAAGACTTCCAGAAATGATTATTGTCGATTGAATAACATTTGCAACTGGGGAGACAGAATAGGAAATCTACAATGAGTTGGAAAACGGGGTCTAATAATTATGCTGTTCCTCCACCTTCTATAAAATCAAACCCAGTGAAGTCGTGTAAATATAACTATTCTATTTTCTGAGACAAAAATTAAAGGGGGACATGTGATCTGACACACAGGACATTTATGGAAACAAACCGGAGGGAGTATAAAACTGAAAGGGAAGGGACAGGAAAATCTAAGACACACAGCTATCACCAATACAGGGCACAGACCAAGGGGCTCCAGGACCCACCTGGGGCAGAGGTGTTGGAAAAATCTTAATAGAGGAGGAATTGTCTGGAGCAAAGAAATGCTGTGGGCTCTGGGGAGGTTAGCAGCAGCCTCATCTTTTTCTCCATCCTGAAGCCGTCCAGCTGACTGAGGAACACCTTGCTTGGTGACACAGCGGTACTTCCCTCCACACACATATTCTACTCCAGGCACCTTTCCTCACTCCTGTGTTGTTCCAGCTGCTGACCCCCGTCCAGCCATCCTCCAGCCTCAATCATCCTCCAAAGGCCTGCCCATCACCCAAACCAATATCTGCGTGGGCTGTTGCTGAGACCAGCACGGTGGCTCTGGGCTGAGGCCGTGGGTCTGTCCCTCTGGCAACGTGGCTCTGTCTGTCATTGTTCTCCCGGTTCTCCTGTTGCAGAGTCTGTCCATTGAGTGATGGAGGCATCCGGCTTCCATGACCAGAGGTGGGGGTGGACGAGACGGGGTGTGGGTGTGGCCAAGGTGATGACCCACCTGATGCCGCCCACCTCCCCCAGGAGTTTATCTGCAGGAGCCCAGGAGCCCTGCCTTCAGGCAGTCAGCCTGGGCACTGGGGCAGGGGGGGAAGGTCAGCACCTGTGAGAGGACAGACAGGATGGGGAGTCCTAGGGTGGCCAGAGTGAAAGCAACAACAGCAAGGGCCGGGGCCAGACAATAGCAACAGTCATCCTTTCTAAACGTTGTGAACTGTTTCCAACTTGGCGTCCAATCTGATGATCACAGCCCCTGGCAAGTATCATTACCACCAGTTTACAAAGGAGAAAGGCAAGGGCTCAGATCAGTAAAATGACATGACTAAGGTCACAGGCCTGATTTTCCCCCTACACAATGTCACCTCCTTGAGGAATTGCAAACCCAGAGAGGGAGCTGTGTATGGAAGTCCCCCGGGGGTCTTGTTAAATGTGTGTCGGGGTGGGATCTAAGACCCTGCAGTCCTAAGAAGTCCCCAGGTGATCCCAATGCTGCTGGGATTTCCCCCCCCAACGCACACTTGCGCACACGTGCGCACACACACGCACACGCACATGCAAACTTTGAGCGGCAAGGTCCTACAGAAGTGTTTTCCCATTTCTTGTTCACAAGAATCACCTGGAGCACCTAGAGATTCCAATTCAGTAAGGACTCAGGATGCTGACTGTCTGAAAAGAGCCTCGAGCACCCTTAGGTAAGTTTGGGAAATGCTGCCCTTCAAGTGTGGGAAAGACGCGGCCACAGCTGGGAAGCTTCAGCAGGGAACCGGAGGCTGGGTCCCCTTCGCTGGTCGCCTGGGTTTACCAGGCACCCTTCCCTCCAGCAGAATGCCTGCCTTGGCCCTGACATTGCTTTGGCGTTCAGTCTTGGGCAGACTTCTTCCCATCTCTCTGCCTCCACTTTCTCCTCTGTAATATGGAAACTGGTAGCTGAAGCCCGGGGCATGCAGAGGACACAATGGAGGGAGGCACCTAGAGAAGGAAGATGGTGGAGAAGCAGTCAGTGTCCAACCAGCAAGTGGGAGAGAGATGGATGAAGAGGAAGGGGAGCAGGACGTGGGAAATGGGAGAAGGCCACGATCGTGCTGGGGTGCAAAAGAGCAAAGGTGGTGCAGTGGGCATGGGGGCGTACCACATCCTGCCCCTACCCCTTGGTATTAGAAAACATGGAGCCGTAGGACCAGAGAGACTTTAAAATGTGGGAATGAGAGGGGATCCTGGAGACCTGGACCACGTCCACCACAAGTGCGCAAAGCCCATCACTTTGGTCCTCCATATCACAGAGGAGCACAGAAGCAGCACCGGGAGGGATGGGGTGGGCTGGCCGGATGCTCTGAAATGGAATGGAGGAGACGAGGGCAGAGGTGGCCCAGAATCAGAGCTGGACACAGACCCTCCCAGCTTCCCACTCGCTGGGTCGACCCCAGTCCCAGCCGCCATCACCCATTTCAGAGTTGCCACCACCCCACCTGGGTCCTCTCTACAGGCAGGTGCTGAGCCCTCACTGTACACCAGGTGCTGGAAATGTACACTATCTCATTAATGTTTCATCCACTCTGGCAAGATACGTGCTCTTGTACTTATTTTATAGGTGAGGAAAGCAGACCGAATGCTCGAGTTTGCAGAGTTACAACATGGAAGTTCTGAGATTCAAAGCCCGGCCTCCTACTCTACCCTCTATGACTTCTGTAGTTCACCATCTTTCTGAAAAGGGTGTTTGCACATGGGCTTCAAACCCAAGGGAGCCAGGGGTACATTTATCCTTTCCCTCGAATCAAATTAAATGCATATTCGAGTGGTGACTTGGGCTTGTGGCATGTGTGTGGGGATTATTCACAGAGAGATATCGACCTACAAAAACTATGGGTTCCAGTTTTAGGTTCCAGTGTTAGGTGTTTGCTGGGAAGGGGCTTGCGAAGTGTGGGGGTACATAGTGGTTTTGCCCTAATGCACACCAAACACAGGGAGTTCTTTTTCTTGTCTTCCCCCCTGAAATCCACGACCTCACCTGGTACTCCAGGCACACTCATTAACCAGCTATCGCCATGCAAAGCCAGCGCACCCCACACATCCACATGGAAAAAATGGGGTTGCCAATTTGAGCACATATGTTTTTCCTGTGTTTACAGTAAGATGAACAGGCATGAAGATTTGTGTTGAAATGGATGACTTTGAAATTCAATAAAGAAGCTGGACAGGAAAAGACAGGAAGATTCTAAAACCGGTCAAAATCAGATGGGTGGATTTAGAACCAGTTAAGAGCTCTGAGTACCACCATCCAAATGGACCAGGTGCCCTCAGACAAGGACATTCTAAGTCTCAATTCCAGGTACTTGAGTGCGACATCACCTCCAAGATGCCCCTACTTCCCCCTCCCCCCACCCCACCCCCCACCTACACAGCTCTGTTTAGCAGCCCTATCCAGGAGTGCCCCACCCCTTTCCCTTGCTCTTGTCCTGTTAGCACTTCCTCCTTGCAAGCTGCCTGGTTCCTTCCCTTACATTTGACTGTAGAGAATCCTCCTGTTGGTCCAGGCCATCCCACCTGCCCAGGCTGTCCTCACCTCCACTCCTTTTTAGGGATCTCTCTGACTCAGCATGTCCTACCTGGGTCACCTGTTGATTTCTCTAAGCATATCCCATGGCACACTGGTAATGCCTGGCTTCTTTGTCTATGGCCCTGAGCTAGCTTTTTTTTTTTGCTGTGCACGGGCCTCTCACTGTTGTGGCCTCTCCCATTGCGGTGAGCCGGCATTTTTCACTCACTCAGTGATTCAACAAATATGGGCCAGGCTTAGGTTAGGTGCTGTGAGAAATACAAAGGGGTGTTCAATACAGCCCTGCCCCACTCTAGTCGGGGACGGAGCCATACACCCGAAGCACCGTCAGGCCAGGTAGAGTGCGGTCTTGGGCTCTCTGGTGGCCAGGGTATCTCAGTGAAGACACCGTGTTTGTCTAGTATTTACTGCACTGCACCATAAACTTCTCCCCACAGCCTGGGTGAGTCCCTCCTCCTGCTCTTTGAAAACCACAGCCCCCCTCTGGGTCACCTGCAGAGTTCCTGTTGCCTCTGCTTCTGGACAGGCCAGGATGACTCAGGTCTCCCTGAGTCACTCTTCCCAGCTCAGGTGACCATCCCCACCCCGTCTCTAAGCAGTTCTCCCATCACTGCAAGGTGAGTTTGGAGTGATGGAGAAAACTAGCAAGCATCCTACAATTTCTCTCAGCCTTCAACTTCTTCAACTGTACAATGAGGATATAAATACTAATCACCCAGCGTGCTGGGAGCACTAAAAGAAATATGATGGTGAAAGAACCTAGGACACTGCCTGATGCCCAGGAAGCAGTTAATCAATGTTCCTTTTCTTCCTTCCTTTGGGGTGGTGTCTCTCATGTAAAAGGTGAAAGCTTGAGGCACTTATCTGTAGCTTTATGGTAGTGATGGACTTTTCCCCCAGGCATCCAGGGTTGAGAGTAGTGGGCCCCTGGCTGTCCCCAACCTGACCTGGAGGGTGAAATCCAGTGTTTCCCTTGGCCTGCGAAAGGGTAAAGGCTGGCATCAAGGGGAGAGCCCAACTCGGGGAGAGAATGGCCATTAAAAATGAGAGCTGCGGGCTTCCCTGGTGGTGCAGTGGTTAAGAATCCGCCGGCCAGTGCAGGGGACACGGGTTCAAGCCCTGGTCCGGGAAGATCCCACATGCCGCGGAGCAACTAAGCCCGTGCGCCACAGCTACTGAGCCTGCACTCTAGAGCCCGCGAGTCACAGCTACTGAGCCCACGAGCCACAACTACTGAAGCCCGTGCGCCTAGAGCCCGTGGTCTGCAACAAGACAAGCCACTGCAGTGAGAAGCCCACGCACTGCAACAAAGAGTAGCCCCCACTCGCTGCAACTAGAGAAAGCCCGTGTGCGGCAACAAAGTCCAACTCAGCCAAAAATACATAAATAGATTTATTTTAAAAACAAAATGAGAGCTGGCCCTGAGCAAGGGGTCAGCCTAGCAGTTGAGTCAGAGGTCTAATCTCTGCAGAACTGCAGACTTCCTTGAAAGGAAACTTTTTGTTTTTTCAACTTTGAAGCTTCTTGAATCAAGCCCCTTTTTTCCAGTGAAGGTGAAGGCTGCATCTTCCCCTTGACTTTGCAGTAAGAAGAGGGAGCAGGGGTGGGGAAACCCACAGGGATGGAGCAGGACACCCGGCTGCCTGCTCTCTCATCCCAGGCTGCCCCACGAGCCTTCCTGAGCTCCAGGTGGGACTTCACTGTCACCACCACCGCTGGCCCCAAATGCCCTCAGATGCCTTCATCTCCTCTCCTGGGCGGCTTTGAGCGCCATTTCCTCTTTTCATTCAGGGTCAGGATAGAATTGTTCTACATGGATATATTGGGAAATAACAGGGTGTGCAAGATGTGTGTTGGGGAGGAGGCCCCTGAAAACTACAACAGCCAAGTACGCTCAGCCTGGATGACTTTTTCTTCCGTAGCTAAAACACAATCACTAGCAGGTCCTCCCCCTTTAACTCAGTCCTCCCCTGGCAAGGGGCTAAAATCCCCTTTCATCAACTGATAGATATCAATAGATAAACAAAATGTGGCATATGCATATAATGAGGTATCTTTCAGCCATAAAAAGCAATGAAGTAGGATACACGCTAGAAATGCACGAACCTTGAAAAGATTATAAGTGAAAGGAGCCGGACACAAAAGGCCACGTACAGTAGGATTTCGTTTATATGAAATGTCCAGCACAGGTGCCTCCAGAGAGACAGAGAGTAGATTGGTGGTTGCCAGGGGATGGGGAGAGGGGGGCGGGGACCCTGGGGAGAGACTGCTTAATGGACATGGGGTTTCCTCTGGGGCTGATGAAAACCTTCTGGAACTAGATGGTGGTGAAGGCTGCACAACACTGTGAAGGTACTCAATGCCACTGAACTGTACACTTAAAATGATTAAAGAGGGGAAACTTTTCGCGTATTTTACCACCGTTTAAAACAATAAAACCTTTTCAGGCCTTGACTATTTCCTCCTCCACTTTCCATCCTTCTAACCCTACCCCCGTTTGGGAGGAAGATTCTAGAGCTCACTCGGATGAAAAAGGCAACTTTACATTTTTGCTGTTGCTGCTCGGGAGGCTGTGTGCACTGACCAAAGCTCACCAAGCAGGGCGGGGGGTGGGGGATAAATTAGGAGTCTGGGATGAACAGATACACACTACTGCCTATGAAATAGATAACCAACAAGGGTCTCCTGTACAGCACAGGGAACTCTACTCAATCCCTTGTAATAACCTATAATGGGAAAGAATCTGAAAAAGAATGGATATATATATATATATATATGTGTATAACTGAATCACTTTGCTGTACCTCCAAAACTAACACAACATTGTAAATCAACTGTACTCCAATTAAAAAAAAAAAAAAAGCTCACCGAGGACAACCCCACAGGGCCTTGACTAAGGCAGTAAGTGTCACCCTCAGACCTAGGCCCCGGACTAAGAAGAAGAAAGACCCAGCCTCGTTCCCATTCCAGGCCTTCATCCTAACCCATCTCCCTGCCCACCTGCTCTCTCTCACCAGCACTGAGCTGCCCAGGGGGTCCCCAGCCAGAGGCAGAGGAGGCTGATCCTCTGTGTCCACCTCCCTCCAGGTCCTCTGACTTCTATCACAGAAGGGCAGGCAGGATGGAGCCCGTGCTCATGAGGTCCAAAGACTGTTTGGAGGTTCACCTATAAGACCACACACAGTGCCACGCAGCTCACCAGGTCTGAACATAGGGCAGCTCCCACCCCCTTGCTGACCAGTCCTGCTGCTGCAGAAAGGCCCAGATGACCACAGGAAGCCTGGACCTCCTCCCTCCTCGGTGATAACCTGGAACTTCATAAGATGCCAGTCAGTTTGCCATGGACCAAATTTGACCTGGGAGCCAGTCAGCTCAACTAACCATGACGTAGAAACCTACACTGGGCTTGGATGTGTCAAGGAGGAAAAAGATGTTTGGAGACGAGGGCCTGGGCCTGGGCCAGTCCTCCAACTGGATGGCAGGAAGACATGCAGAAAGATCAGTGTTCCTAGAGGGCCCCGAGGCTCCTTCTTTTGCCCCTGATGCCAGGAACCAGGATTCATCTGCTTTCTCCAGCTTGGGTAGAAATCAAGACCCTAGCCCCTCGGGCCCTCAGGGACGCCACCAGCTTTGATGGGTTGGCTCTGTGACCCTGCGTCACAGCCAACCTGACCTACCTTCCTGTGTACTTTAGCCTTTGTGGTTCATCCACGTACATTATTTAAATTCTAACTCCCCCACCTTCCTGTCTCACCATGAACCTCTTATCTTTAGACAATACAGGCTTAATCCAATAGACCACAATCCCCTGCCCAAAACCTTTGGGGTAGATGTGTTTGGGAATTCAGAATTTGGGGGATTTCAGGAAGATACATATAATTGTGCCTGTTTGACATACTCTACAGTACCACCCTGGGGGTACAGAGCAGTACCTGTAATCAAACACAGTATTTCCACAGTGAAACATCTGATATCGGTGCCAAGTGGGATAAATAAAGACTATAAATAGCTTCACTTCAGTTTAGGGCAGATTTTGCCGCCAAATAGTTTTGGCAGCAAACACACCAAACAAACAAGCAAAAACAGAGCTTTCTGAGTTTGAGATTCGTCGAGAAGAGACTGAAGAGCAGTATTTATGCTGCTTAAGAGAGAAGCAGGCAAGCAAAACTATCCTTGTGAAAGGAAAAGAGCCTGCGATGGAGCCTGCCCCCTCCCACCACCGGCCTCCCCCGCTGAGATCCTGGCGCTGGAGCCCAGCCTCCTCCCGCACTCTCTGGGACTCTGTAGAGTTATGGGCCACCCTACTGTGTACTTAAGGCCAGAGCCTGAGCCATCCTGAGTCTGTTTCCTGATCGCTTTAAACTGGGAAGGAAGTGATTCCACAGGCTCCTCTGACCTCTGACGTTTTATTATCCTATGAAATACATTAGCCAAGGCTGGCTGCACTGTTCAGAGGAGGCACCATCAGACCAAGGAGCACCCCAAGAAAGCATCTGTCCCTCTCCGCACCCATGAGTGTCTTCGGACAAGCTCATGGGTGCCCGATGGTCCTTTCCTCCTCACCAGCCTGGAAAACTTGTACTTAAGGGTTAAGAACGGCTTCAGATGCCCTCCTCTGGGATCTCTCTTTATTCATGCTTGCACGTGGGCGTTGAAATCAATTTGTGTGGGGCATTTCTCTGCTTCCGGTAAACTATGATCGCATGGCCAGCGTCCACGTTGCCACGCGCTGTGCCAGAAGTGTAACGCAGCGCCGGCACACAGCAGGCACTCAGCAAGCAGTTGGGGAGGGGATGAGTGGGTGCTAGGTGAGTGTGGCTTCCCGCCAGATGGGCTATCATGGTGGAAGCAGGGCCCACGCGCCATCTGGATGAGACCCGGAGGCATCTGCGGGAGAGGAAGTGAATAGTGCTGGAGAAAGGAAGACTTTGCATGAGACACGCAGTACAAGTCCAGGCGGGCAGCTCCGGGACCACATAGTAAAGAGAGAGGAAGGAGCTGGGAAGGTGAACCCAAATCCCACAGGCCAAGGTGGAGGGTCCCATAGACACAGAACTGTGGACTTCGGTATAAGACAGGGCACGGCCCATCGCAGACCCTTTTAAAAGTGGAAAAAGGCGATTCTGGGGGAAGCGGTGCTCGGAAAAACCAGGAGGAAAAGCAAAGGCCTCAGGGCCAGCCCCACCCACCACCACCCCGCCCCTCCCCCCGCAGCCCGACTGCGTAGCCAAAGCCCGCGGCGCAGGTGGCTGAGACGCTGCGCGCCGCCGCCGCGAGGTGGCACCAAAAACCCGCCAATGGCCCAGAGCGCACGTTGCCTTGCCACCTCGGACCTGGTTCTGCTTTTGGCCTGGGCGCGCACATCCGGAGCAGAAGGGCATCCCGCCTCTTTACCGCGGGGTCGAAGCTGAGCGCCAGGGCCAGGATCTCAGGGTCCCGGAGGCGGAAGACGAGTCTTCCTCGGGTGTCCAGCTCAGAAAAGCTCCTAAACTGGTGTCTGGAAGCTTCTGGAGGGACTCATGGAATTTAGATGCCCTGCCCCGCTCCTCTCCTCTGCACCCACCCCGACCCCTCCCCACCCGCAGGGGAACGGATCCCTTCTTCCTCCCCGATCTCTCCGAGGGCGGGCTCACGTCCTGAGCTCTTCTGCGGAACACAGCCGTGGTCCGCCTTCATCTTTTCGCGTTCCCACTCACAGCCCAGGTTAGGACCTGAGAGCGAGTCTGGAAGCTGAGGTTTCCCCGTCCTACTCTCTGAGACCTGTCACACCCACGCACACGCAGTAAACACGTGCCAGCGAGCAGTCACACAGAGGCCACGCACCAGACGCCCACTCGCGCAGGCTCGCCCGGTCACGCGTACGCGCCGGGCTCAAGAGGGGCAGACGGAGAGGCCGCGAGGATCGCAGCACTCGATGCCAAGAGACTTGAGTTTGACTTGAACTTTTCTCTGGCTCGCTAAAACCCCGTTCCTCCAATAACGATCTGTAACGAGATCGCCAAGCTGCCTAGAGGCCGACGCCTTCTCCGCGTCGAAGCGCTTGCTGCAGCCTGGAAAGCTTTCTTTAGTGTCCCAATGGCTCAAACGGCAAATTCCCGCGTTAGGCCGTCTGGATCCCCTGAGCCCGAGACCCGGACAACGCGCGGAAACGGTTTGCAGACGGCTGCGCGCATAGAAGTTGCGCAGAGCCTGTCGCGCTAAGACGAAGAATCTCCAGACGCATGAGTCCTGGGTCCCCTTCTCCATCCCTGACTCTCTGGGATCCTGCTTGCAGGCCACACTCCCATTCACCTAGTGTGCTGGTCTCCTCGGGTCACACCAACTACTCCCCGTAGGATCGCCAGGCCTCGGCCCTAAGGCTCAAGCTTTCGCTGTCCTTCCTCACCCTAGCACCCCCTCAGAGTGAATGTTGCTGCGAGGTGAGACTAAAGTGGACGGTGGTGGGTATGGGAGGAGACCTGGCCACTAACATCCTCGGTAGGGTAAGGGTTTGCAGAAAAGGTGCACGGGTCTGATTGGCTCGGGATCCACCGATAGACCCCTCTAAGGAGGACGTGTGAGACTTTTGAGAGGCTGAAGGTCATGATGCTTCTGGTGGAACTGGGGTTAGAAGGTGAAATCTGGGACCACGTCACAGATCCATGAAAAGGGGACCAACACTGAAATCACATCATCAGGGAGCCCGTAGGTCTCCCACTGGCCCTCATTACTCCTTGGGGAATGTCTGTAACCAGCCCTGCAGCCTTATCTCGGGTCCCCTTACTTCCTGCCTGTCTATGGGAATAGCCTCCTAACCTGCCTTCCAGCCTGCAGCCTCACTCCCTCAAAGTCTCGAAGCAGAGCTCTGGGTATGATCATTAAAGCTCTCCATAAAGCCTTATTTGGCTCCTCAGTGCCCATGGGATCACGCCCACACAGCTTACTTGATCTTGTAGCTGGACCCAGACTCCCACTTCTCTCAGACTTCCTCGTGCACCTGAGCGCCAGCCACACGACACTGCTCTGAGCTAGAATGCAACCTCCTCCATGCTTTCGCTCCTGCAGTTCCTGCCTGGCATCTCCTCCATGGAATCCAATCCCTCTTTCTGGCCAAAGCCATCTCTTCTGCTCCTTTCCTGTTCCTGCTCCCAAAGTTGTAATTAATCTCCAGGTTGCCTCCCCAAAATACTCCGTTTGCAACTCCTGGGGTCTGTTTGTTGGTTTTTCAGTGGTACCTCGACTGTCCACTGGATTGTAACTTGAGGGCCAGGCTTAACTGTGCTTGGCCCTCACTCTCCACTCAGGTCTTATTTTTGGACTAAGTTGGACGCAGTGGTACCCACAAGCATACATTGCTCTCAACAATGTCCCTCCCCCTCTGGCACATCTACAGGTAGAAGTGTCACAAGGGCATGAGGTAAATATTCCTTTTGCATCTCATGGGAATGTGGACAGTCTCACTGCATACTCATCAAGGTTCCCATGTACACACACACTTCACACCCAAACACACACCACGGAGTCCTACGCCACTGGGCAGCACTGGTGGTTCTAGCAGAGCCCAGTCCAATCTGGGAAAGGAGCCCGCTGAAATCCCGCTCATCCACTGGGCTTCATAGGAAGCCATCACGTAGCATTTTGCCCGGCGCTTCTCCCCCAACCGGGCCCTGTAGGAGGTGCTTTTTGATTGGGGCTACCTCCTTGCAAGGTCCAAGTTCAGGAGCGTGAGAGAAGGTGTCCTCAGACCTGCAGAGCCTGGGGCCGCTGCTCCCCGCCCTTCCCCACTCCGTTCTCCCCCATTTTTCCAATCTTTCGCGCCCAAATAAGGCTCTTAGGAAAGTATTTCCTCAACTAGCGGAGCGCACGGGCGAGGAAGACCAGAGGGAGGCACCGGATGCGCAGGGTGGCGGGGTGAAGGTACAGGCTGGCTGTGTGACAGTGGCCAAGTCGCAGCCCTCTCCGAGCTTCCGTTTCTCCTTCCCCTGTAATCAAAGCCGCTTCCACCTCAGAGAAAGGCCGTGGTGGCCGGGGCCTGGCTTCCGAACGCCCGCAGGTATACCTCGGTCCGTCCTTTCCCCCTAGTCCAGCCTGGCCCTGTCGCGCCAGGGCGTCCGGGACCAGGCGAAGGCAGGAAGGAGGCGGCGGCGCGGGTCCGGGGCTGCGGAGCCAGGGGCGCGCACGCCCGTAATTAGCAGCGCGTTCGGCCGTCAAGGGGCCCTGCTAAGAATTTCTGTTCAACAAAGGTCGCAAATTAGTTATGACGGTAAATAGTCATCTCAAAATCCCACCAACTAAAGCAATTGCCGGCCTGGAAGGGCTCCAGGCCGCCTCCAGGAACAACCGGGCCATCGCCCGGGGCTGCCCAGCACGGCTGGGGATCCAAGGGAGGCGGGGGCGGGGCGGGGAGAGGCGGCGGGACAGGAGGAGCGGGGCGTCTGGCCCCGAGAGGCCGGGGCTTGGGTCACAGCGCCTCCCAGCGTCCTGAAAGAAGAAAGCCGGAGTCCGAGCCAGAGGAGCTGGGACAAAGGCCCAGCGCCAGAGAGCGCCGCGGAGGCCTGGAGGCGGAGCGGGCCCGAGGGGAGCGGAGCGCACGCCCGCCGAGCCGAGGCGGCATCCTCCCAGACCCCAGGGGACTGCCGGCCCCCGACACCGCCGGGCTCCGCTCACCGCTGGGCCTTGCCTCGGCCCTGCCTCGGCCCCTCAGACCTTCTGTTTAGGTTCCTGGGCCGAACACACTCCCCTTCCTTCACCTCCAGGGGTCCAAGAACTCATCCCCGGCCCCGAGCCCACCTTTTCCAAGGGGAGGAGAACACCTGAGCTTTTGGGGTCTGTAGAGCGACTCCGGCCCCGCGGAGAGGCTCTCTCCCGAGCCCGGCAGTGAGAGCCTGAGGCCATACATACAAGTGTACGTGACTTGCGGTGCGCCTTCCTTTCTTGCCGCCACATTCTATAAAGTCCTCAGTGTCTGAAGGGTTAGACTCCGGCAGGTTAAGGCCCTTCCCTTTTCCGGGAAAAAAACAAAAAACGTGTGTGTATAAATCCGTGAGAGTCACGGACTTCTCCGTAAAAGGTGGAGAGATTGCTGGGAGTGGAGACTGCTTCTGTTCTGTGCAAGGGGGTGGGAGGCAGTGCGTGTGCCTGTGTGTGTGCAGGGAGTGGCTGCGTGTGTGGTGGGAGTGAAGTCATGTGGGGGGCTCTGAGAGTGTGCAGCATGAGGGGGGACGCTGCTGAGGACGCAGAGGAGGGTGCTGACTGGGTGGGTCTCCCCAGACCACAGGGGAGTGGTCAGTCTGGGGCCCCAGGCCACCTTGCACCCTGGCAGCACTCAGTTCACCTCCCAGGCCCAACCAACCACAAGTCCGTGGGCTCCCCTAGGCGCTTCGTTGGAGATGGAATTGTTCCTGGGCTTACAGGCCCCCTCTCCGCCACCGGGCTTGGCCCTCCCCCTGCCTGAGCCCGAAAAGTAGCTGCTCCCCGATTCCCCCTGGTCCTTCTCTTCCTGCCCCTCCCCACTTTTTGTCTCAACTCCCCCATCCTTTCTCTCTCTTTCTCCTCCTTTTGCTTGTCTCCCCTCTCTATAATTTCTCTCCCACTTCTTTATTCTCCCTTCCTTTCCTGTTCTGGATTATACAATGGAGGCCCCTGTTCACCTGACTCCTCCCAAGATTACGCATGTTTCTCTGACGGTGTTTATGTAGTTCTCTGCCTATATTCTTTGGGGTCCTAGCCTGGTGTGTGTGTTTGCACGTGTGTGTGCTGGGAGTGCGTGAGGTTGGGCAAATTGTGGCATTTGAGTGCCTGGAGTCAGGCTGTGTGGTTTGGGGGTTGAAGTGTCTCTGGGTGGCATTTCTGTTATGTCTTTGGGTTGCTGCATAGTATGTTGTGTATCTAAGGGTTTCCTCTGCGTGTGTTTTGTTTGTTTTGTGTTTGTGTTTGTTTTGGTGGATGTGTAGTGGCTGTGTTCTCTGACTGTATTTATTGCTCATCTGCTCCTTTTCTCGTATGTGAACCCTTGGTGAGCCCCAGCTCACTGTGTATCACAGGCTATGCTCTACACATTCTTGGTGCTAAGGCTGTTTTATGCCGATGTGTTTCTTTAGCGGTGTGAATAGCTCTGGATAGCTCAATAGGAGGATGTGATTGTGAGACTGGCCATGTGTGTGTGTGCATCTGTGCAGTTTGGAGTGTGCATACCCTGGAGAGTGTGCCTGCAGGGGAGAAGGAGAACGAAGGTTCTTGTGTTTGTGTCTGAGGACCGATGTGGAATCTGTAAAGAGGAAATCAGAAAGGCAGGCCCTATGTTGTGCTGGGAAGGAGGTCCACGGATGTTGGGAAACTGCTCTGGGGGCAGGCGGATGTATAAGGGAAAGGGCTCTACTGTGTTTGTGATGACATGGCTTGGGGCTGAGATGTGTGCATAACATAGGGGTAATATTTGTGTAGATAATCGAGTATGTGTGCGTGTGTGCGTGCATGCGTGTGTGTGTGTGTGTGTGTGTGTGTGTGTGTGGCGTAGCCTCTGTCAGCCTGGCTGTGCCTGCTTGCTCCTGCGGAGCCCCGCCTGACACAGCCGAGCTCAATCAGCCGCTGCATGAATACACTCGAATGGAAAGTTGTGCTCAGCTGACCGGAGAAATCGGACCCCGGCTAGCACTGCTCCCCTCCTCCCTGCCTCTCTCCTGCCCTCCCTCGGGTCAGACACCCGCACCGGCCAGCGCACTGGGGCAGGAGGCTCAACTCAGCTGGGGCCGGAAGGGGCCTGGGCCGTGGGAAGTTGAGGGACCTGAGCCCAAGAACTTGGGGGCGAGCATCCCTGGTGGGCTGGACATCTCAGCCCCAACTCTTAGGGGTGGAGGGCGTAGGGGAGGGCCCGGAAAGGTCCCCAAGGTGGCAGCCGGTGCCTCAGGTGACAGCCACACAAAGACCCAGGCAGGGAAGGAGGCAGAGAAAGACAGGGAGAGGGAGAAGATACAGACATCCCCTGCTTGGAGAGGCCAAGCACACCCAATGCGCCACGGGTCTGGGACTAGGCTGTGAGCTCCAGTGACCTGAGCGATGAGCTGGGTCCCGAATATTCCAGGCTGCCCCATTCTCCTTTCAGAAGAAGCTGAGGGAGCCACTCTACTACCACAGCCCACACTAGGGTTCCAGTTCCACCCCCACTTGGTTCGTCTAGGCCTGGGCCTGGCCCTCCCAGCCATCACTGGAGCCCTCCGTGCGTCCAAAGTTCAGCCATCCCTGGCTGGTCCACGGCCTCCAACACAATCCCAGACTGGCCAGGCTCCTGTGCCTCCAATCCCACTATTGATCAGCATCCCCACCCCGCGCCGTAGCAGCTTCCAGGTCATTTCATTTTAATCAGCTGTATGTCTCGCCAGGGATAATCAACTGCACTGGCGCTGGGCAGTCGATTCTGCAGGATTCGAGGACGGCCAGAAGAGGGGCCTGGTGGGCAGAGCTGGGGGCGGGGCCGAGGAGGGAGAGGTGAGCAGGCCGGAAAAGGGGTAGAATGACCTATATTCCCTCGGGCAGGCGGCTTCTAGAGGTCAATGCCTTTGATACAGATTTTCCCGGGTTTCACATCCTGTTCTCCTGTTTAGGTTTCTGGTGCAAATGCCAGATCACCATTGTTTTTCTTTGAGGGAGGCAGGAACGAAGAAAATATTCCCAAATTGGCTGTTATTCTTCAAGCCCCTTACACCCTAGAGTAGGCGACCCAGATACAGGTACCCAGAGGCCTATGCACACAGGGAAGGTTCCGAGCCAGAGTGCGCCGGCTGGGGCACCAGAAGGAAGTGCGCGGCGCACAAGCAGGGATGCGACCGGGCGGCGTGTGCCACGGGTCTGGCACACCTGGAGAGAAGCTGACCCACGGGCTGGCCCGGACAGAAGGGCTGGATGAACGTTGAGGCCTGCTTACCCAGCCTGCTGAGGCCCATGCGAGAGCACTCGTGGGCACACCCGCTCCCCTTGCCAAGGCAGAATCCGCAACACTCCCAGGCCATGGGGGCTACATTTAGCAGCTGCGATGGCTTTTCCCCAGCAGGGCTTCAGTCAGGCCTTGCTCTCGAGCTCTACCCTGGCGGCCCTTGGGACATTGACTGCTTTGGCCGTGGCTTTGAGGGACCCAGAAAGAGAATGGGCAGGCAGCCGATTAAAGGAGAGATCTGGCCAGAAAGGGGCCTCTTTCCCCTCGCTCTGATGTTTAAAGGGGCAGGGGCCAAATCCAGTGTAACATCCGCAGTGTGTCAGGGTAACGGGTGGACTGGGGAAGCCAAAGAGCCCAGCTCCCCTCTGCCCTCTGGGTCAAAGAAGACCCATTGTGACTCCCCACTCCTTCAAAGGAGAGGAAGGAGGGTTAGAGGTGGGGTGGGCAGCCGCCTGGCCGTCATATCTGTGAACTGACTAGAACAAGGGAACCTACACATGTCCACACCAGATTCAAGACTCACAAGACACATGTCCACTGCACGGAAACTCCTGCACACACGTATCCTGTAGGTGTACTTAAGCCACTCCTTGCAGAACTAGGGACATATAAGCTGCCCAAACCTCCCACAGATACCCACCCTGTAGGCGATAGACATGAAAACACACACTGGGCACACACTGACTGATTCAACGTACACACTTTTATATCAGACATCACAACACATACACACCCCTTTATATGTAGACCTTGACTGCTTGGTGGAAGCCAGCTTTCAGAATTGCACACATCCACACCACTCACAACCAGCACTCATGCCTCTCCTGCAGGGAATCCTTAGGTAAGGGCAGAAAGTGCAGAGTGGAGTACTGGTATTTGTACAGACCTAGTAGAAATGTAGGAGATGAGAGTGGCAGACAAGAGACAGCAAGACAGATAGCAGGCTGGTGACACCCAACGGGGCTAGGCCCCCAAGGCTGAAGTGGAGAAGGAGGAATGGGCACTGGTTGCCCCAAACGCTTTCTCTGCTGGGTACGTTGGGAGAAGGAAGCATTTTAGTAACACTGGTTTGTTTGTCTCCTGTCCCCAGACAAAAAGGCATCTGCTCACTAGTGTCACCAGTCAAGGCCCTTCCAGGGATCACCCTCTAGCAGCACCATGCCTTTCTTTCCACCCATCAATTCTGGGCAGTCTGTTGGGTAGGGTCCTTCCAGACACTCCACACTGTCTGAGGCAGTCACGCCTTGGGTTTCCAGGCCCAAGGTCTGGGTCAAGTATGTGACAGGCCATTTGAAAATGAAGGTAGGGGACGAGCCCCTCACCCCAGACATCATTCTGTGCACCAGAACAGAGGCCCAGGCTGAGTAGAACCCAGGCAGCCCCTTCCCCAAATTCCTACTACCTGGGTCACTATTGCCTGAAATGTGGCTCCACGAGGAACGTCTCCCCGGGCAGTGAACACACGCACAGCTTTTGACACTGCGTGCCAGACCACAGAACTTGGAAGCTCTTGAGGTGGTCTGGATGCCCTGATTCTAAGTAAGTACGCACGCGGGAACCTTCTCCACGCAAGCGCATGCCCTGGGCGCACAAGGCCCCACTTGCGCCCAGGGCACCTCCCGGCCCGGCCGCCTTTCTGCCCAGCCTGGCCTACGTAAACCCAATGGTGCTGCCGGGCTGGGGACAAAAGGAAATCGGAAATCAAAATTAGTTTAGAAACCGGCGCGAAATTCCAGGCACGTTTCTCCTTAATCCTACTCGCTTTGGAAATTGGACTTTCAAGTGAAGGCAAGTTTTCTGAAATTACCTCTTCGGCTCCTCCTGGGGCACAGGCCGGCCTGGCCCAGAGCGGCGGAGGCACCGCCAGCCACCCCAACACAGGGAACTGTGGGCCCTCAACCCACCCCCCGCGCGGGACGGGGAGGCCAGGGGCCGGCGGGAACCTGGTTGGCAAAAGGCAGTGATTTCGGCGGGGGCGGGGGTCGTTTTAAAGTATAACCCAACTCTGAAATGCTCGAGAGACTCCAGTTGATCCCAAAAGACGAAGAGAAATTTCAAGGAGACAGAGAGCCATAAGGCAAGTCATACAGTCACACAGACGCACATGCGGGTGGTGAGGAGGGAGTCCATCCTGATTCTAGGCCCTAAACTCAAACTACCTCCTCACTCTCTCTATACCCTCCTCATCTGGCCTACAGCTGTCCCCCGACCTCCACCCCACCCCCAGAAGAAGAGAAAACCTGTCACCTCCGGTCTAGATTTATGCTTGCGTTTGGCAAACTTGTGTATTTCCCCTTAAAAAAAAAAAAAAAAGGCAGTAACAACCAAAAGACGCCAACACGCTCCCAAAGGCCCACCAGGGCCGCGGCAAGGCTGCAATTCCTGGGGATCTAGGCCTGGCATCTTGCGCTGAAGCAACCGACCGTAATCCCCTCTCCCTGCACCCTCTCTGCCTTTTCGCTCGGGATTTGGCTTTAGTTCTTTTCAGAAGGGCCTGTTCCCATCTTTCCACCTCCGCTCCCCTTCTCCAGAAAAAAGCTCAGACACAGTCTTAAAATTCTGCTCCAGCTCCGGCGGCATAGCTGGAGTGGAAGCGAAGGCCGGGCTGCTGCACGCGGGGGCTGCCGGCACAGGGGCGGATAAAAACACCAGTATCCGGGAGTGATAAGAAAATGGAGAATACTGTATTTGCTTTAGAAAGTTTTTACATATAGATAAACACGCAGTTAAGATAACAGTTAAAGCGCCCTACGGGGAGTGAGAGATATCTCCAAAGCAGCTAAGAAATACTTGAAATAGCTTTTGCATAAGAATACTACAGTCTCACTCTCCGCTTTCGCTAGCGACGGGGTCCCTCTTCCTAACCCAGCTCGCCACGCCACGCCTTGACTGCCAAGTCGATGCCAGGAACATCGAGTGGGAGGGGAACCCCAAAAAGGAAAGAGACAGGTGAGCGGGAAGGGAGAAGAGGGTGGGAGAGAAAGAAAGAGAAAGGGAGAGGAGAAAAAGCAATATCATATACAGGCAATTTCTACACATATATTACAAACTGGGAAAATGACCGATCATTAAGATATACATAATTCATATAAAATTTTGAAATAAAAATAAAAATCTGTTACAGTCATAACTATTCTTTTTCCACATTTATAACCAGTACCCACACAGGCAGTGACAGAGTGGAGAGAAAAAGGTGCTTAACAAGAAAATGATTGTCTGCTGAACAAAAAACAGAAGATTGCGTCTTGTTTGACCAATACTTGGACTTAAAAACAGAGAAAGAAAGAGAGCTAGAGAGGAAAAAAGAGCGCAACAAAAGGCGAGAAACATTTGCTATTTCCCTCTCGAGGAGTTCTTTTTTTTAAACAAATTCGAACGGAGATGGAGGGTTTTTTTTTTTTCTTTTTGTCTGTTTTGCTTTTGTCGTCTTGTCGTCGTGGTGGCGGTCGGTTTTTGTATAGTCGACTCTTTTTAAATCGTTTTAAACTAGAGAGAGTATTTTCCCAGATACAAATAAATCGTCATGCAGGTGGGGTGCCGGGTCCGTGGGAACCAAAAGGAGAAGCCGTGCTTGTCCTAGAAAGTATACAATTGTCACCTCTTTTATGTTTCCTGCCCGCAGCATCAGCGTTTGTGACTGTCTGTTGGCGTCGCGGTCCTTTGGGGTGGCCGTGGTGGTAGATGGTGGTTGGGAATTGTTGATGGTTTGCGTTTGTTATTTTTCTTGGTTTTTATATATTTTTGGCTGGAGTGGAAGTGTGTGTGTACTTGGGTGTGTGTATGATTGTGTATCCTGATTTCGGTTTGTTCTGGGGATGGAGGAGGAAGAGGAGGAAGAGGAGGAGGTCGAGGAGGAGGAGGGGAAGGAGGAGGGGGAGGAGGGGGAGGAGGGCGGCCTTGGGTATCATACATCACATTCCGAGTCGCTGGAGGTTACCGAGAGGATGGAGGTGCCGGTGTCCGCGCGCTCCGTCAGGCTGGACACGCTGGTGGTGGGGCTGGCCGCCGTTGACGGCGACTCTGCCGAGCCGTGCGTGGGGCATCCGGGCTCGGCCAGAGAGCGCATGCCGCTCGGTCCTATGGCCTGGTGCTGGAGCCTGCGGGAGACAGAGAGCGGCGCCCGCCCTGATACGGCAGCCCCAACACCCGTTTCC
Organism: Aethalodelphis obliquidens; assembly: GCF_003676395.1. Taxonomy (NCBI): domain Eukaryota; kingdom Metazoa; phylum Chordata; class Mammalia; order Artiodactyla; family Delphinidae; genus Aethalodelphis; species Aethalodelphis obliquidens. The sequence goes on from NW_020837956.1 coordinate 7,295,776, forward strand.
GCCAAGCCGCCTCCCTGAGCCCGTGCCGCCGGGAAGCCGGGCATGCCGCCGCCGGTGCTCCGCAGCCGTCCGTGCCCCTCTGCCTCCCGAACCCCGCGCCCTTCGCCGCCGCCCCCGGCTTCGCTCTCTGCGTATACCCCTCCTCCAGGCATCTGTCGGCTCACTGAGCGCTGCAGCCTCCCCAGCTCGGTCTGGGCTCCCGTCTTCCCCTCCCCGGCGTTCTCTGGAGCCTCCCAAGGCTTCCCAAATCGGGGCGGGCCTCGGGGGGAGAGGTAGAACTCGAGGCCGGCCGCCAGAGGAGGGGAGGCCCGGGCGCACACTGCGAAGAACGCCGAGCCCCGAAGGGGCAGAAGTCGGGGAGAGGCTGGGTGTTTCTTCTCCCCCAGCCCCTGGGACTCTTCCGACTCAGCCGGCTGCCTCTGGAGTGGACGTGCCTCTGGGTCCCCTCAATGCCTCCTGCCTCAGCTCCCCCAAATCAAGAGCTGCGGGTTGCTCGCCCGCCGCCTCTTCCTGGTAGGACCGGCTGGCTTTGCTCTCTGGATCCTTGAGCAGAGCGCAGGATCGGGGGAAAAGAAAATGAGGAAGCTGGGAGCAAAAAAGTGGGGGAAGAGGAGGGAGAGGGAAAGCGGGAGACAGCGAAGGCAGGAGGGGAGTGCAGAGCCGTCTCCGGCTGCCCCTTCCCCAGGCCAGGCAGCTGCTACGTAAACCTAGTGTCTCTCAGTTCTCCCCGCGAGGAGGCCTTCCCCTGGCCCTGGGCGCTGCCCCCATCGGGCGAAAAGTTGGCTGCAAAGGCAAGGGTGAGAGGGCCAAAGGCTTAGGCCTGGGACACCTAAAACGGAACACACTCCCTCCCTCCAGGAGCTCACACCCAGTCCCCAGCCCCAGCAGCTGTCGGCAACTGCAGCCCTGCTCCCTGCAGTGCATCAGGCCCAGTGCCTACCCTGGCAGGGTTGGGACGCAGGCCTTCCATCAGGTCTTTAACCCAACTTCCTCCTTTCCCCTCTTCCTCTCCACTCCTTTCCTCTTTCCCCCTCTTCTTATTTTTCTCCCTACTTCCCCCAGGCCCAGCTCTGCTGACAGGTCAAGCCCAGTGCAACTTTGTGAGTTTGTGGCCAACTTGCCGGGCAGCAAGGCAGCTTCTGCTCCTATTTCCCAATTTAGTGGACCATGGGGATGCTCCTTGGCTTCAGCAGGAGGGCTAGCACCGACACACACACACACACACACACACACACACACACAGCCTCTCCACTCCCAGCCTGGCTCTCCTGCTCCTGGTCAGGCAACTTGCAAGGCTTTGGGTACAGGTGGGCTGCACGGTGGCCACCGGCCTTTCCCCTTTATGCCAGGGACCCAGATTCAGTTTCCTCTCCCAGACGTTCGTGGATTCCTCTCTGGGGTTTTTGCAATGCGTGGAAATAAGAACCAGGTGGCAAGGAGCGCTTTCCTTCCTTCCCTGTCTGTAGGCTCCAGAGAAGCCCGGAGCTGGATCCCAGGCTGAGGAGGCTGGCGCGGGTGCAGCGCAGGGCTAAGGCTCCCAGGGACACGACCCAGGGGTTGTGGGCACTCAGGACCTCACACACACTCTCTCCACCCTGACGAGAGCCCCTTTAGGGCAAAGCAATCAATACACCCACACCCGCTCCTCTTCCACGCTCCTGGGCAAGCAGAAACTTTCTCCCGCTGACCAGGAGGTCTCGGCTTCTCGCTTGCTCGGCAGCCGCTGGCCTCCCGCCTCCTGTCCGCTCACCCTCTTTTCAACCGCTCTCCCCCTCCCTGGCCCCGGAGAGTGTAGCCAGGCCGCGGGCCCCGCCACTGACCTGTTCTTGGCCGCCGCGGCGCGGTCGCGCTGTCTCCGGTTCTTAAACCAGTTTCCTACTTGTGTGGGAGTGAGGCCGGTGGCCTGCGCCAGTTCGCGTTTCTTGCTGGGGTTGGGGTAGGGGTCCTGCAGGTACCACTCCCGCAGCAGGCTCCGAGTCCGCTCCTTGAAGCAATGCGTCTTCTGCTCGCCGTCCCAGATGGTGCGCGGCAGCGGGAACTTCTTGCGCACGCGGTACTTGTCCACCGGGCCGAGCGGGCGGCCGCGCAGCTTCTCGGCCTCCTGGTAGTGCGCCTCGAGCCACATGGCCTGCAGCTTGCCGTGAGACTCCTTGGTGAACTTGTGGTTCTCCAGGATGTGGTAGAGGTCGCGGAAGTTGCCCGTGTGGAAGGCGACCACGGCGCGCGCGCGCAGGATCGACTCGTGCTTGTTGATGGCCTCGCACGCCCCGGGGGCCACGGGCAGCGACCAGAGGAAGCGGCCCAGCCGCTCGATGTCGCCCGTCTCCTCCAGCGTCTCGCAGACGCTGGCCACCTGCTCCGGCGAGAAGTTGAGGGTGGGCAGCTGGAACATGGACAACTCTTCCGGGGGGGCCCTGGAGCCGCCGCCGCTGCCGCCGCCGCCTGCTCCGCCAGCACCGCCGCCTCCCGCACAGTTCCCGCCGCCGCCGCCTCCCGCGCCGCCGCCTCCCGCACCGTTCCCGGCGCCGCTACTCGCCAGAAGTAGGGAGCGGTGGTGAGAATCGGCGAAGTTTGGCAACAAGAAGTGGGAGGAATAGAGGTCTAGGGGGGAGCGGAATACCATGGACTGACCTGAGAGGAGAGGAGAAAATTCAGGGAGAGGAAGAGAGAGGGGAGGAAGAGGAGGAGAGGGGCGATGAGGACCAGGAGGAGGGAGAGGAGAGGGGGGAGGAGGAGAAGGAAAGGAGGGGGGAGCAGGAGGAGGAGGAGGAGGGGGAGGAGGAAGGGCGTAAGGGACACCCACACCCCACACACATCCACACACACACACACCCGCGCAGCCACATAGAGAGGGAGGAAGGAGAGCGGCCCGGTGCGCGCGCGCAGAGAGAGAATCCGAGACAGAGAGGGAGAGGGAGAGAGAGCGAGCGAGAGCCAACCACCGCCGAGTCAAGATTCAGCGATTCCACAGCAATCGCCCTAATGACAACAGCCTCATAATATCTCCCCTAAATCCACAGTGAGTGCAGCATTGAAACATTTTGTTTCGCTTTTCTATTGGTCTGCGGCGTGTCGTTGTGGCGTTGCCACGGCAACCGCTGCCAATCACTGTCAGCCCTGCCAATCAATACCGAGAACGTAAGGACGGTTTTACCACTTAGCCAGAGTGGGGGGGAGGGGGAGAGCAGGGAAAGAGGGAGAAGGGGGGAAAGAGAATTTTTTTTTAATCTTTGCAACTCTTAATCTCACCACTTCCCCCCTTCTCTTCCTCTCTCTCTCTCCTTTTCTTACTGTCTCTGAGCTCCCTCTTTTTTCCTCTTCCCCAGAGAAGTTGATCCAGAAAATTTAATAGCCATGGGCATGGAGTTGTTGAATGGGATGAGCAATTAAAGGGGGGATTTTGTTAGGAGGTGAGAGGCTCCCCACGCTGCATGAACGCCGAGGGCCAGCCCCCAAGGAGAGGCCGAGGGCCAGCGGAGCCGGCAGGGTTTGCACATGGTGTGCACGTCGGGCCGCCTCTTTCTGCCTATGTGAGCACTAATAGTGGCGAGGAAGAAAGGAGAGATGAGATCATGGGGCCCACCGCGCGCCGACCCTGGTCTGGCGGGCTGCTGCGCCCCAGGATCTCGGATTTTGGGGGGCATCCGGCGCCTGGGAGCTGGAGCTCAGGACCTAGGGTGCTGGAAGCCGCTCTGGCCTCCCTGGTCCGCAGTCCTCGGCCACGTTTACCCCAACTTCCTCTGCATTGCATCTGGCTTCTCTTTAACCCTGCTCCCAGTCACGGAGCCTTGATTTCCCCTATTGGCTTATATTTTAAAAGAGCAGTAGAAATAACAGTACACTTTCCATCTTAAAAAGCAACCCGCCTCTTTGTTTCCCCCCCAGATTTCAGCTGCCTCCCTAGGAGCTGTGGAGGAAGTTGGGTTGAGACGCCTGGAAGCCCTCTGCCCCCCTCCCAAGATGCCACCTACCCCACAGCCCCCAAGGGGTCTGGGTCTGCCTACCAGCCCCAGAAGGCCACTCAAACTTTGGAGGCTGCCCCAAAGAAATGGATAGGCCTGAAAATTGCTTGTTTGCTCATACTATAAAGAAAAAAAAATTATAAAACTGTCTAATTTCTTTAAGGAAAGTAACATCACAAGCCTAAAACAAACCCCAAAAGGCCCATAGCATGGGGAGGGCCCTCCCTCCCTCTGGCCACTGCAGCCTCCAGGCCAGGCATGGGTACTTATTCTAAGGTATGTTGCTTTTAAGAACATGTAATCAGCATCTTGAGCCGGGCCTCCCTTTGTGAGGCTTCTGTAACTATGGAAGTGTGATTTACGCAGATTTGTCGGGGTCAGAGACGTCTTTCCCCTGAGCACTGTGTATATTTAGACAGGACTCGGTGTGGTGTTAAAAAGTGTATATTTTGAATGAGTTCACACACAGTAGCCAACAATGCCCACATTGTCGGCCCGTGTACAACGTGTATTGAAACGCAGCGTCCAGACTTCAACTAATCTGCCCTCAATAAAGCTGAAATAATTATCCTAAGCTGCCTTTCCAGAAGAAAAATCATTGAGGAATTCAAAACTTTTTTGGAAAAAAAAAAAAGATCTTTTCTACATTCCGATGGAGATCTGGGGGTGAGGCGCTGAGTCCACACCACTTTGGAGATCTCAAAGAGGGAGGAGAGAAAGAGAGACTGTGAGAGAATTTAAATAGGAAACCTAACGCGACAGGGGCTGCAAGTGTCCCAGCCCCTAAACCCCTAGTTCTGGCCCTTGTTAGGCCTTGACTCCCCGAGCACCAGGCCTCCGGGGTGAGAAATGCAAGCTGCTTTGGAGGCTCCACTGCGGCAGGGAGGCTGTGGGCTGGGCGAGGGGGCCCCGACACCGGCCACTCAGCCCCAGTCAGCCAGGGTCGCTGGTCCTAAACCCGCTGACTGCGGCAGGAAAATACTCGCCCACAGGGAAGACTCGCCAGGCCCCACGAAGTGGGGCTCCGGGTATCTCTCCCCTCCGTGTATCTCTCCCCTCCGTGTATCTTCCTCCCAGCCGTGAGTCCTTTTCTGCTAAGCTGCGAAGCTCTAGGCGGTCGTTCACTGTGGGCCCAGAAAGAGCCCTAAGGTTGGGACACAAAAACAGACACTTCATCTTTTCTTCCCGATCCCTTTCTCTTGTAGGGGAAGGATTATAGGCTGAGGGGTGGGAGGGGGAAGGGGCAGGAGGAGGAAGCGGGGGAGGAAGGAATGAAAAAGGGGAGGGGAGTGGGTATTGTGCCGCGTGTGGGGGGAGAATTCCTACGGGTGGGTTTCCGAATATTGTGTTCAACTTTTTGAAAACAGCTCGTGACCCCGAAACTGCATCCCCTGGAGCCGAGGACCCAAGGCGCCGGGCGGGCGGGTGAACCCAGCCAGTCCCCTCCCAGTGCCCGCAACCCCCGCCTCCGGGTTGGGGCGACCCGGCCTCTCCCGGCCGCCGCCCGACCAGCCCCGGAGGGAGGCTGGGCAGGTGCCGCGGGCTCAGCCGAAAGCGCTGAAATCGAAAACCGTCGCCACTCAAGAAGAATTGAAGCAAGTGGTTCTGAGGCTTAGCCCGGCGGCACCCCTGCCCCCAGCCTCAGCCGGGGAGCCTGCCGACCCGCCGCACCCCTCCAGCGGCTTGGGGGTGCAAAGTCGGGCGGAGGGAGGCAGCCAGGCGCGCAGCTTTGTGCGCCGGGCCAGGGCCGGGCGCGGCGGGGCGGGCGCGCAGCCCCCGGCTGTCAGAGCCTCCCCTCAGAGCCGAGCTCCGCACCGCCCACCGAGCCCACCCCGCGGCCCCGCAGCTGCCAGCGCCTCTCCGCTCCGGCCCGAAGCACCACGCCCGCCGGCCGGAGCACGTAAGTTGAGAGTCCAGAGAGCTGGGGAGGAGGCGGGGCGGCCAGTCCTCGGCGCGGATGGCTGGACTGGCTCCCGGCCGAGCTGGGAGCGCAGGCTCCGCAGGATGTCGGTCTAAGGGTGCTGGCGGGGGGCTGGGGGGGGGGATGTGGAGCACCAAAGCTTCCCCTCCCAAATTCCCAGACTCTGGGCATTGGGGAAGGGTGTTAGGAGCCGAAGGACCTAAGGTTCTGGGGCCCAGGCTGCCTGCCCTGCTGCTCTGGGGACCCGAAGCATTGGGCAGAGACAGGGGTGGGAGGTGGGCCTGGGGGACGCCTGGAGGAGGTGGCGCGCAGGGGGCTCCTGCACCCCGGTCTCTCAGAGAAGGGAGATCCGGATAGACAGGTCAGCCCGCGGAGCCTCTAGGTCTCCTCCGCCCTCTGGCCGCTCAGACTCCGGGGATTTGGCACCCGTATAGGCCGAGGTCACAAAATTGTCACCGTCGTCCCTGCTTTAATCCTGGCCCAGGAGATGGGAAGGACAGCAGTACAGGTGATGGGGGGAGAAAGGGCGTTTGGGGTGGAAGATGTCCTTCTCTTACCAGGACCTACCGGGCATTTATTTACAACTGTCAGCCCCAACCCAGGCAGTCTCAAGTCCACCAGAAGAGGTGCCTAAGAGAGTCCCACTCTCTCCTAGTTTCGGTTACCGGCAAAGCCAAGGGGTCTGGAAGCCTCCGAGAGAGGAAGACCCGAGGGCTGGGGCAGCTGCATCCACTCGGCCTTGCTCAGCTCCGTAGGCCAGTTTGTCCTGGGGAGCAACGCCCTTCCGGCCCCCAAGACATCGGGAGGCGGGAGCTGGCCGGGTGGCCCGCGGTCTGGCCTCCCTGAAAGCTACAAACTGAGGCCCTTGGCGCGGGCGGCAGAGGAGGGCGCAGGGGAGAGCAGCACGCAGGCGGGGAGGCCGCGAAGTCCTTCAAGGACCCCGATTACTTTCCTTTGAATGAAAAACAACAACAACAACAACAACTGCTCCCTTCCCGCGCCCCCCTCCCTTAGCCTCCGGGGACCCGCGCTCCGAGCAATTGTCGACACGGACAGTAAACACAGCTCAGTTGCCTCAACTTTCTCCGTACATAAAAGTTCCCGGCGTGCGGGGAAATTTGAATATTTGATCAGCCCCTTTGAGTGACCCTCATTAGCCTGGCGCCCTGCTAAGGCCCCGGCATTGCAAGAAAGCTGCTGGGCCGGCATTTGTATGCCTTGTTAGCGCCGCTTAATGAAGCCGCCCCGACCGCTCAAAGGCGGCCTCCGGGCCGGCGGCGCGCACCTCTCGGCACCCCGCTCTGCCTAATGAGCCCCAACGCCCGCCGAAGGCCCCTCCGCCCCCCACATCCTCAAACAAGAGAAGTTTGGCTCCAGTCTTGGGCCACCGTCCAGGAGAGTGGGCACAAACCGGGCCTAGCTGGCTGTGGTGACCCAGCCCCAAGAGAAGAGGTGGGAGACTTGGGGGGGATGTGAGCCATAGGGACTAGGGGATGGTTTGTGGCCTCCGATTGTAGTCCAGGGACTGCACTGCCAAAGTTTCCCAAGAGGGCCAATTTCAGATCAATTAGTTACCCCAGTTCCTTAAAGAACTGCATCTGGACTAATGTTGGGGTGGCAGAGGAGAGATGCCCAGGGGAGAGTCAGCTTTCCATCTCCTTCCCGCTCCGGCTTCCTCTGGTCTCCACTGCTCAGAAGGCACCTACTTCTTTGCAGAGATCCTCTATGACAGCCAGAACTGGTGTGCTAGGGCTTGGATTTAAGAAGGGGCGGGCACACCATCATTGCTCCCACCATCCACAGACCTCAAGCACAGTCAAATGTTATGACAGTTGGCACTAGGGAAGGCAAAGTACCACAGCCCACCCTGTCCCTGCCCACATTTCCAGCCATGCCCTCCCTGGTTTCTCTTTGATCACACACCTGGCCTTCAGGAGGCCTGAAGAAAGTGCTCTAGGCAAGGGGCCACCCTGTACAAGACCAATTGGCTGCTAGGGTGAGACTGAGACTAAAACAGGCCTGAAGGAGAGAAAGAGAGGGAGGGCTCTGTAAGGAAGGGGAACCAAATCACCATCTTACTTTCCCTTTTTTTTGGTGGGGCAGGTGACATTGTTGACCAGCAGATGTCAGGAATCTTGTTAACAGCTGTGCTTCAGTCCTCTGAAAGATTCGACTTTTTCCTCTCGCTGCCCCCTCCCCCCATGCCCTTTTCCCTGGACAGTTGTCACTCAAGGTCCTCCGTTGCTCACCCAGCTCTTGGGCTTTTAAAGGTTACTTTTGGGAGTATTAATACACTGAGCTTGGGAAGCAGTCTGCTCTCAGATCGACACTCTGGGCCTTCTGGAGGTGCCCCCCCCATGGGACAATCCCTCAGACACACATGGGCTGGCCAGGTTGGTAACCTCTGGACCCCACTCCAGGGTGGCCCCCTCTAGGAGTGAGTGGCACCATCCAGCCCTCACCCTCTGCCAAAAGGCCAGGCAGGCCCTGGGCTAGCAGAGCTTTCAGAGTCCATCTGGTCTACCCCTCTTCTCTTTCTCTCCCCCAGCTCAACTGGCATGCCCCGCCCCTTATCCATCCTACAACCTCCTAATACAAGCCCAAACTGACTATTTTTAGGAATCGTCTCTGACCTGGGCAAGGTAGTGCCCTGGGCCTTGATCCATGCAAAGGGCAAAGGTAGGAGGGGGGAAGAGAGGAGTGGACGCTGTTGGAGAGAAACTGGTCCTGAGGCAGAGGGTATAACTCAGCTCTGTGGCCCCAAGGCGAGGCCCACCAACTGCTCAGGGGAGGAGGCGAGAGGAGGGGGCTAGGAGTCCGCGGCCTTCGGTCGGGGCAGGAGGGACCTGAGGCGTCGGCGTGGGGGGCTAGATCCAGAGAAGAGGGGCGGGGAGGCGGGGGTCGGGGGAGAGCGCAGGGCGAAGGTGGGGGGGTGCGCTCTTTAAGAGCCACACGGCTGGCAGGAGAAGCGCGCGGCCCGGTGCTGGCAGCGCATTGACCCCGAAGGGGATTTAGCGGGAAGGGAGCCGCCGGCTCCGGGGGCTTTGTCCGGGGGCGACCAGAGAGGCCGCGGCACAAGAATACGGAGCGACCGCGTCTTGAAAGGCCAAGCAGAGGCGGCGGCGCTGCTGCTCTTGACTTCTGAGCAGGGCTTAGAAAGCCTGTCCCGGCTTAAGCAGAACTGCCGGTGCTGGGCCCTGAGCGCCGAGTCCGGGCGCTCCGAGTCCCCGGCCTCGGAGCCGAGGAGGCGTGGGATGAGGGAGGCATTGGGGTGGCTGGGGACCTGGCAAAGTTGCTTTTGGCTCTGGATCCGCCCGACCATAGCTCAGAGCTGAGAGTCTGACGGGCCGCGCCGGGAATGGCCAGAGAAAGAATTTTCTTTTTCCGTTTGGTTTTGTGTGTCCACCACGCGCAGCTCCGGAGCCGGCCGACCCCAAATGGATTCTCAACAGGTGGCCAAGTAAGTCCATTTAAGAATTCTGGTTATATCATCAGCCCCTCCCAGTTTCCCCCCTCCCCTCCCAGTTTCCCCCCTGGTTGCCCCGAATTCCCTGTGCTCCTCCCGCGGGCGAAGGCGGGAGGAGAAAGTGGGGGAGGGGATGAGCGGCGCTCTCTCCCTGGGGGTCCTCCGGCTCCCAGCTGCAGCCCAGGACTACTCCACCCAGTGCCCCCGGGGTCCGATCACCCTTAGGTCCGTTGTGGGCCCTGGCACCCCGAGGTGTGTGTGCTGGTGGGGGAACGCGCCGCAGCGCCTCAAGAGCGTAGCGGGCAGGAAGGGGACCGTGGCCGCGCGGCCTCTGTATGGGGGTTTGTGACAGAAGCCCAACTATACACCCTCTTTTATGAGAGGCCGGGATCCGGCCCGGGGAGGCCGGCGCCAGCTGTACAGTAGCCCGCAGAAGAGCGTCTCGGCGGCCGCGGTTGGGGATAGGGTGGGAGAGGTGGCGAGGGCGGAGGAGGGAGGAGGGGAAAGCAGAGAAAGGCAAAGGCAAGAAATCCGGGGCGTCAGAGTGAAAAGTCGGAAAATGTCCTCAGAGCGCGCGGGAAACAGGCGCTCGCGCCCCCGGGCTGACATCCTCTCCCTCTCACACTCACACCCTTACACAGCACTCACACCGACTCCATACGGGTAGCCCACGCACGCAGCCTTGGCAGTGCGGGGTCTCCATCCCCCGCGCCCAAGCGCAGCCGGGAGGGAGTCGCCCTCCTACTCCCCCTCCCCGGCTGCCAAGAACCCTTTCGCCCTGACAACGTTGCCCCGACACTGAGTGGGGGAGCTGGGAGGGCCCCCAGGGTTGGGGCGCAGGGAGGGTCTTACCTGCGTAAAGGTAAGGGAAGCCGGGAGCAGGAAGCAGCGGCGGATAAATATTCATTAGGAAGTGTGTCTCCTTTTAAACCGCGCGGCGCGCGCTCTGGCTCCTCTCGCTCTCTCCCTCCCTCTGTCCTCTTGCGAGGCTCTCTCCCCCTCTCGCTCAGTCTCCCCCCAACCCCCACCCTTTCCTGCGAAATGCCGGGTGGATCCCTGTCTAGCTAACCTGTTGGGAAGCCTGAGCCGCGGGCAGCGCCTCCACAGCTGTTTGCCTTCGCTCTCGGGGCGCGCGTTCCCCATCCTTCCTCCCTCCTCTCGCCCAGCCCCTTACCCCCTCCTAAATTACATCATTAGCTTTATTTTCCGGTGTGTGTGTGGGGGGGGGGGGTAACGGCGCAGCCCGAGGCACCTCCCCAAAGCAGGGTGAAAAGCCGGCGCTATCAAAAGCTGCCCCAACTCCATCCCCACCCCACGTCCCATCGCCACCCAGTCTAGTTTCTTTTCTCCCCTCTTTTCATCCCCACCTCCAACCTTTACCAGCACAACTCCACGATCCCTCCCTCCCCCCCCCCCCCCCCCCCCCCCCCCCCCCCCCCCCG
>NW_020837956.1:7306666-7309426 GCF_003676395.1 Aethalodelphis obliquidens
CCCCCCCCCCCCCCCCCCCCCCCCCCCCCCCCCCCCCCCCCCCCGCCGCCACTGCCAATCCGGGTGACCGGCTGGGTGGGCAGTGAGACGCCAGGTCTGTAGGTCCAGAGCGCCGAGGTTGGGACTTCATCCTGCACTGGGTGTGGGGATAGCTCTCCGAGTCCCCCTTTCCCACGTAGGTTTTCTAGTTGACCCTGAGTGGGCACCTGGGCAGCGTGGACTTTACGATCAGAACACCGGGAGCGCATATCAAGGGCCTCACCTTTCCAGGCTTCAGGGCCCCCAGGCCTTGGCCCTTTGGCCGGGCCTGAGAGGCTGTACGGAGGGTGGGGAGAGGTGGCCTCACTTTGTGCGAATGCACAGGAGAGACAGACCGACGGGCTGACGACGGCCTTTTACGAACAAACTGACCTGAAGTTAGCCGCGAGTATGCATCTTTCTCTCTCACACTCACGAGAAAACACAACTACAGGATTCCAGGAACGCACCGGTCCCCGCACGATCCCTGCGAGAACAGCCTCCAGTCGCAGGCGAGCCACCCCCAATTCCCATCCCAGCAAGCCGGAGGCCAGCGTTCCCTCCGGCTTCGGAGACTTGAAGACTCGCGGGCCCGCAAGGCTGCTCCCGGCGGAGGGATACATCACAAGGCCTTCGCAGCACGAACCCGACCACCCTGCTTCGTACCCTTCCTTTCCGCTCCAGGCCCCTGGGCCTCAGCAAGGGCTCCAAGGGATAGCGTGGCCCTAGGGTGTTTGGCGGTGGCCGGGGCGAACGGTCCTGCATCCGGCTAAGCTCGGAGCGCCGAGGTGGGGGCGGGAGGAGGGGCCGAGGGGGCGGGTCCAGGCCAGTTCCCAGTTACAAATACAGCTGCTCCTGGGAGGCCGAGGAGGAGAGTTTCGCCCCCCCAAACACGTAGATCACTCACCCCGAGGCGCCTAGACTTCCACTGTTGGGTCCTGCAACTTCCCCAGGATCCCGGGGCGCACTGGGCCAGTTGGTGTCCTGAATGGAGAGGTGCAGTCGCGAGCCTCGAGGCAACCTCGTGGACTCCTCCACCCCTCCCATTTGGCCTGGCCCGACCAAAATCCACCAAGAGAGATCCCAAAGGCTGTTTCGACCCTTCCGGAAGGAGCGAGGCGCAGGATCGCCCTCCTCCTGGAAAGTTAAGAAGATGGGGAGATGAAGGTGTAAGAGAGGCCTAGAAGGCCCTGGGGCCGGAAAGCCTTATTAACCTCGCACCCCACCTAAAGCCCCGAGTTTACACTTACACACTTTCTCCTCCCCATACAGACTCGGGAGGTCGCAGACGTCCGAGCTCAGGCTTAAGCTGAGTCACCTGACTGTACACGGAACGTACATGCAATTGTACCCGAATACATACGGGAGAATTAGAGGAATACTAACAGCAGGAGTTGAGGAAAAATGAAGTGTCCACAGACAGAATTATTTGAATGCACGGGTGCACATCCAGTTGTCCAGATGCGGACAAAAGCCGCAGTGCCCGCGCGGAGTGATCCCAGCCACAGGCAGATGTGCAGGAAACCACCTACAGGGAGAGTGGCCCGAATGAGGATGCCGGACGTGAGGCCAAGGGCTTCCTGCTAGAGGGACGTTGGCTCCCGAGGGAGAAACTTTGTTGAGCCGACTGGGTGAAAGGTTTCAGGTCAAGTCCTGGAGACTAGAAAGAGCACCACATTCACCCCAAAGCCGACCCTTTCGCCTTCTTCTAGGCTGGGCTGGAGACACCCAGAAGAGGGCAATCCAGGAAAGTTTCATTTTGACCCGGATTATTTATTTGTTGTTATTATTGGTTTAGGAGATTGTGTTCCAAAGAAGGATAGGGTGGAGAGAGCATAGATGCCCTCACTCAAAGCCGGGAGATTCCTAATAGGAGCGTTCAGCTCCAACCAGGGTTCACGAAGCCAGAGGGCCCTTCTTTTGCCCCTTTCTCTCTCTTTATGCAAAATTTAGTCGTTACAGAGAACCTTAGCTCAGCTGCACACCCTCCTGCCTTCACTTCCATCCCAATTTCTTTTATATCAAATAAGTTTACAAAAGAACACTCCAAAGCAAACTGAATTATTTGGTTTGTTAGACTAATTTTCTTTGTGAGATATTAGGAAGTTCTCACCCCCTACTGCTTAGTTCCAAACAGAGCCCACTGTCCCGGTCAAGCTGCAGGGGTTTGGAAGAGGGATTCCTAGAGTGGCTCTCCCAAAAGGCCCAAGCAAGTGCACAGGCTTGATTCTGGTTTCAGCTCCTTTTGCCTGACCACTCCTGGGAAACCTTCCAGACAGTAGCCACCATCATGGTTTTCCTGCAGAAGAGGCTGGCACCCTGGGGACGATGGTGCCCTTCCATCCACTTCACCTCCCTCCCCAACTCTCTTTCTAAAAGTAGAGGGTAAGTTTGGAAAGATTCTTTTAGTGAAAAATAGGGTGGAGCGGGGAAGAGGACTTTCTGGGCTAGCAAGTAGATGACCACCCTGTAAGGGGCAGAGGAAGCTTCCTCTTGTGAGAAAGAGATGAACCACAGGGCAGGAGGACAGGTTGAAGATGATGTAGTTGCCCGAGAAATGTAGGGGGTGGAGTAGGGGTATGAGTAGGGAAGAATTTCTTCCCTTTAGGGGTCAAACACTGTCCGCCCAGTCCCCACTACCCACTCTCCCCACTACCCACTCTCCCCGCTCCCCTCTCCTCCCCCCCCTACCCCGTCCCCTCCCCCCCCCTCCCCCCCCCCCCCCCCCCCCCCCCCCCCCCC